>NC_090930.1:665419890-665764056 GCF_040938575.1 Ambystoma mexicanum
TTTTAGCAGGATTGCTTGCAATGGAAGGGGCAGATGAGAAGACACACATGGTGCTTAACAATGAAGTGGCAAAGGCACACTTGGTCACGGCATTTTTATTACACCAGGAGGTATTTGAAAATGCAATTAAGCTATTACCTTTCAAAAGCCGGCTTAGAAACAGCAACCCCACTTTTAATGTTACAGCAGGATAGAGCTAGCTTAAAGGGACCCCAGGAAGTTGTGTTTTGGGAGGGGAAGAGCAAATGGTGGTTGGGAATGACTAAAGGGTTTGGCATGACCATCGGAGGTCATTGAGTGGGAAAAAAGCCAAACCACCACCAACACTCAATGAGTTCCTCCTCACATCCCATCTCCCTTCTATAACTACTGAGCCAATAGACTTGGCTTTATTGGTGGCCCTAAAAGCATGGCCTAATAGCCCAAACTAATAATATTGCACATTCACAAGGGCTGTATTGCATTGAGTAACTTTATATGGTATTCAAACTGTCAACTCGGTAGGAAATTGTCACTAGATCTCTGAGAATGGCTCGTAATGCTTGGGTCCCTTGAGCATTCTGATCCTGCTATACAAACCCACACTTTCTGTTTTACCAGGCAAACCACCTTTGCCGGGCAATACGGTGCCTTTATGAGCACATAACACTATGTGCAAGCATATATACACCAACACAATGGCCAGGACATATCCAGGGACCGAAGGATATTATTATTATTATTTTATTTTTATAATGCGCAACACACCCAAAGGCTGCAGTGCGCAGGAAGACAGAAGCCTGGTAAAACAAAAAGAAGGGAGATCGAGCCAGGGAACAGGTGGACAAGGGAAGAAAAACAAATTGTTAGAATTAAAGAGGAGTGGTTTTAATGCTCTGATGAAGCTAGAGACACAAGGAAGGTTTTCAATTTGAGGGAGACGAGAGTTCCATAAAGTTGGAGCATACACTTGAAAACAGGTGCGACTAAAGATTTTCAGTTTGTGTCTACGTACAAAAAATGCATTGGCCCTACTGGAGCAAACAGAACACCCCGTAGTTGCCTTAGAGAGCCGGTTCTTGAGGTTCTGAGAAGCCTTGTCACCCATGCATTTGTACCGTCAGAGTGAGTATTTTATTAGTGATGCATTGGCTAACAGGGTGGCAGTGCAGCACTTTCCTTGAGTCTGAGACGTGGTCCCATGGACCCAGATTGCAAACAGCTCTTACTGCCCTGTTCTGGACAGTCTGGAGGCTTTTCAGACTGTAGGCCTCATTCCGAGTTTGGAGGTAGCCATGGCGCTATTTGCACCATGGCTGACTCCAAACCCGGGTCCGTGTCCGGTCTGGATGAATGGGGTTTTACCGGGACATTCCGACCTGTGCGGACCCGGTAAGTACCCATTCAACCAACCATTACCCATTCCCATTTGAGCCCCCTTTGGGCTCAATGGGAATGGGGAAGGCACTAATTACGGGCCCGTAAATTACGAGCCCGTTATTAGCGCCCTGGTCCCTTAGCGGGACCCGCAAAGGACGTGTGGTCAGACCACATGGCCTTTGCGGGTCCCGCTAAGGGACCTCGGAATTGGGCGGTAAGGGTTTAACGGCACCGGTCTCCTTACCAGTGACCATTAACCCTTACCGCCAAACTCAGAATCAGGCCCTATGTTTGAATGTGCCAGTAAGGAGACTATTGCAATAGTCAAGCTGAGAGTTAACAAGCACTGTAGCCAAAGAGGAGAGGTGATCAGAAGATAAGTATGGTTTAATTGGTCTAAGCAGCGTGTTAACATAGGCACAGGACGTCTTGACATGGCTAACATGATGCTTCATTGTTAGTCCAGAGTCTTAGGTGACCCCCAGTGTTTTGGCAAAGGAACTTACTGGGATACACAATTGGATACAGTGAAGTGGCTATACCTTGTTTCTAACTTTTCGATTCTCTGATTAGAGCCAACAATCATCATCTCTGTTTTTTCTTTGTTCAATGGCAAGGAATTTGCCGACATCCATTCCTTGATCACATTGTATGTATCATTAATGAGAATGGAATCCAAGTCAATGTCACCTGAGAGCTCAAAGATCAAATGGATGTTGTTGGCATAGTTTAATATATTTGATGCTGACGCTGTACAGCTGGTCAAAAAGAGGGCACGCGTATATTTTGAATAATAGAGGCGATAGGCAGGTACCCCGAGGATAGCCACAGGATAATATCTTTGCATGGACCTGGAATCCACCCATTGCTACTCTTGCTGTTCTGGGACCAAGAAATGAGGCAAACCTGGTGATGGTTGACAGTCTTTCTTGCAACAAGATATGATTGACCAGATCAAATGCACAGGAAAGGTAGAGCTACATAAGAAGTGTGACCCTGCCGTTATTGACACTTTCTGCCAGACTCGTTCGTAGGTCCTGCATTGCTGTTTCTGTGCCATGCATTGCACAGTAGCCGGACTGACGTATGCCAAGCATGTTCCACATGCTCTCAAAGTTGCAAGTGGGTGACCTTATCTAAGATTTTCAATCGGTTTATAACATTGGTGATTGGTCTGTAGCTTTCACAATCCTCATTTTCTAGATGAGTTTTTGTCTTGAGGCTCCCAGGGACACATGAACTAGTTATGGATACTTTAACAATACTAGAAAAGTGGAATTACAGCAGCAGTCTACAGATATCACCTATGGAGCACCATGTCCTGCTCCAGAAAGCTGCAATAAGAGGACACTCAACAAGAATATATTTTACAGAGCCCACAGCCCCACCTCCACCCCACAGGAGCAACACCATCAGACTTGGAATGGTAGTGAACGTGTTGGGGATTGAGAAAGGTCCCTTTATAAATTATGAATAGTGTAGATAATCTTAGCAGCCAGGGATGGACCGTGCAATTTAGCCCATATAGGCCGTCAAATCTAGTTATCACATGCTCCTTGGTCTGAACCCACTGAACACTCTCTACACTAGGATGCTTTCAAAGAAGGTGCTAGATTGCATAGGCTAAGTATAAAAAGGTCCACGCCATGGATAACATGATTTGGTCCTTATTTGGGTTGTGAGACATGTTACCCACTGTACTGTAATGGTCTTCATGGATGGTTAACAAGTTTTGCCCCTCCATCACATTGTGAGACATGTTAGCCACGACACTGGTGGCCCACTGCAGGGATGGTGAGTGAAAATGCTTTGGACCCCCACCCACCTCGGGCTGCGATATAACACCAATGGTTGTTCCCATTGGATTGTTTTAGAACAATTCAGTAATAATTTATATAATACAATTTAATGGCAACACTGTCCTATGACAGAAAAAACGGACAAACATGTTCTTGCTATCAAAATTATTTAGGGAAAGGAATAGACAGAGAGATTGGTGGAAGAAGGGTTTGAATAAGAAAACAAGTGTCAAAAAGATGAGGTAGGTTTTGCACAACCTTAGTGATACAGGTACACATGCATACAATGATATATCCCCCTGATAAGGGGAAAATAAAAAACAAATAAAGTGTATGAGAATGAAATAGAATTAAACACGTAATTTTCATAAATGATATAAGCCTGAAATTAATTACATGTTAAATAGAAAATCATTAGATCCTTAATCAAATAGACACAAGTCATTAAATCATTGCTCAATATAACAACCAACAAATGATGTTGAGACGTTTAGGCAAATATCAGTCAAATGCCTTCCTCAGGACCAGATTTTGATGTTGCAGTACTAATTATGCACCAATTGTTAATCTTGAATGCCACACTCATAGCCCATTCATGGGTACTTGTGATTAGAAGGGTAATAATTGGAAATCTCCCAATTGTTTCTTTAAGTCTCCAGTCAAAGAATGAACGCTTGGTGAACAGTTGTTGCTTGATCAATGGGCATAAACATAATAAAACACCTTAAAAAGGTGCTAATTAGATACGTTATGATATGTACTGGCATAGGAATAGCTATCCATCACTTGTATGAACAAAATGATTGATGCTCTAGATGGATCATCTGTGGTTGTTGTGGAAAAGTAAATCTGGTTGCAAATACTTGAATTTCACTGTGACCCAAAAGGCTATGAATATAAAATAAATAATTAAACACAACAGTAGCACTGGATGTAGGCTATGCAGGTGTGAGGATATCTGTGTACATTCATGTAGTCAAAGAGTCGTATAGGCTTATTTGTGAGGTTAGGTAACCAGTAGACAAATGCATGATCAATCGAGGTGACATTTGCAACAGCAATGTCGACATCTTGTGCCCTAAATATTAACATTGTTTTGTTGAAAAAATAGCGTCACTGACGTGATGACATCAGTCACCATGAACAGGTTTTGATTGCATGTATGTTAGGAAAACCTCTTGTTCTTTCTGGATGAGCTGGAGAAAACTACATCCACATTACTTAAGGTGGAAACCAAGATGGCGCCTCCTTGACTCTATCTCCAAAGGCACTATTTACCAGTCTAGTCTTCCTCCAAGATGGCGACCACCGATTCCCATAGTTCCTATTTAGTGACACCATTTGGAACAGGTAGGTGCATCGCTACTTCGCCCCTTGCAGTATTGCCTTAACACATTCTGTGTTTTTCAGCTTACGTGCTATTCTCCTGAATTTCGCTTCTCTCTGCCTGCTTCATTACTTCTGTTCTTCCCTCTTCAGTTCTTTGATCTTCCTTCCTTAACCTCGTTTCTGCATGTCTCTTCCTTCCTTGTACCCCTTATTTTCTAGTGCCGGGCTACCTTCTATCCTTCCTTCCCTCCTTGTGCCTCCAGCTCGCTCTCCAGATTCCGCAAGCTTTCCAGTCATCGCTCTTTCCTTCTTTCTTCGTATTCATGCCTTTTCACTTACCTTGCCTTTCTACTACATCTCCATTCCTCCTGTTGCTTAATTTCATTCTTGTTTTTTCTTGCCTTCTCTCTTCCTTAACCCGGTCAAGCTCTGTATTCATTCCTTCCTACCACACCCTCACATTCCTCCACTTCCTCACCATCTCCTACCTCCTTGGATTTCGCCAGCTCCAAATCCAGTTTACAACAGCAGCACCAGCTCTGAATTTCTCTGTGTTCTTCATACAACCTACTCACCTTTCACTACAGGATCCAGCATTCCTCGCTCTCCATTGCGAGAGGATCCAATTACAATGATCTTCTACACAGCAGTGCGGAGAGCCACTTCTGCCTGCCAGTCACAGGTTTTCGTCCCTTTGAGGATTTCCCAAGGGTGCTGCCCCCAGGGGTGCACTGAGCCCAGATTCTGGCCTTTGAACACACCGCGGGATGCCCTCATTATTCTTCAACTTCAGAGACTGACAAATCATGAGTACTCACAACTGTTACTAAGAGTGTAGCAATATAAACAAGGTTTTAAAATAACCAAATCGTAGCAATGTGGACCCATCAGTATACAAGACAGCAATACTGACCATGTAGCTTGATATTGAGGTCAGGAACAGGATTAGTTTAGCCCATTGACTCTGCCCCTGTCGGGTTGTGAGCCATATTAGCCACAGCACTGGTGATTGCCTCCAGGAATGGTTAACATGTTTTGCCTTCCCTCGGGCCGTGAGACATGTTAGCCACTGCACTGGTGATTGCCTTCAAGGATGGTTAACATGCTTTGCCCCTCTCGGGTTATGAGACAATGTTTCCTTTTTCTTGTTGCGAAATTTGGAAATCAGTGCCATTTTTTCCTGGGGGTCTGATTATATTTGACTTGGATAGAACTGTTTGCAGGTAGGTTGTATGAATTACTGTAGGTTGGTTTGCAGAATGTTAGACAGAACAGGCTGATATGTCCTTTCCCCTGATCAGTATAGTTTCACAGTTTATTGGACGGTCACTCTCAACCCAGGGAGTTCTTTTTACCCCCCAAGCAAGGTGGCGCACAACAAAGTGCTTTGCAGATTCAACTTTAGGGAAGCTTCAAACCTGTATAGTACCATTCAGCAGATACCCTTTGTACTACCAATAAGCTAGGAACCAGGCTGGTGTATAGTAATTACACGCCCTGCGGTAGCGGCCGTGTAGTTATGATTAAGTTACTCATCTCATAGGAAGAGCACTTTCTGGGCGGCTTATAACTTCGCTCCCTCGGGATGAATCCTTACCAAACTTTGAAAAAAGAATTATATGGCCCACTCTGAATTTTATTGATAAGTTTGGTGAGGTTTCATCAATGGAAGTTATAGGGGGTCCCAAATGTTTTTTTTCTCCATAGACTGAATGGGAAATAAATGTGCTCACACCTACAGCTCAAACCGCTAGAGGAATGTTCACCAAATTTGCTGCAGAAGCGGTGGCTTGGTATCGAAGCGTGCGTTTGTAAATTTGGTGAAAATACGTCCAGTAGTTTACTTTAAAAAAGGCAAAATGTAGGTTGTAATGAGTGTCATAATTTTCGGGAATGGGCCCAATGTGTATCTGTGGATATCCGCAGATAGCGTGGCAGTGAACAGGTCAGAAAACCAGTTTTGGGGCATCTGCTGGTGGGAAGAGGGTCTGGAAAGGGTGGGGCAGTGAAAGATGTGTCATCTGATGTATTTGTTTAGGTGGAAGAAGACCGGTTTGGTAGGGGAGTGGAGTGTAGATGATATGAGCATGTTTGTATATGCTGCATTATGCTGTGGTATTTCTGGCAAGCTACTAGAATCTTGAGTGTATGGCTGGAGGCCTTGTACCCAATAATCTGTCCACTGGCTGTAAGTAGTGTAATAGTATGTGTACAAAAGTGTACAGGATGTGAGTCAGGTGGTTTGTTGGACTGTCTCGAGACTTTTGGGTGTATGATACTGTATGCAGTGGAGGGGTAATTGTGGCCAGCTACTATAGTTTTGGGTGCATGGCCGGAGGCGGTGCACTCAAGAGTGCAAGAGTGTGCCCACTGGATGAATTACTGCAATGGTATGTGTAATGAAGTGGACAAGGCCTCAGGTGGCTGGATTGTGTGTGGGTTGTGGCCAGTGTACAGATTGTTGGGTGCATGGCTGTGTTATGCTGTGGTGCTTGTGACCAACTACTAGAGTCTTGGGTGCATGGCCGGAGGAGATGCACTCAGGATGTCCTTGAGTGCGGGCACTAGTTTAAGTACTGTAATGGTATGTGCAGAAAAGTGGGAAGGGCCTCAGTCAGCTGGCTTGTTGGACTGAAGAGTGTTCTGACTGATTGCATGTACTGGAATGCTCTGTGCATAGAAGTAGACAGGGCCTCAAGTGGATGCCTTATGTGTTTGGGCTGTGGCCACTGGGCAGATCATTGGGTATTTTACTGTATTATGATGTATTATGAATTAATTTATTTACTTGAAAATAATGCTTTATACAGACAACTGAAAGATTTGTAAAATGAATACACTAACATACACAGGCTAATACAGATTAGTCCATGGAAAGTTAAATGGAATATTCTGGCATTTTGGGACTTTCAATGGGATTTCCTATGGGATGCAAGATTCAAAAGAGAGGGGTATGCAATTTCAGATTGGGGTTATTTCCTACTTACAATGTAAGCTTGTGTTTGGGATTCTGGACACCCAGCAAGGTCTCTGGTCACTCTGGACAGCTACGCCAAGGTGTGGTCACTGTGCTCTCCTAGATGGGGTCAGCTAGGCAAGGTCTGGTCACTGTACTCTCTAGGATGGGATAATATGCCTCCTCTCCTTTTTTCCTGGATTCTTGTGAGTGTCTGGATCTGGAATGTGGGTATCTTGCTGTAGATGAGATGGATCTCTGTCTCCCTCTTATATAGCCCACATGCATCTATTTTACAATCTGGGGGGAAGTACTCTGGAATTACTCCTATCCTGGGATAGGACAGCCTACCATTCCTCTCTCCTCCCCCTGGCCCTATTGGTTCAGTGTGAAAGGGCATGATTTTTCTATTTGCATTAATGACCTTTCTTTGTCTCGCAAGTCTACTTTTTAACAAAAATGAGTTATGGATGAAAACATTAGACTCATACTCGCCACCGCCATAAGAAGTAGATATGTGGATTCAATGGGTCACAGGGAATTGGACAAACCAATCGCCGGCTCTGTGCGAGGTAGCATCGCCCTTTGGCACATTTTGGCCCTTTTCATGAAATGCATAGTAGTTAAAGTGTTGCCAATGATTACATATGTTCATAATTATTTTGCATCTTCCCCCCAAGTTTACTATTTGTCCCATTTATGATTCAGCCCGAAACGCGGCTTTCCTGGCCATTTAAGTTCACAAAGTGCTAGAAACATGCACTTGGTCTCTTTACATTCGTCTAAAAATCACATGGACAACTAGCATAATACAAAATTACTACTTATTCAGGGTGCTGGGAAAAATGTCTTAAAATGAAGAAGTCCTTTAATGTCAATGGGGAGGACTTGTTACATATGGGAGTGGTGCTGCAGACCCGTACAGCAAACTGTCTCCTCCTGGCTTGGCTTGCAACAAAGGATTTTTATAATGCCCTTTGAAGTTTGACAGTTCCTCCTTCAGAGTGGGTGCTGGAGGAAATCATACTTCTTGGTCACACACTAGCCACACTGGCTTCCATTTTCCCCTCTTCCAGTAATGCCTTCTAGTCTGGTAGAGCAGAGAATACTCACACTTTGGGCCACCTCACATGCTATTGTGGGCCGGTTCACTTATTGGTGCGAGGCAAGCCTTGTAAATGAATTCTGTGCCTGAGCCAAAAAACAGTTTTACTTTTTTTCTGAGCCTTCTCCAATGTAACTTATAATGTGCATTGTGTAGCCAACCCCCCACCCACACATATTCAGACATTGTTGTGCAAACAAAGCTGTTGTGCAAACAAAACACCATTTTTCCTTATTTTCCAAAGAATAGATTCACACATGTGCATACCTTTCATTTAAGGTTTCAAAATGTGGTTCTGCCGGTCACGGATTGTCTTTCAATTAGTCCTTGAAGGGGTTTTGCATGTACTGTTGGTTCATGGACACAGAGGGATACTGAACAGGATTTCTTTGATTTGGACACACAAAAGAGAACAAGCCACACTATTTCGTTCATTTGCAGTAATTTGAGCATGATGGTTCACATCAAAGGGAAACAAAAGCTGTGTTGGGCTATAATGTAGAAACCCTTGACCCTCATGTGATTTATCACTAAAACAAAGCTGTTTTGGATGTTGTGCATACTTTTTGTTCTCCAGATGTAAGAAAAAAAGATGCAGCGCCATAATGAAGGCAGGGCATGACTTCTAGTTATGCACATGAAAATGAAAGCAGGGCCATTTTTTAAAGAAGTGTTCAACTGCTTGCCACACATGTGCCAGAAAGACAAGAGCACAGCCATTTTGGTGGCACTGTTTAAATGCGGTTTTATGTGAAGGGGATATCTGCTTAGGGCCTTAAATATACTCCACATACTCCCCCCATGCTCTTATGTGACTTTTTGTTGTGAAAGCGTAGGGCAAAGTGGGTTTCATTCGGCGGAAATCTCCTTCAACAGGGAGTGGCACTCCAGGAACCCCTTCTGTCTTGAAGTTGGAAGGTATGGTGTGTCACCCTCTTTCATTCCTTCTCTTCCAGGTCCCCATGGTGATCCTCTCCAGGCTGGAAGGTAAGGATGTTATTAACCTAAAAGAAGATAGAAAAAACAAGTTTTAGTAGTTTTTACTGACATTATTCCCAGAGATTTACAACAATGGAACACTGGTTACAGCCTATAATTTTTATGACATTTTTTTTTCCTTTTTACAATAACACCAAGTAAATTACTCAACAGAACAAGGACAACAGCTTGACTTTTATAACATCTTTATCTCATGCTATTTAGATATACCTATGCATCCAAATTCTTCCCTCTGCTTTTTTCTCCTTTCTTCTCATTCTTCAGATGGTTCCTCTGCTCGACTTTCTGTTGGCTCATCAATCGGCTGCAAAGCGTGTCTGGGTGACAGCTTTTCAACTGATTGATGTGAACCCATTTTTCTTCTGCCTGTTCTTCTTTGGGGGTGAGGATCTTTCAGCGACAGGTGAAATTTTGACTACGATTTCAAATTGGCCGTGCCAGGAGGGGAGAAACTTCTGCTCCTTGGTCTGGTTCCTCTGAAAATTGTACATGTAGACCCTGTCCTGTCTCCTACTTGATATTCTTTCTTAGTGTTATTTAAATCGTAGTTGGTTTTCATCCCCACTGCTGATTTTTACAGATTTTGATGTGTACGCAAAAGCATGCTAAGGTGTTTTCGCAGATTCTCAATATATTCATGTGTTCTGGACGCATTAATCAGTGTCTGCTCTTGTGTTCTATAGAGCAGATGATGGGGTAGCACCATTCTTCGTGCAGTCATTAGCTCAAATTGAGACATTTTGGTCTTGGAAGATGGTGTAGACCGGATGACCATCAGGACAAGCGGTAGTCGGATGTCCCAACTAGGCCCAAAGTCTGCCACAAACTTCTTAAGAATGCGCACAATGATTTATTATACCTCTCAACTCCCCCATCAGAGGCTGAGTGGTATGCAATGTGGAGTTTTCTCTTTACCCCAAGTATTTCCCACATCTTTGTCATCACCTTGCTGGTGAAGTGACTTCCTCGATATGACTCAATCGTTTGGGGAAGCCCGAAAAAAGAGAAGATGTGGTTGATCATCAGGGCAGCTGCTGTTTCTGTCTTTCAATTTGGGGCCGGGAGTATTCCCACCCATTTGGTAAACAAGCATGTTACTGTTAACATGTACTTGTTTCCGCTAGAGGAGCGAATCACGGGCCCGGTGAAATCTACTTGTAAATGTGACCAAGGCAGTGCCATCCCCCTTTTCTGGAGCTGAGCTTGGAGTGAACTTGGCTGAAATTGTGCACACACAAGACACCCCTTCAAATATTGGTCAAGGTCCTGCCCTATGTGTGGCCAGTATGCGACCTCTCGCAAGATTTCTAAAGTAGTGTGAAACCCTCAATGACTGGCTGTAGCTGTGTCATGGGTGTGACTTAGCATCATTCTTCGAATTGAGGTAGGTACCACCCACTGGTCACATCAGAGATGGATCTCCTTACCAACAAAACATCTTGGATTCAGATAATTTTGGGAAACTTCATCAACACCCAGAGATCCACTTTCCCAATGTAACCATTTTCTGTCAGAGGAAAGTTCCCGGGGTATCCAATGTGTTGGTAAAATTTCAAAACAATCGGATCCCATTTTTGTGCCGTGATCAATTCAGCATCTGGGATCTAATTACTCCACTGGGTGGTTGAGAGTTCATTTTGGGCAAGTGTTTGGGACCTGGTGACGGCAGCAACCTGGATTTCCCTCAACAGGGACTAGATCTCAAGGAGATCCCCCTGGATGGTTCTGGTTTTTTTGGCCAACTGGTCAGCCAGGTCATATCCAGTTTTGTCTGGTCCCTCTATTCGAGAATCACCCTTAATCTTTTTCCAATAGATGGTCATCCCATTAGAGGTGACGAGATCATCAATGTTTTGGATTAGTTTGCCATGTTTGAGTGGTTTATTGTTTGCACACAGCATGCCTCTGGTTTTCCAATTAATCAGGTGCTCCACGAACCCGGCCCGGATATAACCCGAATCAGTGATTGTGACCAGTTCGTGGAGTCGGTGTTTCACAGCAGTGAGGATGGTCTGGTGAACTGCCATCAACTCCACCGCCTGACTACTGCAGGGACCGATCTTGTACCGAGTGGAGGGCTTCAGGGCATCATTAACAAAGCCATTCCCAATGCCGGCCACCAGTTCCTTTTCCCCGTTGTTATCAACATGGTAGGAGCATCCGTAGGCATTCCCTTTCACATGTCTTCTTCATAGACTTTGTGCGGGGAATTCAGGGACGCCTCCATGTCCTGGGTTTTCAGACTTTCATCCTCAGGACAGTTTTCTCAGGCACAATCATGCAAGTCAGCCAAACCTTGCGCGAGGGGACTCTTCTTGTTTTGGCCATAACTGACTTCTACAGGAAAGCCTGCATGGACAGAATCCAAGAAGTAATTCTGGAATTACTCACATTCCCTGCCCGGATTCTATCACTTTGGAGGTATTGCAAAGGCTGGTGAGGAGTCTCGATGATGATATGCTCCCCCTGGATGAACGGGTGGTAGTTTTTCAATGCCCACACTGTTGCCAGGAGTGCCTTCTAACAATCGTTGAATTTTTCTCCCACAGAGGATAAAGTCTTACTCGCATAGGAGATGGCTTTATTGACATTTTCATGCTTTTGGTATAATACTGCTGTTAAGCACGTATTCCAGAACCCTGTCTCCAAGAAGAACGCCTTGTTTTTGACAGCGTAAACTAGACAAGGTACTTCTGAGAGGCTTCTCTTTAGTTGTTTCACTGCCTCAGCGTGTTCTGGACCCCACTCCCACTTTACCCCTCCCTTTAACAAATTGACCAGGTATCTAGTGACATTTGCGTAATCCTCAATGAACTTTCTACTATAATTAGTCAGTCCAAGAAGGCTCCTTAGTTCACGCAGAGTTGTGGGTCTTTTAGTTTTAGTAGAGCTTCCACTTTTTTGCCCGGGGACAAAGACCCTCAGGGGTGATTTCATGCCCTAAGAAGTTCACCTGGGTCCTACACCACTGTGCCTTCTGAAAGGAGAGTTTTGCTCCAGCAACCTTCAACTGGGTGAGGTCATAGGGGAGTTCCGCTATGTGTTTCTCCACAGTTGAGCTTTTAATTTGAACATCATCCACAGGTTAACCCTTTCACCCAAGTCGAGCATGGTCTTATGCAGAAAGATGTTAAATTCATTGCCAGAGTTTATATATCCGAAGGGAGTTGGGGTCCATGTGTACTGCTGCCCCCCGAAGGTGAAGGCCAGCTTGTACTGGTCTTCCCTACTTAGGGGTACTGTCAGTATCCATTGGTCAGGTCAATAGCAGTGTAAACCCTTGAAAGAATAGGACCGGATTTCTTCCGTTCCTGAGCGTGCTCACTCTGAGTTCTCCTTCCGTAGTTTATCATAGATTTGATTTTCTTACATTCATTTACTCCACTGTCGGTAATGTTCAAACATGAGTAAAAAACCAAGAGCTTGTTGTATAGTATTTCAAATAACCAATGTTATTTATTTTGCCTGACTCATCAGTGCCCAATCATTCTTTGTCAATGCATTTCAGACTTCTGTCCATCGTCAGGGTTATAGGCACTGTTAGTTATTTTTCACCACTGTTTTCATAATTCCACATCATTCAAGATTGTACCCAGTGTAGTAATATTGCAATTTTCCATATTATTCAAAAGTAAATTACAATTATATGCAACAAATAGGTAAATCCATAATAAGTAAATAAGTAAATCAATAACACATACCCAAGCGTAGTTGTGATCCCAAGATAAGGAAGCAGAAATCAGTAAGAGAAAGAAATAATTACATTGTCAATATGTTGCTATGTCATCTTCTATTAGTTATAGATCACAGTGATAGTAATAAAAATCTCTACCTGTAGGGCTTCAACTACCCAGATCTTTTCAAATCTACTGCATAAATAAATCATAGGATTGTATTTCAATACACTTTATGAAGTATTATTTGAATGTAAACAAAGAGGGACTCTGGGACATTCTCCCCAGCTTACCAGATAGCAATCTCTGCAGCTCATTTATTCTGAAAGATATTTCAAAGTGCAGTCTATTAGACACTAGTACTATTCATTTAACTCCAGCTAGTACGGACCGCTATTGTGACAGCTTAACAAATTTGTCTTCTGCATACTGCCAAGGAGGAGTGGCTCATTGAAGCTGCCGCCAGAATATATCGACCATTTTCTACAACCATTAATACAGAAAACTGACACCTACATTAAAGGAATCCCCTTTTTACTTTGATTCTGTGTTGTTCCCCTTTTCTCTGAGACAGTCACTTGAACTGGTGTGTGGCGAGTATTCCTCAGTTATTTCTAAGCTCTCAGGATTACATTTTGGGCTAAAGGGATAGGCGATTCTAGGTCAGTCCCCATACATACCCAGTCTGAGTTATGGTCTTTTGGGACCCTTTTTTCTTTGGGAGGAACCCCCCTCCATCCTTGAAAGAGAAGACTTTCTTCCCAGAATCCTCCAAGGATTGTTCCCCTTCAAACTGGTGGACACTGACTTCCTCCACAAAATGGGTCTTCTTTGTCCCATATTTCTCCTACTTACCCTCTGTTCCCTCGGTTTCAGTTTTTCGGGGGTATGAGATTTAGGTTCAGGTTCCGGGGTTTCTAGGGACTTTTCACGGGAGAGGAAGGAAGCTTCCTCTAGGGCTTTGCATCTTCCTTCCTCCAGGGCCTCCAGGAACCTGTTGGTTGTCGGGGTTCTCTCGCCATCAATTTTCCTGGGCGCCAGACCCTTGGTTCGAGCTTTTCTGAGCCGCCATGTTCATCTGAGTGTTCTGCTGAACCCTCAACACACGACTCAGATCTTGGATCAAGCTCTGGACCTGGCGCTCCAGTTGAGACACGCTCTCTGGCTGATACGGGGGGTCTTGAGTCAAATCTATGTTGCTCACAGGAAGGGTAACTGGCCCTTTCTTCCAGAGTACCCTGATTTGGTGGTCTAGACTCCTGAAAGCGGGGAGAGTAAAGACGGTTATTATGACTGTTAGGGTTTTGAGGGTACCTGGGGCAGAATCTTAAATTAGAAGTTGGATGATTACTGCCCTCCTGAGGAAAGTTTGGAGGGAAGTTTCCTGGGCCGTACTCACCTGATTGGATTCCCCACTGGGCCAGAGGAGTCCACATGTACTCTAAGATGGGTATGTTCCCCTTGTACCTAGGGCTGCTGTAATTGGTAGAGTCGGGGGGCCTATTTGTGGGGTGCCTTGCCTGACTACCACCTGTTTGTGATTGGTCAGAGGGACAGTTCTGCCTCTGGTTTGATTGGTTCGGGGAAGGTATATTTTTAGCCCCGCCATTTCTAGGTCCAAAATGAGGGTAACCTTCATCTCTGCCACCCTAGTAGCAGTGGTGGTGTTGGTTTTGGACCTCATAGATCCGGTTAGCTTGCTCTATTACCCAGTGCAGGATCTTGTCATCATGGAATTTCCTTACCAACTGCGTCATAATGTTTTTAGGTACTGCATGGAAATAGGTATTTATGAATTCCCTACTGTTCGTGTGTACCCGCCTAGCGGTTTGTGTAAATGCCTGCTTCAATTCCTGAACACATTCTCTTGGGGACTGATCCTCTCTGCACTGCAGGTTGTAGGCCACATTGTGAGCCTCTTGGGGGTTCCTTTGCGTGGAGAAGTACTTCAAGATGGCTGCCATGTAGGTAGACCAGCTTAAATGGTTCTGATCCTGCAGTGCAGCAAAGAAGCTGGAGTATTCTGGGAAGAACATCCATTTGGCAAACTCTATCGAATTCTGATATTTATTTTTTTTTATTCAATTTTATTGTTTTTTTAAAAGGCAACAAAGCATCAATACAACAATGACATTGGGGCACCGGCCTGTGCCAACTTCCATTAGAGAACCATAATACTCTGCTGTATACACCCTCGTTCCCCCCTCCCGCCTCAGACCCCCTAAATTCTGATCATTTCTAATGTCAAAAGATGTCATCATCTGGTCATATAGCTCCAGATACTCCCAGACTGAATATGGCATTTTTATGGTACAAAGTCATGAAACTTCTAATGGCTTTTATCTGTCTAATGGGGTCTTTCACCAGAGTTCTCCTTTGTTTGGCAGCCTTCTTTTTCTACTTCACCTGAGTTCATTCGCCCTCAGACTCAGTACTGCTGCTATTTGAGGTCCCACCCCTATCCTCTAGGCGCTCCCTGATTCTTTGAGCTTGTGTGCCTCTCCACAATGATGGGGCCTAGTCTCTTCTCCCCTGTTGTATTTTGGGGTAACTGGGTCACTTTCCGTGGAATCCCCCTTTCGCACAGGGGAGTAGTCATCTGACTCCTCCCTGCTTCCGGGGTTGGTGGAGAACTCCCCCCACCTCCCAGATTGGGTGGAGGTTTTCAGAATACTCTTTTGGGGCTTCGAATCAGACTCCTTTTTCTCTGCAAAGCAACCAAGTGGTTCCTTTGTAGCTGATGTTTCTGCAAGTCTAGCTCCCTGATTTTCTCTTCATAGGGGTCTTCCTGGTCAGATACATCAGCCATAATATTTTTTCACCTGAACAGGGATGCCTGTCCATCAATCGCTGATGGACGCTGGCTTGCCAGCTCAATCATGCTAGGTCGAATTGAGTCTGGCTGCCTCATCGTTCCCGGTTCTTGTGACCCTTGAGAGGAGGAGGAATAGCGATCGCCTTCAAATCACACTTGTCAGCCTCAGTCATCGCCAACCAGCCAACCATCCCTTCCTGTGAATCGCTTCTTGTAAAACTATCCCTCCACCCCTTGTTCTCTCACACCTTTCTAATCATCTACCGACCTCCTGGCTACGACAGACAATTCTCTAACAACCTCTGCGACTCGATAGCCACCCTCCAATTAAACCATCCCACCCTCACCCTTCTAGGAGATTTCTATATCTGGCTTGACATCCCCAACAACCCTATGACCCACTCTCCGGTTGACAGCCTAGATGCGATAAAGGACACACCCTGGATGCCATCTTCAGCTCCCACAACCAGATACATCTAAACCCCCCCACCCCTATCATCTGGTCCGATCACTTCATTGTCTCTTTCACCATTCATTCACTCAACCACCCCCCTCCCATACCCCAACCAGAACCTCCAAAACTACCAAATCATGGAAGAAACTAAGAATCATTCCTGACCTAGCTGACGCACTCCTTCAGTCTCCTCCCCCTACCCACCCACCCAATGAACACCTAACCTCTGACGCCTTTGACTCATGGCTCAATACCTCTTTAATCCTGTTCACCCACACCTGCAAACCATCAGCTCGCCATGGCCCTTTTTGTAAATGGTTCACACCAGAACTGAAGACCGCACAACAACTATATAAATCCCTCAAACGCAAATGGCAGAAAGACAAAACCACCCTGAGCAGATCCACCTTGGCCCGGCACCACTGCCACTGCAAAGCCGAAATCCGGAAAGCAAAAAAAAGCCCATTACAACTCCTGAATCCTGAACTGTGAAAACCTCAGCAAAGAACTCCAGAAAATCATCTCCAAATTCATCAAACCATCACGTTCCACCTCCCAATCGACCCCGTTACAATCACTCTGTGACTCCATTTTTCTCCACTTCTACACCACTGCTCTCGAAAGAACACATTCTCTAACCAACAAACTGGCCCTCTTGCACCCACCACACAATCCACCCACCCTACCTGCCATCCCACCGCCTGCAACCGCTACCCACCCGACCTTCAACTCCTTCATTCCTATATCAACTGACCAATTTCTCAAACTTCTCTCTGCCCGCAAACCATCCGGCTCCCCGCTAGACCCCTGCCCTGCCACAACCCTCAAAGAATTATTTGCATCTACATGCGCAGAAGAACACGGAAGAACCCTCATAAACAACTCCATCTATTCAGGAATCTTTCCCAATGCGTTCAAAACTGCTCATGCCAAACCGCTTCTAAAAATACCTTCCCTCGACCCTCTCGACCCCAAAAACTACTGCCCCATCTCAAACACCAGGTTCCTAGCTAAACTCATTGACCGAACCGCCTACTCCCAACTAAATGCCTTTGTTGAAGCCAACAATCTCCTAGACCCCGCTCAATCAGGTTTCAGACCCCGACATGGAACCAAAACCACCCTAACCTCAATCAGGGATGACCTTAAAAACACTGCAGATTCTGCGGGATGCGCCACTTTGATCCTTCTTGACCTATCCGTTGCCTTTGACACAATCAACCACTCAATCCTCCTTGATTGCCTCTGTTCTGTAGGAATCCGTGGAAACACTCTGAAATGGATAGCATCCTTCCTCAACAATAGGAAACAAATAACCATACTCTCCTCCTATGCTTCCCCAGCCAGACCAGTCAATACCGGAGTTCCAAAAGGAGCTTGCCTATCAGCCCTCCTTTTCAACCTCTATATGTCAACCCTCCCACGAATAATCCGCTTGCACAATATCCTATGCTACAACTACGCCGATGACACCCAACTAATCCTAAAATTCCTAAATTCAAAACCCAACTACCAACCTAACCTCACCGCCTGCCTCCTTGACATAGATCACTGGATAACTACAAACCACCTCCTGTTAAACCCCTCCACAACTGAAATCATGGTGTGTGGCAACACCAAACTTCTTCCGCACCCCCTTCCCTGGCCATCTGCCATGGGCAATTCTCTGAAAACCTCAAACTCAGTAAAAAACCTTGGATGCACTCACGACTCTGACCTAACCCTCTTGCTCCAAGTCAACAACGTCTCTAAGTCCTGACACTACCACCTCAAAATTCTTAGGCGTATTTTTCCATACCTCTCCCTTCCCAACAGACTCTCTGCGGTCCAATCAATTGTTATGTCAAGACTGGACTATGCTAACCGCCTCTACCTCTGAGTCCATGCGTACCGCATGACTAAACTACAAAGAGCACAAAATGCCGTGGCCAAACTGCTACTTGCACTTGGCCCAAGAGATCACATTTCCCCAGCTCTCAAAAATCTCCAGTGGCTTCCGGTTGCCCGAAGGGTGACCATCAAAACCTTATGCATCTCTCACCGAGCAACGCATAAAACCGGACTTCAATATCTTCAAGATAAACTAAAACCCTACCATCCACCACGCACTCTAAGATCGAGCTCTGCCCGGCTCCTAGTGATACTAAAAAAACAACTCAGTCAGGTTAGGTGGATCATCATTCTCAGCCCTGGCCCCCACTCTGTGGAATTCACTTCCACCCCACATCCAACACACCGAGGACATCATGTCTTTCGGCAAATTACTGAAAATGTGGCTCGTCCCCTAAAAATAGACTCTTAACGCAAACAGTATAACAGCAACAATAGCCAGCAGCACAAGGTTGGTGTATTCAAAATAACAATCCAGCATCAAGACCTGATCGAGAAAAATGAAAACTAAAACTGCTAATGTAAACTAAAAACGGATACACTGAATAGAATGAATAAAGTGAATGAAAGGAATAAAGTGGATGAAAGGAATGAAGTAGATGCAGTGGGTGAAACGAATGCAGTGGATGAAAACGGATGAAATGGATGCAGCGGATGAAACAGATGAATCGAATGCAGTAGCTGTAAAGGATGAAGCTAATGGACAGGACGAAGTGGACAGAACGGATGAAGTGGACAGAACGGATGAAGTGGATGGAACGAATGAAGTGGACGGAACTGATGAAGTAGACGGAACGGATGAAGTGGACGGAACGGATGGACGGATGAAGTGGATGGAACAAATGAAGTGGATGAAACGATGAAGTAAACTGAGTGAATGAAGTGGATGGAATGGATGGAGCAGACGGAACGGATGGAACGGACCGAACGGACAAAATAGATGGAACAAAGTGGATGGATCGGACGAAGTATATGGATCGGATGAGGAGGACAAATGAAGCGGATGGAACAGACCAAGTGGATGGAACGGAACAAGTGGATGGAACGGAACAAGTGATTGGAACGTAAGAAGTGGACAGAACAGAAAATGAATTGGATTGAAGGGAAGAAGGGATTAAAAGAAGTATTGTGAATAGATGAAATGTAACAAAACAGAAAAGTAGATCGAACATGTGGAAAAGATGGAGTGACAAATAAAATGGACAAAGGAATGAAATTAATGAAAAGGTGACTTAATTGAGCAGAGAGAATTGATGGAACAGTTGGAATTGACAGAAGCGAAAGAGCAGATCAAATGCACAGAATGAATCAAACCGATAGAGTGAATGGAAAAATGGAACAAAGTGCTAGCGGGAATAAGTCTCCCTGTCAAAACAAACAGATGAAGTAGATGGTACAGACAAATCTGATGGAACGGAGTAAACATGCTAGCTAACAGAGCAAATGGAACAGACGAAACACGTAGAGTGATTGGATCGGATGGAGTGGGTGGAATAGATGGAGTGAGTGGAACGGATGGAGGGGGTGGTACGGATGGAGTGTGTGGAACGGATGGAGTAGATGGAACGAATGAATGGATGAAACAGACTGAATAGATGGTAGGAGTCGAACAGATAAAACGGATGAGTGGACTGAACGGGTGAGACTACCCAGCAAACTGAATGAATGGAAACATTACTAGCTTTAACAAATGGAGCTGATCAATTGGACTAAACAGATGCAATGGATGAAAACGGATACAATAGACAATACAGATGCAGTTGATGAAACAAATGGACTGGAAGGAACAGATGGAGTGGGTCGGTCTGACGGAGTAGACAGAATAGCTGAAGTGAATGGAACAGGTAGAGTAGATGAGACCTGTAGAATGGATGGAACTGATGAAGTAGAGGGAACAGATGTGATGGATGAAACAGAATGGACAGAGTGGTACGGATGGAGTGTATGTAACAGATAGAGTGGATGGAACTGAAAGAGTGGATGCAACAGAAGGAGTGGATGAAACAGATGGAATAGATGGAAATGATGGAATTGAATGAAAAGTTGGAATGGAAAGAACAGATAGAGTAGATGGAACAAACAGGGGGGACTGGAGTGGATGGAACAGATGGAGCAGGGAGAATAGATGGAACTGGTGAAGTGGATAGAACAAATGGAGTGGATAGAACAGAAAGACCAGATAGCACGAATAGAGCGGATGGAACAAACTAAGTGGATTGATCAGACGGAGTGGTTGGAACTGATGGAGTGGATGGAACTGATGGAGTGGATGGAACTGATGGAGTAATGGATGGAACTGATGAAGTGGATGGAATGGATGGAGCAGACGGAACGGATGGAACGGACCGAACGGACAAAATAGATGGAACAAAGTGGATGGATCGGACGAAGTATATGGATCGGATAAGGAGGACAAATGAAGCGGATGGAACAGACCAAGTGGATGGAACGGAACAAGTGGATGGAACGGAACAAGTGATTGGAACGTAAGAAGTGGACAGAACGGAAAATGAATTGGATTGAAGGGAAGAAGGGATTAAAAGAAGTATTGTGAATAGATGAATTGTAACAAAACAGAAAAGTAGATCGAACATGTGGAAAAGATGGAGTGACAAATAAAATGGACAAAGGAATGAAATTAATGAAAAGGTGACTTAATTGAGCAGAGAGAATTGATGGAACAGTTGGAATTGACAGAAGCGAAAGAGCAGATCAAATGCACAGAATGAATCAAACCGATAGAGTGAATGGAAAAATGGAACAAAGTGCTAGCGGGAATAAGTCTCCCTGTCAAAACAAACAGATGAAGTAGATGGTACAGACAAATCTGATGGAACGGAGTAAACATGCTAGCTAACAGAGCAAATGGAACAGACGAAACACATAGAGTGATTGGAACGGATGGAGTGGGTGGAATAGATGGAGTGAGTGGAACGGATGAAGGTTGTGGTACGGATGGAGTGTGTGGAACGGATGGAGTAGATGGAACGAATGAATGGATGAAACAGACTGAATAGATGGTAGGAGTCGAACAGATAAAACGGATGAGTGGACTGAACGGGTGAGACTACCCAGCAAACTGAATGAATGGAAACATTACTAGCTTTAACAAATGGAGCTGATCAATTGGACTGAACAGATGCAATGGATGAAAACGGATACAATAGACAATACAGATGAAGTTGATGAAACAAATGGACTGGAAGGAACAGATGGAGTGGGTCGGTCTGACGGAGTAGACAGAATAGCTGAAGTGAATGGAACAGGTAGAGTAGATGAGACCTGTAGAATGGATGGAACTGATGAAGTAGAGGGAACAGATGTGATGGATGAAACAGGATGGACGGAGTGGTACGGATGGAGTGTATGTAACAGATAGAGTGGATGGAACTGAAAGAGTGGATGCAACAGAAGGAGTGGATGAAACAGATGGAATAGATGGAAATGATGGAATTGAATGAAAAGTTGGAATGGAAAGAACAGATAGAGTAGATGGAACAAACAGGGGGGACTGGAGTGGATGGAACCGATGGAGCAGAGAGAATAGATGGAACTGGTGAAGTGGATAGAACAAATGGAGTGGATAGAACAGAAAGACCAGATAGCACGAATAGAGCGGATGGAACAAACTAAGTGGATTGATCAGACGGAGTGGTTGGAACTGATGGAGTGGATGGAACTGATGGAGTGGATGGAACTGATGGAGTAATGGATGGAACTGATGAAGTGGATGGAATGGATGGAGCAGACGGAACGGACCGAACGGACAAAATAGATGGAACAAAGTGGATGGATCGGACGAAGTATATGGATCGGATGAGGAGGACAAATGAAGCGGATGGAACAGACCAAGTGGATGGAACGGAACAAGTGGATGGAACGGAACAAGTGATTGGAACGTAAGAAGTGGACAGAATGGAAAATGAATTGGATTGAAGGGAAGAAGGGATTAAAAGAAGTATTGTGAATAGATGAAATGTAACAAAACAGAAAAGTAGATAGAACATGTGAAAAAGATGGAGTGACAAATAAAATGGACAAAGGAATGAAATTAATGAAAAGGTGACTTAATTGAGCAGAGAGAATTGATGGAACAGTTGGAACTGACAGAAGCGAAAGAGCAGATCAAATGCACAGAATGAATCAAACCGATAGAGTGAATGGAAAAATGGAACAAAGTGCTAGCGGGAATAAGTCTCCCTGTCAAAACAAACAGATGAAGTAGATGGTACAGACAAATCTGATGGAACGGAGTAAACATGCTAGCTAACAGAGCAAATGGAACAGACGAAACACGTAGAGTGATTGGAACGGATGGAGTGGGTGGAATAGATGGAGTGAGTGGAACGGATGGAGGGGGTGGTACGGATGGAGTGTGTGGAACGGATGGAGTAGATGGAACGAATGAATGGATGAAACAGACTGAATAGATGGTAGGAGTCGAACAGATAAAACGGATGAGTGGACTGAACGGGTGAGACTACCCAGCAAACTGAATGAATGGAAACATTACTAGCTTTAACAAATGGAGCTGATCAATTGGACTGAACAGATGCAATGGATGAAAACGGATACAATAGACAATACAGATGAAGTTGATGAAACAAATGGACTGGAAGGAACAGATGGAGTGGGTCGGTCTGACGGAGTAGACAGAATAGCTCAAGTGAATGGAACAGGTAGAGTAGATGAGACCTGTAGAATGGATGGAACTGATGAAGTAGAGGGAACAGATGTGATGGATGAAACAGGATGGACAGAGTGGTACGGATGGAGTGTATGTAACAGATAGAGTGGATGGAACTGAAAGAGTGAATGCAACAGAAGGAGTGGATGAAACAGATGGAATAGATGGAAATGATGGAATTGAATGAAAAGTTGGAATGGAAAGAACAGATAGAGTAGATGGAACAAACAGGGGGGACTGGAGTGGATGGAACAGATGGAGCAGAGAGAATAGATGGAACTGGTGAAGTGGATAGAACAAATGGAGTGGATAGAACAGAAAGACCAGATAGCACGAATAGAGCGGATGGAACAAACTAAGTGGATTGATCAGACGGAGTGGTTGGAACTGATGGAGTGGATGGAACTGATGGAGTGGATGGAACTGATGGAGTAATGGATGGAACTGATGAAGTGGATGGAATGGATGGAGCAGACGGAACGGATGGAACGGACCGAACAGACAAAATAGATGGAACAAAGTGGATGGATCGGATGAAGTAGATGGATCGGATGAGAAGGACAAATGAAGCGGATGGAACAGACCAAGTGGATGGAACGGAACAAGTGGATGGAACGGAACAAGTGATTGGAACGTAAGAAGTGGACAGAACGGAAAATGAATTGGATTGAAGGGAAGTAGGGATTAAAAGAAGTATTGTGAATAGATGAAATGTAACAAAACAGAAAAGTAGATCGAACACATGGAAAAGATGGAGTGACAGATAAAATGGACAAAGGAATGCAATGAATGAAAAGGTGACTTAATTGAGCAGAGAGAATTGATGGAACAGTTGGAATTGACAGAAGCGAAAGAGCAGATCAAATGCACAGAATGAATCAAACCCATAGAGTGAATGGAAAAATGGAACAAAGTGCTAGCGGGAATAAGTCTCCCTGTCCAAACAAACAGATGAAGTAGATGGTACAGACAAATCTGATGGAACGGATTAAACATGCTAGCTAACAGAGCAAATGGAACAGACGAAACACGTAGAGTGATTAGAACGGATGGAGTGGGTGGAATAGATGGAGTGAGTGGAACGGATGGAGGGGGTGGTACGGATGGAGTGTGTGGAACGGATGGAGTAGATGGAACGAATGAATGGATGAAACAGACTGAATAGATGGTAGGAGTCGAACAGATAAAACGGATGAGTGGACTGAACGGGTGAGACTACCCAGCAAACTGAATGAATGGAAACATTACTAGCTTTAACAAATGGAGCTGATCAATTTGACTGAACAGATGCAATGGATGAAAACGGATACAATAGACAATACAGATGCAGTTGATGAAACAAATGGACTGGAAGGAACAGATGGAGTGGATCGGTCTGACGGAGTAGACAGAATAGCTGAAGTGAATGGAACAGGTAGAGTAGATGAGACCTGTAGAATGGATGGAACTGATGAAGTAGATGGAACAGATGTGATGGATGAAACAGGATGGACGGAGTGGTACGGATGGAGTGTATGTAACAGATAGAGTGTATGGAACTGAAAGAGTGGATGCAACAGAAGGAGTGGATGAAACAGATGGAATAGATGGAAATGATGGAATTGAATGAAAAGTTGGAATGGAAAGAACAGATAGAGTAGATGGAACAAACAGGGGGGACTGGAGTGGATGGAACAGATGGAGCAGAGAGAATGGATGGAACTGGTGAAGTGGATAGAACAAATGGAGTGGATAGAACAGAAAGACCAGATACCATGAATAGAGCGGATGGAACAAACTAAGTGGATTGATCAGACGGAGTGGATGGAACTGATGGAGTGGATGGAACTGATGGAGTGGATGGAACTGATGGAGTAATGGATGGAACTGATGGAGTGGATGGAATGGATGGAGTAGATGGAAAGGATGGATAAGATGGAAAGGATGAAGTAGATGGAAAGGATGGAGTAGATGGAATGGATGGAGTTGATGGATCGGATGGAGAGGATGGATCGGACGGAACGATGGAGTGGATGGAACGCATGGAGTGGATGAAACAGATAGAGTGGATGGAAAGGAAAGAGTGAATAGAACGGATAGAATGAATGGAACGGATAGAATGAATGGAACGGATAGACTGGATGCAACGGATAGAGTGGATGGAACGGAAAGAATGGATGGAACAGATAGAGTAGATGGAACAGATAGAGTGGATGGAACAGATAGAGTAGATGGATCAGATAAAGTAGATGGAACGGATGGAATGGATAGAACGGATGTAATGTATAGAACGGAAAGTATGGAAGGAACGGTTGGAGTGGATGGAACCGATAAAGCACTTGGAACAAATGGAGTCCATGGAACAGATGGAATGGATGGAGTGCATAGCACAGATGGAGTGCATAGAACGGATGGAGTGCACGGAATGGATGGAGTGCACGGAATGGATGGAGTGCACTGAATAGATGGGGTGCACGGAATAGATAGGGTGCACCGAATAGATGGGGTGCATGGAATGGATGGGGTGCACGGAATGGATGGAGTGCACAGTATAGATGGAGTGCACAGAATGGATGGAGTGCATGGAATGGATATAGTGCATGGAATGGATATAGTGAAAGGAACGGATGGAGTGGTTGGAACGGATGTAGTAGACAGAACGGACAGAACGGATGGAGTGCATAGAACTGATGGAGTGCACGGAACCGAAGAACTGCATTGAATGGATGGAGTGCATGGAATGGATGGAGTGCATGAAACGGATGGAGTGCATGGAACAGATGAAGTTGATGTAACGGATGGAGTGGGCGGAATCGGTGGGAACAGATGGAGCGGATGAAACGGATGGAGTGGATGGAACAGATGATGTGGGTGGAACTGATGACGTGAGTAAAACACTTGGAACAAATCAAATGAATAAGAAGGATGGAACAAATGCAACACACTAAACAGATGGGAAGAATGAAACGGACCAACTGATTGATTGGAGTAGTTTATGTAGACGAAGGATCAAATAGATGGAATGAATGGAAAGACGAGTAAACTACCTGATGAAGCAGATGAAATGTACGAACAGACGAAGCTGAATGAACAGACAGAGTGAATACAATGGATAGAATAGAAGGTACAGATGTGCGCTCGATCTCAAACACCTTACTGAAAACCACCATATCACACCACCACGCTTACTCTCTCCTATACACCGCCACTCAACTAGAACATAGCAATACTATGACACATTCGGTATAGCTGTTCTCATACTAACACCCGCCTCATACTCCTCATCATCCTAAGTAAACACAGCTAGCAGAGCACCCACTGCTAACCTAAGCATCTCCTCAGGCCTAACGCAGCCAGAAATCAGTCTGGGTATCAACCCACCAGAATGAACACATATTCCTGACCTCCCAACCACCACACCTACCGCTAAGAAGCAGCTACCACCCAAGTGCCACACCAGCTGCACACATATACGGTGCACCCACGCACCTTATGACTCTACTATGGTCAGGAGTTGCCCTGCCACTCTCTAACTGTTTGGGGTTCCTCAAGTCCTTATTTAACTTAGCACACTCTTTTTCTAACCTCTCAAGTTTCTCCTTCTCAGCCCCTATATCTTGACAGTATGCAAAGGCCTGAGCCCTGTGCTCTGCTATTAGGGTTTGACTGGCCTCTATGACATTTCCTTGTGCTGCTACCTGGCACTGGAGTCGCCTGTTCTTATCACAAAGGGCCTAATTTCCTTTTTGTGCTTCTTTCATTGTCTGGGAGTACTCAGCCAATTTCATCTACTCACTCTGAGCATCTTTTGTCAATTTTGTCTGTGGTAGATCATCTTCAATTTGCCTTATGTGCCCCATTAACATTCCATTCTCTGCTTTTACGTCAGTCAGCTCCTGAAGACATGATTCACTTCTCTCTAGGCCTGCCTTTAATTTGCAAACGTCCTGGCACAGGGCATCTTTTTCCTGGTACAGTGCGCAATTCTGTTCACTAAGGTTATCTCTCTGTTGTTTTATAGCGCTTAACTTCTGACGTTCCTGGTCAAAATCTGTTTGGGAATGGACCTCTTTCATGATTAACTTACTATTCTCCTCTTCCAATTGCTTAATCTGATTTTGTTATGCAATCATATCCTTTAACCAGGTTCTATTGCATGTTACTTGTTGGTTTAATTTTAGTTGACCCTCTTTCAGGGAATCAACCCTTTCCTGACACTCCTCTTTCAGTGCAGATAATTGGGCCTCCTGTTCTGAATTGGTTTGTTGCTGTACTGCCAACTCCTCTTTAACTGTTTGATGAGCTTTCCCAACTCTGACTCAGAATGTTGGCTCTCTCACATTTTTTCTGACTCTGGGTTTGGTTTAAAAGGTCAGACTGATTTTCACACAGGTTACACTTTCTTGGTGCTTTTCTTCCATGACTACCATGTGGAAGTACATGTATGCAGTGAGTTGGCCATCTTAATCTGTTCCTCATTGATGTTCTGAGTCATATAGAACTCAGTCAGGGCTTGATGTAACAGGTCACCGTCCTGCCACACATCCATGCTTATGGAGGTGACCTGTTGCATTATACTAGCTAGCCAGGTCTCCTTCCCCTGCATCGCCCATTCCCCTCTAATGAATAGTTTGGAGAGAAGGTGCTGCCTAGCTATGTTAATTTCCATTGTACTCATTATGACGAGTGTTCTTCCATTGGTTATCTAGGCAAGGACAAATCTGGATAAATCTGTACCCTGCTCTTGCCTAATTTATTGTTACACTACTTTATTTTGAGGCACAGGCCTGAGACCTAGGGTAAACATTTCTGGATGGTTTCTTAACAGTGTAATACAGTTTTGGAAACACTAAAAGTATCATTACCTTCAATGAGTTAGTCTGCTGTGTTGGATTGTCATGGGTGAAGACACTTATCTTAATCATGGCATGAGCCCCCACTTGTAACAGTTTTATAACACAGCACACTCCAGCCAGGCACGCCTTCCCCTGACAATGAATGTGTGCACAATAAAAACACTTTCTATCTTTATTCAACCATGGGTTCTTTTATTTGAGTAGGCCCCCAACCCGCCTCACACCAAACCTTCACAAAAACCCTTTCTCACAGTGGACGAGGAACCAGTGCGGTGTGTATCAATATGATATTTATTAATTTATGATTCAATGAAAATAAAAGCAAACTCAAACAATTGGACAGCAGCCACCAATGTTGTGGCAATACAAATGCAAAGATTCCCACAACACAGTTCAAAATACCCACAATTCACATGAATCTTTAATGGCAAAACAGGAAAAATGATTTCCAAGCATGTGATGGTACTAAGGTTAAGCACTCCCCCTGCAACACTCACCTCCAAACATCTGCTAACTTAATTATTTTGGGATGGAAGGCAGAGGCAATGAGTCAGAATAAAGACAGAAACATCGGATTTAGAATTCAACCCACCACCCCAAGATGAGAGGTCAGAAAAGAAAATGAAAACCTGATTTACGAGCGAAATGGTACAATCAGATTTTACATGTTACTCGCACAGCAGTTTACAACCACGGTGGAACAGCTAGAAAAGAAGTTTTTTTTGCTACAGTCGAGAGATAAGGAAGCTTATAGGCTACTAAGCACGACACCAAGGCAACATGAACACAAGGTAAGAAAATTGGTTTTGGGGAAGAAAACAAATGCAAAAGAAAAACACACATGGCAGAATGAAAATTCATTTTTACACGGGATTGGTGATGACAGGCAGCCACGGAAAGGGCTTTGCTGTCAAAATCAGAAATCGGTTTCAAGGAGAAGGACAAAAGCACATAACGGATAGGATTATGACAGACAGGGTTGGTTCTCAATGGGACTACGGTTGGGGTTTCTCTATGGGACAGATGCAAAATCGGAATTCATGGGAATACACACAGTACATGGGCAAAATTGTTTCATGTTACTCAGGGATGAATTCTATGGAGGCTATATTTTAATGACTATAGTTATTAAAGAAAGGCACTTGGCACAAGGTGGTTAATTTCGAATTTCAGCCAACTCACACCATGAATCTCTTTATAGGGGAATTAATTAATGTACTTGAAAATAATGCTAAGAATTTATATAGACAACTGAAAGATTTGTAAAAGGAACACACTAACATACACAGGCTAAAACAGATTCTTCTATAGAAAGGTGAATGGATTATGCTGGCAATTTGGGACTTTCAATGGGATTTCCTATGGGATGCAAGATTCAAACGAGAGTGGTATGCAATGTGGCAATGGGGTAATTTGCTACTTAATGTAAGCTTGAGTTTGGGATTCTGGACAGCCAGTGATGTCTCTGGTCACTCTGGAAAGCTAGGCCAAAGTTGTCGTGCCTGGTATTATCTGGTGCATTCTTCCGTGGCCCCTCCTCACCTCCATCCTCTGATGAGTTGCTCCTGGTCTCAGATGTATCTCTTCTCCGGGATTTCTTACCTTCTCACCTGTGCACTTCTTAGTCTTGACCTTTTTATCGTGCAGGTAAGGACGGGCTCCACCGGAGGCCACTTTGGCAGGATAGATATTACTGACCAAAGGGAACCCCAGGAAGCCAGCCTCAAAAGCAGGGAAAAAGCTTCTTAGCATCAAAAAACCCTGCAGTAGTGTAGATTCTGATTGGCTGCTGAAGATAGTCCATCAGGTAATCAATGTCATGATCTCTGCTTCCAAAAGATCAGGACTTGCCCGACTCCCTTGGAAGCAGACCCATAACCCCGGTTCCGAGTGCCAGCCAGTCCCAATTGGGACCTTTTGGACCCTGTCCTGGCTCCAGTGGCACCAGGCTCATAAAGATGCCCAGTCCCAGCGCTGGAAGCGCCGGGCTCATAATGCTTGGGTGGACTTACCTGCAGCAGACCATGCTGCTTACTTACCTGCCAGTTGAACCCCTGATCCTCTTCTGTTTGGGACTACTTTTCCTGTTGGGTGGGGCAGGAGCCACTTCCTAGGTTCAGAACACTGGAACTCTTCTGGAAAGCAGGAACTCTTTTCTTACCTAGGCGTGGCTGTGGAAGGAGTTACCTAAGCACTACAGGAGGCTATTTAAACCACACCCGATGGATGAATCTTGCTTTGCGTTATTCTGCATTCTCTGCAGCAGAACGCTCATCGTGTCTTCTGCTTCTGATCCTGGGCCTAAGGGAACAAAGGCTTACCATCCTGGAATCCAGTCTTCAGCAGCACCTGTAAAGACAAAGAAAGAACAGGTTAGCACTAGGGTCTTCAGTGGCAGCGCATCTCTTACCTGGTCCATCGGCTGTCACCAACGCCTCGCGCTGCATTCCGGCATCTGAAAGACAAAGGCTTACCTACTCTTCGCATGCTCCGGAGGTCTTCGCACTGCATTCCGGCATCTGAAAGACAAAAGCTTACCAGCTCTTCGCACGCTCCGGAGGCCTTCGGTGCTGCATCCCGCATCTGAAAGACAAAAGAAGGTGCGTTTAAAGACATTGGGCAACTTTATTACTCACGTGCCATTACTCCTTCCCACGCCGAATCCAGTGGGTATTCCAGCACCCTTCAGCTTCTCTAAAGCTCCGAACTTGTACCTGCAAGATAAAAGGGACAGTTAGTGCGCATCGTGAAGCAGGTTACAAGCGCTTACTTACGTGCTTCCAGGCGCTTCTATTCCTCACGCGGGTTCGATCCTCAACTCTCATCAGCATGCCATCCGCCATCGCCGGAACCCTGCAAAACAAGAGATATCATTATAAAAGACTTTTAAGACATTTGAAGTGCCCAGAACTTACCGTTCGTGCAGTTAACGACGGACAGCAGTCCTCTGAGGTCAAGAGGCCTGCACCCTTATCCAGTGAAGAAACTGGTTACGGCACCCTGCCCCGAGGCAGATGGAGAGCTCGGCGTTCACTTACCTAAGGTGAGGGTGTTAACCTTTGGGGTTCTACAGGAGAAGAGAAAGGGAAGAGGAGAGAGGCACCCAATAACCCCAGTTCATTAATCCCATATTTTCTATCTGCAGACATCTTACTCTTCGAGTCAGACATACAGTGCACAGAGGTCCAGCCCAAAGAGCCAACCGTGTGTTACACATCACCTTTGAAGATACGGCATTCACCCAGTCAAGACCGGCGCCTCTGCGGGAATCAGGTGAGCGTTACAATCAATGAGGTTTGAGTTTGGAGGTCTGAGTCCACGGAATCTACTGTAAGCCGAACACAGCTAAATTCCAAATAGCGATCCGGAAAGGTGGATTGAGTAAAGCAAGGATAGAAAAGGAAGAAAAGGGAAGAGGGATGAAGCGAGCTGTGGAAAGCACTATCACAAGCGAGATAAGTGAGAAAGGGAAATGCCAGAGCGGCTGCAGGGTGTGCATGGGCACAGGATAGTTAAGTACAGTCATGGAAAGCCAGAAAGTTCTCCGTTAGAGATACAGTGGCATACAAGGAGGTAACAACAAAGCCAATGAAGACAGAGAGTATACCTTGAGAGCGGGTACAAGCCGAGGAACTCTTCGGGTGAATGTGAAATGGAAAGGCAGAAAAGAGGGCGAACGTAATAAGAAGAGAGCACAGCTAGCAGGCAGGCAAGGGAAACTTCGAGGGCAGGATGATACAAAAGGCAGTCCTCGAAGCACAGGAAAACCAGGAGGAACAGCGAGAGTTGCTGCAGTGGTTACCAGGAAGAAAGATACAAAGCACAGTGCTGAGATCACGGAGCGTTGTTATAGTAACTAGACCGCGCTTTGTGCTTCCCTAATGTCTCTTAACAGAACGTGGTTTTGAACAAGAACTACAGTATCCTTTCCATCAGTGCCACAATCTCCAAGGATGCCGCATGACAAAGGTCTGGTCACTTCCCTCTCCTAGATGGGGTCAGCCAGGCCAATGTCTGGACACTGCGTTCTCCTAAATGGCGTCAGCTAGGCAAGGTTTGCTCACTGAACTCTCTTGGATGGGATCAGCTGCCTCCTCTGCTTTCCCCCTCGATTCTTGTGTGTGTCTGGATCTGGAATCTGGGTATCTTGCTGTAGATGAGATGGATCCCTTGTGTCTCTCTGTGTCCCTCTTATATAGCCCAAATGACATTATATATTTTACAATCTGGGGGGAGGACTACTCTGGAATTACTCCTATCCTGGGATGGGACAGCCTACCATTCCTCTCCCCTACCCCTGGCCCTATTGGTTCAGGGGAAAGGGCATGCTTTTTCTATTTGCATTTATGACCTTTCTTTGTTGCTCAAGTCTACTTTTTAACAAAAATGAGCTATGGATCAGAACTTCAGACTCATACATGCCACCGCCATATGAAGTAGATAGGCAGATTCAATGGGTCACAGGGAATTGGACACACCGATCGCCGGCTCTGTGCGAGGTAGCATCGCCCTTTGGCACATTTTGGCCCTTTTCATGAAATGCATGATAGTTAAAATTGTGCAATTATTACACATGTTCATAATTACATTTTGCATCTTTACCCCAAGTTTACTATTTGTCCCATTTATAATTCAGCCAGAAATGTGTCTTTCCTGGTCATTTCAGTTCACAAAGTGCTGGAAACATGCACTTGGTCTCTTTACATTTGTCTAAAAATCACATGGAAAACTAGCATAATACAAAATTACTACTTATTCAGGGTGCTGGGAAAAATTTATTAAAATGAAGAAGTCCTTTAATGTCAAAGGGGAGAAGATTTGTCACATGTGGGGGCGGTGCTACAGACCTCCACAGCAAACTGTCTCCTCCTGGCTCAGCTTGCAACAAAGGACTTTTATGATGCCCTTTGACAGTTCCTCCTTCAGAGTGGGTGCTGGTGGAAATCACACTTCTTGGTCACGCACTAGCCACACTGGCTTCCATTTTCCCCCCTTCCAGTAATGCCTGCTAGTCTGGTTGAGCAGAGAATCCTCACATTCTCGGCCACCTCACATGCCATTGTGGGCCGGTTCACTTATTGATGATAATTGTCAATGGGAGATTGTAACGCTCACCTGATTCTCGCAGAGGCGCCGGTATTGACTGGGCGACTACCGTATCTTCAAAGGTGATGTGTAGCACCCGGTTGGCTCTTTGGGCTGGACCTCTGTGCACTGTATGCCTGACGTGTAGAGTAAGATGTCTGCAGATAGAAAATATGGGGTTAATGAACTGGGGTTTAGGGGGTGTCCCTATCTCTTTCCTCTTCTCCTCTCCTGTAGACCCCCAAAGGTTAACGCTCTCACCTTAGGTAAGTGAATGCCGAGCTCTCCATCTGCCTCGGGGCAGGGTGCTGTAACCAGTTTCTTCACTGGATAGGTAGCGCAGGCCTCTTGACTTCAGAGGACTGCTGTCCGTCGTTTACTGCACGAACGGTAAGTTTCGAGTCATTCAAATGTCTTTAAAGTCTTTAGTAATGATGTCTCTTGTTTTGCAGGGTTCCGGCGACGGCGGATGACGGGCTGAAGTGAGTTGAAGATGGAGCCCGTGTGATGAATAGAAGCGCCTGGAAGCACGTAAGTAAGCGCTTGTTGCCTGCTTCACGATGCGCTCTAACTGTCTTTTTATTTTGCAGGTACGAGTTCGGAGCGGCTGCAGGGTGCCGGAATACCCACTGGATTAGATGTGGAAAGGAGTAATGGCACGTGAGTATTAAAGTTCCCCAATGTCTTTAAACGCACCTTGTTTTGTCTTTCAGATGCGGGATGCAGCGCCGAAGGCCTCCGGAGCGTGCGAAGAGTTGGTAAGCTTTTGTCTTTCAGATGCCGGAATGCAGTGTGAAGATCTCCGGAGTGCACGAAGAGTAGGTAAGCCTTTGCCTTTCAGATGCCGGAATGCTAACCTGTTCTTTCTTGTCTTTATAGGTGTTGCTGAAGACTGGATTCAGAATGGTAAGCCTTTGCCTTTCAGATGCCGGAATGCTAACCTGTTCTTTCTTGTCTTTATAGGTGTTGCTGAAGACTGGATTCAGGATGGTAAGCCTTTTTCCTTAGGCCCAGGACCGGATGCAGAAGACACGATGAGCGTCCTGCTGCAGAGGTTGCAGAATAACGCAAAGCAAGATTCATCCACCGGGTGTGGTTTAAATAGCCTCCTGTAGTGCTTAGGTGTCTCCTTCCACAGCCACGCCTAGGTAAGAAAAGAGTTCCTGGTAAGAAAAGAGTTCCTGCCTTCCGCTACTGGGTTTACTATGGTAGTGATGGAATAGGGACCAAGGTATCTTGGGTTGAATGTGCGTGGCCCTTTTAGAGATAGATATTTGGTGGATAACCAGACTTGATCCCCTACTTGATAGTGAGGGGCTTCCTTCCGATGTTGATCTGCTCCTTTCTTGTATTGTTCTTTAGCCCTTTGAAGGTGAGAAACAGCTTCTTTAAAGGCTTGGGTGATTGTAGAATGCAGGTAGTCTACTGCTGGTGTTTCAAGATCTTGGAGGGGATCCAACTCCGAGGTTCGAGGGTGACTGCCATACAAAAGAAAAAATGGGGTTTTCCCAGTTCCCGAATGGACAGAGTTATTGTAGGCATATTCGGCTATCCAAAGGATATCTTTCCAAGTTTTTTCAGTTTGTTGCAGCATGCAGCGTAAATACTGTTCCAGAGTTTGATTGGTCCTCTCGGTTTGTCCGTCGGTCTGAGGGTGGTGACTGGTCGATAGTCTCACATCAATTTGAGCCGACCGACAGCAACTTCGCCAAAAATGAAAAATAAATTGACTACCTCGATCCGAAATTAGAACCGAAGGAAAACCGTGCAGTCGGACGATGTTTTCGAGAAATTCTCGGGCCAGAGTTGCTGCTGTTGGCAAGCCTTTGAGCGGAATGAAATGCGCCATCTTGGAGAATAAGTCCACGATTACTAGAATCGTATTGTATCCGGAGCATGGAGGTAGATCAGTGATGAAGTCCATAGAAAGCGTATGCCATGGGCGAGGTGGGATGTCAATAGGGCGTAAGAGGCCTGCTGGTCTTTCCTTTTGACTCTTGTTTTGGGCGCCTACTCCACAGGACATTATAAAGTCTCTGATATCTTTCTTCCAAGACGGCCACCAGAAGTAGCGCTTGATCTTTTCTGAGGTCTTGGCCATACCGGGATGACCTTCCATTAAAGAGTCGTGATAACAAGAGATTACTTTTTTCTGTAAATCTGTGCTGGGTAGGTATAATCGTTCTTGGAAATACAATAAGTTGTCCTTTACTGCAAAGTCCTTTCCCTGCAGATGCCAATTCTGTATGTCTGCTGGAGTTACAAGTTGCCTGGCTTTATCCTTAACTTCCTCTATGGATTCGGTGGCGATTACACCCAGAATTCTTTGTTGGGGAATGATTGGTACAGGTTTAGGGTTGATCAAGTGTTCTTCCACTCCCATCCGAGAAAGGGCATCAGCTTTACCGTTCTTTGTACCAGGTCGATAGGTAATTATGAAGTCAAACTCGGCAAAGAATAATGCCCAACGGAGTTGTCTAGAGGATTGGGCTTTTGCGGTTTTCAAATATTGCAGGTTTCGGTGATCCGTAATCACAGTAACAGTGTGTCGGGCCCCCAGCAGATAATGCCGCCAAGCCTTAAAGGCAGACTTGATAGCCAGAAGCTCCTTGTCAGTAATCGTGTAATTGATTTCAGGAGGCGAGAATTTGCGGGACCAAAATGCCACGTGATGCAACTGATTGGTTACCGGGTCCTTTTGTGATAGAACTGCCCCCATGGCAAGGCTTGAAGCATCAGTTTCCACGATGTAGGGGAGTTCGGGCGAGGGTGTTTTAAGATTGGTGCAGAGATAAATTTAGTCTTCAAATCCTGGAAAGTTTGTTCCGCCGCGGTAGACCATTCAAAACGTTTGTTTTTCTTTAACAAGGCAGTGATGGGCTGGACTATTCGAGAGAATTCGGGGATAAACCTGCGGTAAAAGCTAGCGAAGCCTAACATGCTTTGCACACCTTTTACGGAGGATGGTGATGGCCATTTGAGAACTGCATCGACCTTCTTTGAATCCATACGCACTCCGCCAGGTGATAATATGAATCCCAAGAAGTCAACTTCAGTCACGTTGAAAACACATTTTTCCAACTTAGCGAAAAAGTTGTGTTGACGCAATCTTTCGAGGACCATTTTCACGTGTTTCCGATGTTCAGATTCCGATGAAGAATAAACGAGGATGTCGTCAATGTAAACAACAACACATACATCTATGAGCTCTCTGAGGACATCGTTCATAAAATATTGAAAGGCGGCCGGGGCATTGCAAAGTCCGAAGGGCATGACCTGATATTCAAATAGCCCATACTTGGTGCGGAAGGCCGTCTTCCATTCATCGCCCTCTTTTACTCGTACCAAGTGGTAAGCTCCTCTAAGATCCAGCTTTGTATATATGCATGCTTTTCTGACTTGGTCCAGGAGTTCAGGAATCAAAGGTAACGGATATCTATTCTTAACGGTGATCTGGTTCAGGGAGCGATAATCGATACAAGTTCTAAGGTCTCCTTCCTTTTTTGTAACGAAGAACAAAGCTGAAGAAGCAGGGGACTTGGAAGGACGAATAAACCCATTTGCCAGGTATTGATCCAGGTATTGTCGAAGGTGAAGGTTCTCAGGCTCGGTGAGGGCATAAATTCTACTACAAGGAGGAGTAGATCCAGGTATCAGGTCTATCTGGCAGTCATAAGACCTATGAGGAGGTAGAGAGTTAGCCTGATCCTTCCGGAAAACATCTTGGTATTCTAGGTATTCGGGAGGTAACTGGGGAGTCTCTGAAGAAATTGCGGCCAGTGCAACACCAGGTGGAGGGTGACAAGTAGAGACACATTCTGGAAACTGGACCGTTCTTGCTCGCCAATCGATCAGAGGATTGTGTTTCTCTAACCAAGGTATTCCTAGAATAATCTGAAACGGAGGGGCCTTGATCACATCGAACACGATCTTCTCATGGTGTCCATCTTGACTTACTAGCGTCACCTCTTGAGTGGTATGCGTTACTGGCCCGGAGGCTATCTCCGTACCATCCACCGTAGTAATGACGTCCTTTACAGCCTTGGGACAAAGAGTTAGATTCATCCTCAAAACCATTTCATGATCCACATAATTGCCGATGGCACCGCTGTCGACGTAAGCTTCAATTGCATGTAATCGATCCGGATTATCAGGGCTAATGAGGACCATAGGTATCACGAAATGCGAGGTCACGGAACTGGTTTTCACGCTCGGCAAGAGGACCTCTATTCTTGTCGGGCGAGGTCGTTTCCCTGCTCAGAGTTTGTAACTTTGGTAACTGCAGCTCCTACTGCCTTCTTGGCAGGTTTCACCGGACAGTCTCGAAGAAAGTGCCCTGAGTTTCCGCAATATAGGCATAATTGCAACTGTTTCCTCCTTTCCCGCTCCCTTTGTGTTAGAGGACCTTTCAGACCCCCTATTTGCATGGGTTCCCCGGAGTCTACTCCTTTGGAAGGAGTTGGCGGTTTGAAAAATACTCGAGCATCAAACTTGGAACGATCGGCCTTCCTGTTCTGCAGCCTGTGATCTATTTGAACGACCAAGTCTATATAATCCGAACAGTCTGGTGGGGGATTCACTACTTGGGCTAAAACGTCTTTGAGCTCTCCACGTAGACCTCTATAAAACAGCGTAATCCTTTTGTCCTCAGGCCATTGAGTTTCCACTATTAGTCTATTGAAAGATGCAATATAAGCCAAAAGGTCTTGATTACCCTGTCGCAACGAAAGAAGCTCATTGTCCAAGGCCTGCCCCTGTGAATGTCTTGCGAACAGTTTTTTCATACTAAGCTGAAAGGCTTGAAAATCATGGAGAACCGGATCATCTTGATTAACTAGAGGGATCGACCAGTCTGCCGCATTGCCACTAAGGTACGAAAGTACAAAAGCTACTTTTGCTTGATCAGTTGGAAAGGCTGCTGGCCGGCATAAGAAGTGCAACCGGCACTGATTGATAAATACTGCAAACCTCTTTGGGTCACCAGAAAATCGTTCGGGCGGAGCCAGAGGTACATTCCCAGGTAGGTTGATCTGCACTGGATTCATAGAGGATGTTGAAGGAAGATTTGCCCCTGATGCGGGTAGCGGGGTCTGTCCGGCTTGTGACTGTAGCACTTGTCTAGCAAGATTGTCTGTTCTCTCCTTGGAAATAATTAGTTCCCTTCTTAGAGCATTCGTTTCCTGACGAGCTGCATGCACTTCTGCCCTTAGTTCCCCAAGTAACCGGGCTAGGGGGTCAGTATCCGAGGTTTCCATAGCGCCTGGGCGAGAGTTTTGCGGTAGGCTTTGCGTTCTGTAACGCTCACCTGATTCTCGCAGAGGCGCCGGTCTTGACTGGGCGACTACCGTATCTTCAAAGGTGATGTGTAGCACCCGGTTGGCTCTTTGGGCTGGACCTCTGTGCACTGTATGCCTGACGTGTAGAGTAAGATGTCTGCAGATAGAAAATATGGGGTTAATGAACTGGGGTTATTGGGGTGTCCCTATCTCTTTCCTCTTCTCCTCTCCTGTAGACCCCCAAAGGTTAACGCTCTCACCTTAGGTAAGTGAATGCCGAGCTCTCCATCTGCCTCGGGGCAGGGTGCTGTAACCAGTTTCTTCACTGGATAGGTAGCGCAGGCCTCTTGACTTCAGAGGACTGCTGTCCGTCGTTTACTGCACGAACGGTAAGTTTCGAGTCATTCAAATGTCTTTAAAGTCTTTAGTAATGATGTCTCTTGTTTTGCAGGGTTCCGGCGACGGCGGATGACGGGCTGAAGTGAGTTGAAGATGGAGCCCGTGTGATGAATAGAAGCGCCTGGAAGCACGTAAGTAAGCGCTTGTTGCCTGCTTCACGATGCGCTCTAACTGTCTTTTTATTTTGCAGGTACGAGTTCGGAGCGGCTGCAGGGTGCCGGAATACCCACTGGATTAGATGTGGAAAGGAGTAATGGCATGTGAGTATTAAAGTTCCCCAATTTCTTTAAACGCACCTTGTTTTGTCTTTCAGATGCGGGATGCAGCGCCGAAGGCCTCCGGAGCGTGCGAAGAGTTGGTAAGCTTTTGTCTTTCAGATGCCGGAATGCAGTGTGAAGATCTCCGGAGCGCACGAAGAGAGGTAAGCCTTTGCCTTTCAGATGCCGGAATGCTAACCTGTTCTTTCTTGTCTTTATAGGTGTTGCTGAAGACTGTATTCAGAATGGTAAGCCTTTGCCTTTCAGATGCCGGAATGCTAACCTGTTCTTTCTTGTCTTTATAGGTGTTGCTGAAGACTGGATTCAGGATGGTAAGCCTTTTTCCTTAGGCCCAGGACCGGATGCAGAAGACACGATGAGCGTCCTGCTGCAGAGGTTGCAGAATAACGCAAAGCAAGATTCATCCACCGGGTGTGGTTTAAATAGCCTCCTGTAGTGCTTAGGTGTCTCCTTCCACAGCCACGCCTAGGTAAGAAAAGAGTTCCTGGTAAGAAAAGAGTTCCTGCCTTCCAGAAGAGTTCCAGTGTTCTGAATCTAGGGAGTGGCTCCAGCCCCACCCAACAGGAAAAGTAGTTCCAAACAGAAGAGGATCAGAGGCTCAACTGGCAGGCAAGTAAGCAGCATGGTCTGCTGCAGGTAAGTCCACCCAAGCATTATGAGCCCGGCGCTTCCAGCGCTGGGACTGGGCATATTTATGAGCCTGGTGCCACTGGCGCCAGGACTGGGTCCAAAAGGTCCCAATTGGGACTGGTTGGCACTCGTAACCTGGGTTATGGATCTGCTTCCAAGGGAGTTGGGAAAACCCTGACCTTTTGGAAGCAGAGATCATGACAGAGATAAGGCTTGCAAATGAATTCTGTGCCTGAGCCAAAAACCAATTTTACTGATTTATGAGCATTCTCCAATGTAATTAAATCTTGTGGGGACAACTATAATGTACATTGTGTAGCCAAACCCCCACCCACACATATTAAGACATTGCTGTGCAAGCAAAAGCTGTCATTAGTCATTGGCCCTCATTACAACACCGGCGCTAAACCATGGCGCTATTAGCACCATGGTTGGTGCCGGTGTTGTAACGGGTCCTCCATGGTTCAATGGGGAATTACCACCCCATTCCAAGGTTGGCGGGGCGGTAATTCCCCATTGAACCATGGCCCTTCCCCATTCCCATTTTCGCCCCATAGGGCTCTATGGGAATGGGGAAGGCACTAAGTACGGTACCGCAAATTGCAGTACGGTACTTAGCACCAAGGTCCCTTCGCGGGACCCTACTTTAACGGCTGGTGTAGACCAGCCGCTAAGGTCGGGTTCCGCAAAGGGACCTCATAGTAAGGCGTTAAGTGGTTAACGGCGCCGCAGCCTTTTACGGCGCCGTTAACCACTTAGTGCCTGGGTCGTAATGAGGCCCATTGACTTTCAAACTAAATTTGTCCTTATTTTCCAAAGAACAGATTAACACGTGTACAGGCCTTTCATTTAAAGATTTAAAATGCGCTTCTGCCGGTCACAAGATTGTCTTTCAATTAGTCCTTTGGAGGGATTTTGCATGTACCGTTAGTTCATGGACACAGAGGGATACTGCACAGGATTTCTTTGATTTGGACACAGAAAAGAGAAAAAGCCACGCTATCTCTTTCATTTGCAGTAATTTGAGTATTACTGTTCACATCAAAGGGAAACAAAAGCTGTGTTTGGCTGTAATCTAGAAACCCTTGCCCCTCATGTGATTTATCACTAAAACAAAGCTGTTTTGTAAACTGAAGTAGATACGGTCTCAGGTGGCCGTGTTATGTGTGTGGGCTGTGGTCAGTGGGTAGATGTTTGCATGCATGACTGTATTATGCTATTATGCTGCGGTGGTTGTGGCCAGGCCCTAGAGTATTGGGCACAAGAGTCTAGGGTCTGCCCACAACAGTTATGCACTGAATATTGTGATACTGGTATATGGTTTGCACAAATATGTGTACAGCATGAAATTTGCAGATTACAAAGAATTATGACACCAATCATTGTATACTTACTGTTTGTATTGTTGAGGCCCAATGCAGTTTTTTTTCATGGTATGTGGAAATGAAGCAGAAATGGTTGTTTCATTCTCTGTGATAAAAGATAGCATAACATGTTAGGTAGGTACTTCCTAATGTGTTATTGGATTGCATTGCATATATTTGTGTATTTTGTGGACCCTCATAATTAGTACTTCACATGTACTATGCTTCAAACAAGTGTACTGTGCAATCTGCTCAGTTCCTGTGTTTGTTCGCATAATCATTGGGTCTGTGGGAAAAAAAAATCCATGCAGGATAAAAAAAAAACTTTCTACATTTATTTGCTGTTACGTGACACAGTCTGTTTTAGTGATGTTTGCACTACTTATAGCAATGTTTAAGGTGCACTGTTGTAGTAAGAGGAATTGAAATGGTGTTTCATTTTGGAAGTGTTGGTACTATGGTTTTAGTTAGATACCAGTTGGCGTATTCTAACTGTTTATCTGTTTCCTCTTTTTATCAGTATTTTTTACGCATTTGGTTGCTGTTGATGTTTTCTAAGTACTGTGGTATTGCACAGTAATATAGCAAAATTGTGGGGGCAGTTAGATACCTGTTGGCGTATTCAAACTGTTGATAGTTTGGAAGTTGTTTAGGGTATGTTTGTAGCACTGTGATTGCTGAAGGTTGAGTTTGGCAGTTTGACCTTCACAGGGTAGAATGTTGTTTTCCTTTTGCAATTACATATGTGATGGTGGGTATTGGGCAGTAGGTATTTCTACTTTTGTAGATCATAGAGTACATTTTGGTTTCAAGAATATTAAGTAGCCATTTGCAAGATTTGCTGGTAATCTCTGCTTCAGAGTAATGGAAGTATCATTGCATTCAAACCATCCACATTTCTTTTTAATGCATGCATTATAGTGACCTGCACTGGTTGTGGCGCCCGTTTGGTTGATCATACCTACTGTTGTGAAGGTTTTCTTGCCAAGTGATACTTGCCAATGTGTGACGCTAGTAAGCTTGCAGTTGTTTTTGGTACCATCTGCATTGTATCATAAACGTGTTACTATTACATATTGGCTATATGTTTGTATCTGTAAGGTGGAGCGATTATCGGAATTGCAAGTAGTACATAATATGCCATGGTTTGCATTTTGTACGAGCTGCTGAAATGGAATGGATTCACAGTTAGGTATACATACATACACAAAGCGCAAGTTAGGGACTTGTACCTGCATCACATGGCTGCAGAGAGTGCATGTATGTTTCCACAATGTATGAAATCCGGAAGATTTCATTTATAGGTATGTTTTTGTTTTCCAGTATTTGTAGTAAGTACATTAGAAATTCTTATGTATCTTCTTGTGTGTTTATAGTGAATCTTACCATTCCTGTACAGTAGTCCAATTCCTGCCTTATTCCAGAAACACTGTAAGTGTTGTCAGGATTGTTTGTTGCATTTCTGTAAAGGTGTAACATTTGCAAACACAATGGTCTGCTCTGTTTAAGTAAATGTTTTCAACAATTGGTGGCAATTGGAATAGAACATTGATTGCTACATTTGCATAACAATTTACACAAATCGTATTGGAAAATTTGAATGGACCAGAAAGTTCTGTGTCTGACTTATTTGATGGAAGTGTGCATAGTATCTTTGAAATGGTAGTTGTCTTAGTTTATGCAGTTGGGTATGCATTTGTCTTTTCAGTACATCCATCTTTGGTTGTGGTAATTTATGAAGTACTAGCTGTTTTCAATTTCTTAGGTGGTACTGTTGTGAGATCATGTAGTCGTTCAGTTTGCACTAGTTTTCTCTTGCACAGTTTGCTTTTTTGAGGCACAATGTAAATTTTGAGATAGGGTGTGCAGAGTGGACATAGCCTATTTTACTCTACAATGCAAGGAATGTCAGCAGTGACTTTACGTGCATCAAAATTTGCTAGAAATAGCCCTTCATGTATGCATAGGTGTGACAGTGCTACATAACTCACGCCTTCTTTAAAGACTGTGCTGCCAATATCAATCAATGCTTGATCTAGGGTTAGACCTTGTGATTTATGAATGGTGACTGCGTATGCTAGAGACAGAGACAACTGTTCTCTGCGTACATACATGTGTTTGAAAAGAAGGCAATCAGGCTGTTGAGCGTCCTATCCTTTTAACTTCTGAAAGTTTGTCAAAGTGAATATTGACAAACTGAATGCTACTGTCACGTGGGTATGTCTGGAAGCCAACAACTGTACCAGGTGCTCCATTAACTAAACCTTGCTCCACATGAAGGTTACGCTTTAGCATAACTCTACAGTTTGGACACAATGTTAAAACAATTCCACAGCAGCTGTATTAGAGATAGAGTTCTCTAATGCATTTAGTCGTGCTGTGGGTTGTTGACACATAGGTACTGTCATACCATGCACATCTAGTTCATCTGTGGAGTAAATTTGCACTAGTGGTTGCATTTTTTTTTTCAACATTGTTTCATTGAATTGTGCACAGCTTGCTAGAGTTGGCATTAAGGGCATACAGTTTACATTTTTGTGTGCTAATTGTTCCATGACATCAGTAGCACATGTGTTATACCCGTATAGCTCATGGATGTGTCTGCTATTTAAGAAAGTACACCAATCTGAATGTTTTTTAAAATGTTAGCGTAGTTGAGGTCTGCAGAGTGATGCATGTTTTCAGTTAGTTCTCTGTATTGCAAATGTTGCCAGAGATTTACATTTCCTCTACTGCCAAGAGTTTTGCGGCACAGTTTGTCTCCTAAGGTTTTAAAAATAGCTTCACCTTTTACTGATGTTAAATAAAGAAGATCTCTGAAACCAATAACGTGTAACATGTTTTCCTCCAAAGATTTCTTTGTAGTCTGTTTTAAAGACTTCTTGAAATCTGAGGTGAATCAAAGCCAGCATTAGGTTGGAGACCATCCTCACCTCATCTATTAGGAGCATTTTCATTTGTTTCAAAACTCTGTGTAGCTCCATAGCAGCGTCTGCTGAAAGTTTGTAGTAGTCTAATTTATTTTGGTGTTCTACTGGAAGGAGTAGCAATCGATGTAAAGTGACAGCACCTATGTTATAGGCAGCTTAGCCTGTGGGAGCAGTTACAACAGCTGAAAGCTTCTTGTTCGTCTATTGTTGGAGGAATTTGCTGATGATTTTTATTAAGAAGGTTTTGCCAGAACCAGCTTGACCACTTACATACAGGAGTACAGGTTTATAGTTTGACAGGTACAAGTTTTAGTTTCGTGCTGCACACCATGTTCAATTTCTTAAGTTACTTTTAGGAAAATCATGCGCTGCTCATTGTTTAGTAGTGATTTCAGTAGAGCAATGTTTTCTGCAGATTGCTCATACTGATACATGGTGTTTTCTACTTAAGTCATGGCTAATTCTGCCTCATTTGCTGAGAGTGGCTGTCCAAGTGGATCTTGACTTCCTGTCAGAGAATGTTGTCTGCTCTCAGGAGTGTCTATATTTAGTTGTGCTTCAAGTTCTACTTCTTGTTGGCATTCATTGTCAGTATGCTTTTGTATTGCGTAAACATTATATCTGTTATGGTGCTTTCATTTGCATTGTAAGCATCTTCATAGGAGGCATGGGTGTCCAATAAATCTTTGTCTTTTCTCCATGGTTTAGAAAGTTGTAGTAGGGACTAGGGATGTAACGGTATAATGGTATACCATTAAAGATACCGTGAACCACTTAAGTGAACAATAATAACCGTCACATTGTTTATACCGGTATACCGTTTATACCGTTAACTGTGCTTTTCAATCTGATTTGGAAAGGCTGCAGTAAGCAATTGCTGCACAGTCTTGGTCTTGCACTATTGGATGTGCCATCTGCCAAGTAGTTTCAGTTGGAGCAGTTTTTAATGCCATTCCATAAACCACACGTGTCTGACCAGACACAACATCAGTATGTTAGCAATAGGAAGAATAAACACAGTGCCAAGAAGGAAAAAGGGTTTACTTTGGGTTGGTGGCTTTGGGGTTTATATATTTATAATGGAAAATGTTTGCTAAACATATGACAATGGGGATTTCCCTGGTTCCATCATTGAATTTAAATATAATAAGTCACACCGCGAAATTCACTCATTTCTGTGGTTATTCCCTGCTGCCATTCCAAAGGGTAAGATGTCCGTGATTACTGAACACCTTTTGGCCCGCAAGTAAACTAAAGGCTGTAACGTAACGAGAGCGTGCGTGTGTATGCACACAAGCGTATACTACCATCAGCACCCATTGACTGTGGCATGCAGGTTATAAAGATGGCAACATGTTCATCTTCACCAGTAGCCAGTGGGGAGCTAAAAGCCTAAATGACCACTTAAGAAAAGCTATCCAGTTTGCTTTACCAGTCGCAGCAGGCCCCCACCCTCCTCCTCCTCTCCACACGTGTGTTTGTGTTTGGTGGAAGCAAGAGGTGGCATTTCAGTGCAAAGTATGTTGAAAAGCCCACTTCTGGCCCTGGGTGCCTGGTTTTGTTTGTGATGATAAATCTGACAATGTATGACCTTTTAGAAAATATTTGCTAAGATTGGTTAACTCCACCTGCTATACCGCGATAACCATGATATACCGTCATTTGGCAAGAAGGTTATCGTACCTCCATAAAACTAATACCGTGACACCCTTAGTAGGGACATGTAGTACAGTTCTCTATGTTGATGAGTTTTTAATGATAGCTTCATGTGATTAATCAGGCTGCATTTGGTCAATTTAACCAAGCTGCCCTCACAACCTTTGACTATGTGTTTACCTTTTTTCTCATCTGGTTTAATATTATTTTTGTATAGGAAGTGTTGGGCTATGTGGTATAGGCACATTGTTTCTAAAGCAGTACTCCTGTTTGCGTAGTATGTGTCCAATGAGTTGTTTTTCAAAATGTCCTGGCTTTTGGGATTGTTTTTGGCTATTGTTTCTATGTCTTGGTATGATTTGAGAACTCATTTTCTGGATGCAACAGGACAAAGGCTTACCTAGAAAATGTTTCCAGATTTCCCATACAAACAAGGTGGTGCCAGTTAAACGTTCTGTGGCTTCATAGCAGCCACATTTTCCATGGGAGAGCATTTTTAAGCCAAAGCTGTACAATTTTTCATCACAGAGGTCTTGGAGCTCTGTTTTCTCTGCTTTGGTTAAGTGGGCTGTGACATATCGTGCAACTGCAGTGGAATTTTCTGCAATGTACTGCACATCCATGTTTGCATTCCATAGAAGGGCAATGAATGCATTGTAATCATTATTGCACTTTGATGCTTCAGGTCTTTTAATGTGGTATGTGTTCTTAGGTGATTTGCTTTTCATACTGTGTCTAACAGAAGACATTAAGCTGTTTACTTGTCCTGTAGCTGAAACTGGTATAGGGCAACCAAAGCTGCATTTGGTGTAGTATTTGCCTTTGTATTTCTATTGGTGTCAACAATAGTTGCCACATTTGTGTCTTTGAAACTACAAAATCTGTGCATGTAGGTTACTATGTGTGGTTTCTGAAGGGATTTCGCAAGTGACATATTTGTGAATGCAAAACAGTGGCATCACTGTCCTGCCCAAATGTAGGTGCATCTTTAATCCACAGAAGCATGTGGATGTGTAGTGCTCCTCTGGCTTGATATTCTTTTCTCCAAAAAAAGTGTTCCTCTTCTCCGTGGGGAGGAATTGTTCTATTACAAGTGAAGCGCAGCATGGCAATAAAGCAATGATGGAAGTACCTCGATACATTTATAGGATCAAGAGAGCAGAGTTATCCTGTTGTTTTCATGTCTATTCCTGCTTTATTTTGGTTTGCTATGTGTAGGAAATCATGCAAGTCTTCCCATGCATACTCTGCACAACTTAAAGTGAGAAAACATATGGTGGGCCAAGGTTGCGTAGCATACACCATACATCTGCATGACGTCAGAGCCAGTATTCTTTTGAACCACGCATGTTTGCCAACAGATTTGTAAAACTTAATCTTTCTCTTTCACCTTTTGAAGTTGCTGCGAGGCAGACATGTTTCAAAAATTGGAACCTGTTTTCAATGTGTGTGCAACTCAGTAATGTAGAGTTGCTAGTTCACTTTCAAAGAGGAGGTGGAATATGTATTCCATGTTTTGTCTGAATCTGGGGTCTTCAGAATACATTTGTAAAGAGCGGTATTCTGATGCTGTTATTTGTGTGCATCTTTCATCGTACCTTCCACCTTTTCCAGTAGGAAACAGTAGAGGAAAGGCTTGTGCTTCTACACTTTTTTCCCATATGCTGATTGGAGATCCTTTGGTTTGCTGCATTTGATATTTTTCCAGTACATCATCTATGCTGTCTTTGGAGTGCAGTGGGTGAATTGTATACTGGTCTAAAATATTGGAGACTGAAGTAGGATCTAGAAGTTCAAATTGGCCAGTTGCTGAGGAATCCTAAATTATTTCAGTGCTTTCCCTCAAGTTTTCTTCTATGTTTATTTCTTTGTAGTATTCATTGTTGTCCTTAAGATATTGCAGAGCTTCTCTAACTTTGTTTAAGTCCACGAGTTTCTGCCAAATATTTGTGTCTTTTGTAGGTGCACCATTCACTCTAATAATCAAAGTTGGATATATTGCCTATTGCAATCCTAGAGTGGCTACATTTTCTAATGGTAAATAAACTACTTTGCCACAAATGTCTTTCAGTAATTCAGAGGGAGGCAACTTTGCTGTTTTCGGTTGAGGGCATATTATCGCTTGAAATGGGTATACGGTTTGGATTATAATGCTGTCATACAAATTAAGCTTTTGGAGTGGTTTTGACAGTGGAAATATTTCCAAGTTATTACTGATAGCCCATGAAGGCATTTGGTTATGGTCAAGTTTTGCAGTGCAGTATGTGCACAGTAATGAGGGGTTAGTCATTTTGTATTTGTTTTCTTCTATAAAATAGAGTGATAATCGGTGCCATTGGGATTCCTCATTGTCTTCTATTTTGTACATTATATCTCCAGTTTTGGTACTCTTTGTATTAAAAGTTCTGCGGCAACACACGCATACTTGGTTTGGTACTTCAGAAGATGTGCTTTTAAACTTTATTATTTCTTTTTTGTATGTGTGTAATATAAGGTTGACATCTGCAAGGCTGTTGCTACTCCTTTCTAAAGTTACTGGATTTTGTAAGTGATCGTCAGTTCCAAAATATTTGCTTTGGATGTGGTCTATTTCTTTGAGCAGTTGTTTGGCTCTACCATGTAGGAGAATGTCATTTAAATGGTCCAGTGCTAGAGCAGAACTTTTTGCACTGTACAGTTTGTGAACGAGATTTCGTAAAGTGGAGTTGTGTGTTGCTAAAATTTCGATATGGTGGAAGGTGCTTTTGCAAGCAGGTCCAGAAAACAGGATAATTAATGTCCTCGTAGTCCTGTATATTTGCGCACTGGACAGGAGTCCATAGTTTGTAATATTTTAATTTTTAATTTGTCTTTGCCTTTCACATACTGATTGAGGAACTGCTGTAAATATTTGAAAGATTGTTTTCGCACGTTACACATTGATGTTCACGGCCATTTATAAACTGGAGTATTGGTTTGATGGAATGGAGAGTTGGTTGTATGTTTTCTGAGGATATTCTTACAAGCAGTGTTTTTTCTTCCATAATGGTATTTTATACCTTTTCATACCATCGCCCACAGTATGGCAATTGGGTTTGTTTGCTCTTGTTTGTATGCCTCTTCATTGAAATATGGCTCTGTGCTCGTGGTGTTACTCCACTCACCTGCACAGACGTTTCCAAAGGTACCTATGTTGATATTACGTCAGTTGCAAAGTACCTGTTTTAGTTTAGTAATTAGTTTTGTTAGTGGTTTCATTCTGTTTAAAACTAATATAAATAATTTCCTTTTGAGAAGAATTGCACTGTCTATGAGAGGTTCCAGGATGAGTTTTCTGCTGTAAGTTTTAGGGGTGGAGCATGATTTCTCCCTTGTTTTTATAAGATTCATACGGATCCTATGGTGGAACATTTTATGTCAAATACAGTTTTTGGAATGTTTACTTGTGGCTACATTACCAATGGTAGGTGCAGTTTTAGCACTAGTGGTAGTTGTAATCTTCTTAATAGATTAAGCTTCATTCAGATTCTGTTGGCTGTCTCCATGACAACCAGTCTGGCTTCAGAATGGCCAGAAGCACTGTAACGCTCACCTGATTCCCGTAGAGGCGCCGGTCTTGACTGGGCGTATACCGTATCTGCAAAGGTGATGTGTAACACACGGCTGGCTCTTTGGGCTGGACCTCTGTGCACTGTATGTCTGACTTGAAGGGTAAGATGTCTGCAGATAGAAAATATGGGATTAAGGAACTGGGTTATTGAATGTCTCTCTCTTCTTCCCTTTCTCTTCTCCTGTAGAACCCCAAAGGTTAACGCTCTCACCTTAGGTAAGTGAACGCCGTGCTCTCCATCTGCCTCGGGGCAGGGTGCTGTAACCAGTTTCTTCACTGGATAAGGGGAGCAGGCCTCTTGACTTCAGAGGACTGCTGTCCGTCGTTTACTGCACGAACGGTAAGTTTCGAGTAATTCTAATGTCTTTAAAGTCTTTAGTAATGATGTTTCTTGTTTTGCAGGGTTCCGGCGATGGCGGATGACAGGCTGAAGTGAGTTGAAGATGGAGCCCGTGTGATGAATAGAAGCGCCTGGAAGCACGTAAGTAAGCGCTTGTTGCCTGCTTCACGATGCGCTCTAACTGTCTTTTTATTTTGCAGGTACAAGTTCGGAGCGGCTGCAGGGTGCCGGAATACCCACTGGGTTAGATGTGGAAAGGAGTAATGGCATATGAGTATTAAAGTTCCCCAATGTCTTTAAACGCACCTTGTTTTGTCTTTCAGATGCGGGATGCAGCGCCGAAGGCCTCCGGAGCGTGCGAAGAGTTGGTAAGCTTTTGTCTTTCAGATGCCGCGAGGCGTTGGTGACAGCCGATGGACCAGGTAAGTGAAGAGCTGTCACTGAAGACCGTAATGCTAACCTGTTCTTTCTTGTCTTTATAGGTGTTGCTGAAGACTGGATTCAGGATGGTAAGCCTTTTTCCTTAGGCCCAGGATCAGATGCAGAAGACACGATGAGCGTTCTGCTGCAGAGGATGCAGAATAACGCAAAGCAAGATTCATCCATCGGGTGTGGTTTAAATAGCCTCCTGTAGTGCTTAGGTGTCTCCTTCCACAGCCACGCCTAGGTAAGAAAAGAGTTCCTGCTTTCCAGAAGAGTTCCAGTGTTCTGAATCTAGGGAGTGGCTCCTGCCCCACCCAACAGGAAAAGTAGTCCAAACAGAAGAGGATCAGAGGCTCAACTGGCAGGCAAGTAAGCAGCATGGTCTGCTGCAGGTAAGTCCACCCAAGCATTATGAGCTTCCAGCGCTGGGACTGGGCATATTTATGAGCCTGGTGCCACTGGCGCCAGGACTGGGTCCAAAAGGTCCCAATTGGGACTGGTTGGCACTCGGAACCTGGGTTATGGATCTGCTTCCAAGGGAGTTGGGAAAACCCTGACCTTTTGGAAGCAGAGATCATGACAGTACCCCCCCTCAAGGCCCCTCCCAAACCGGGCTTCTCCGTGGGTTTTGGCTTGTCAGGAAATGTTCGGTGAAATCTTTTGATTAGGCGAGGAGCGTGGACATATTCAGCAGGTTCCCAGGATCTCTCTTGGGGGCCGTAGCCTTTCCAGTCAATTAGGTAAAATAGTTTAGATTTGGAGATCTTGGAGTCCAGAATGCTTTTGACTTCAAACTCGAGTTCTCCATCAACTAGGATAGGTTTTGGAGATTTAGTTAGTCGGGTTTGAGGTTGCACGGGTTTTAATAGAGAGACGTGGAAGACCGGATGTATCTTCATGTGCGGGGGCAAGTCCAACTTGACCGCTACTGGGTTTACTATGGTAGTGATGGAATAGGGACCAAGGTATCTTGGGTTGAATGTGCGTGGCCCTTTTAGAGGTAGATATTTGGTGGATAACCAGACTTGATCCCCTACTTGATATTGAGGGGCTTCCTTCCGATGTTGATCTGCTCCTTTCTTGTATTGTTCTTTAGCCCTTTGAAGGTGAGAAACAGCTTCCTTAAAGGCTTGGGTGATTGTAGAATGCAGGTAGTCTACTGCTGGTGTTTCAAGATCTTGGAGGGGATCCAACTCCGAGGTTCGAGGGTGACTGCCGTACAAAAGAAAAAACAGGGTTTTCCCAGTTCCCGAATGGACAGAGTTATTGTAGGCATATTCGGCTATCCAAAGGATGTCTTTCCAAGTTTTTTCAGTTTGTTGCAGCATGCAGCATAAATACTGTTCCAGAGTTTGATTGGTCCTCTCGGTTTGCCCGTCGGTCTGAGGGTGGTGACTGGTCGATATTCTCACATCAATTTGAGCCGACCGACAGCAACTTCGCCAAAAATGAGAAATAAATTGACTACCTCGATCCGAAATTAGAACCGAAGGAAAACCGTGCAGTCGGACGATGTTTTCGAGAAATTCTCGGGCCAGAGTTGCTGCTGTTGGCAAGCCTTTGAGCGGAATGAAATGCGCCATCTTGGAGAATAAGTCCACGATTACTAGAATCGTATTGTATCCGGAGCATGGAGGTAGATCGGTGATGAAGTCCATAGAAAGCGTATGCCAAAGGCGAGGTGGGATGTCAATAGGGCGTAAGAGGCCTGCTGGTCTTTCCTTTTGACTCTTGTTTTGGGCGCATACTCCACAGGACATTATAAAGTCTCTGATATCTTTTTTCCAAGACGGCCACCAGAAGTAGCGCTTGATCTTTTCTGAGGTCTTGGCCATACCGGGATGTCCTTCCATTAAAGAATCGTGATAACAAGAGATTACTTTTTTCTGAAAATCTGTGCTGGGTAGGTATAATCGTTCTTGGAAATACAATAAGTTGTCCTTTACTGCAAAGTCCTTTCCCTGCAGATGCCAATTCTGTGTGTCTGCTGGAGTTACAAGTTGCCTGGCCTTATCCTTAACTTCCTCTATGGATTCTGTGGCGATTACACCCAGAATTCTTTGTTCGGGAATGATTGGTACAGGTTTAGGGTTGATCAAGTGTTCTTCCACTCCCATCCGAGAAAGGGCATCAGCTTTACCGTTCTTTGTACCAAGTCGATAGGTAATTATGAAGTCAAACTCGGCAAAGAATAATGCCCAACGGAGTTGTCTAGAGGATTGGGCTTTTGCGGTTTTCAAATATTGCAGGTTTCGGTGATCCGTAATCACAGTAACGGTGTGTCGGGCCCCCAGCAGATAATGCCGCCAAGCCTTAAAGGCAGACTTGATAGCCAGAAGTTCCTTGTCAGTAATCGTGTAATTGATTTCAGGAGGCGAGAATTTGCGGGACCAAAATGCCACGGGATGCAACTGATTGGTTACCGGGTCCTTTTGTGATAGATCTGCCACCATGACAAGGCTTGAAGCATCATTTTCCACGATGTAGGGGAGTTCGGGGCAAGGGTGTTTTAAGATTGGTGCAGAGATAAATTTAGTCTTCAAATCCTGGAAAGCTTGTTCCGCCTCGGTAGACCATTCAAAACGTTTGTTTTTCTTTAACAAGGCAGTGATGGGCTGGACTATTCGAGAGAATTCGGGGATAAACCTGCGGTAAAAGTTAGCGAAGCCTAACATGCTTTGCACACCTTTTACGGAGGATGGTGATGGCCATTTGAGAACTGCATCGACCTTCTTTGAATCCATACGCACTCCGCCAGGTGATAATATGAATCCCAAGAATTCAACTTCAATCACGTTGAAAACACATTTTTCCAACTTAGCGAAAAGTTTGTGTTGACGCAATCTTTCGAGGACCATTTTCACCTGTTTCCGATGTTCAGATTCCGATGAAGAATAAACGAGGATGTCGTCAATGTAAACAATAACACACACATCTATGAGCTCTCTGAGGACATCGTTCATAAAATATTGAAAGGCGGCCGGGGCATTGCAAAGTCCGAAGGGCATGACCTGATATTCAAATAGCCCATACTTGGTGCGGAAGGCCGTCTTCCATTCATCGCCCTCTTTTACTCGTACCAAGTGGTAAGCTCCTCTAAGATCCAGCTTTGTATATATGCATGCTTTTCTGACTTGGTCCAGGAGTTCAGGGATCAAAGGTAACGGATATCTATTCTTAACGGTGATCTGGTTCAGGGAGCGATAATCTATACAAGTTCTAAGGTCTCCATCCTTTTTTGGAACAAAGAACAAAGCTGAAGAAATAGGGGCCTTGGAAGGACGAATAAACCCATTTGCCAGGTATTGATCCAGGTATTGTCGAAGGTGAAGGTTCTCAGGCTCGGTGAGGGCATAAATTCTACTACAAGGAGGAGTAGATCGAGGTATCAGGTCTATCTGGCAGTCATAAGACCTATGAGGAGGTAGAGAGTTAGCCTGATCCTTCCGGAAAACATCTTGGTATTCTTGGTATTCGGGAGGTAACTGGGAGTCTCTGAAGAAATTGCTGCCAGTGCAACACCAGGTGGAGGGTGACAAGTAGAGACACATTCTGGAAACTGGACCGTTCTTGCTCGCCAATCGATCAGAGGATTGTGTTTCTCTAACCAAGGTATTCCTAGAATAATCTGAAACTGAGGGGCCTTGATCACATCGAACACGATCTTCTCATGGTGTCCATCTTGACTTACTAGCGTCACCTCTTGAGTGGTATGCGTTACTGGCCCGGAGGCTATCTCCGTACCATCCACCGTAGTAATGACGTCCTTTACAGCCTTGGGACAAAGAGTTAGATTCATCCTCAAAACCATTTCATGATCCACATAATTGCCGATGGCACCGCTGTCGACGTAAGCTTCAATTGCATGTAATCGATCCGGATTATCAGGGCTAATGAGGACCATAGGTATCACGAAATGCGAGGTCACGGAACTGGTTTTCACGCTTGGCAAGAGGACCTCTATTCTTGTCGGGCGAGGTCGTTTCCCTGCTCAGAGTTTGTAACTTTGGTAACTGCAGCTCCTACTGCCTTCTTGGCAGGTTTCACCGGACAGTCTCGAAGAAAGTGCCCTTAGTTTCCGCAATATAGGCATAATTGCAACTGTTTTCTCCTTTCCCGCTCCTTTTGTGTTAGAGGACCTTTCAGACCCACTATTTGCATGGGTTCCCCGGAGTCTACTCCTTTGGAAGGAGTTGGCGGTTTGGAAAATACTCGAGTATCAAACTTGGAACGATCGGCCTTCCTGTTCTGCAGTCTGTGATCTATTTGAACGACTAAGTCTATATAGTCCGAACAATCTTGTGGGGGATTCACTACTTGGGCTAACACATCTTTGAGCTCTCCACGTAGACCTCTATAAAACAGCGTAATCCTTTTGTCCTCAGGCCATTGAGTTTCCACTATCAGTCTGTTGAAAGACGCAATATAAGCCAAAAGGTCTTGATTACCTTGTCGCAACGAAAGAAGCTCATTGTCCAAGGCCTGCCCCTGTGAATGTCTTGCAAACAGTTTTTCCATACTGAGCTGAAAAGCTTGAAAATCATGGAGGACCAGATCATCTTGATTTACTAGAGGGATCGACCAGTCTGCCGCATTGCCACTAAGGTACGAAAGCACGAAAGCTACTTTAGCTTGATCAGTTGGAAAGGCTGCTGGCCGGCATAAGAAATGCAACCGGCACTGATTGATAAATACTGCAAACCTCTTTGGGTCACCAGAAAATCGTTCGGGCGGAGCCAGAGGTACATTCCCAGGTAGGTTGATCTGTACTGGATTCATAGAGGATGTAGAAGGAAGATTTCCCCCAGATGCGGGTAACGGGGTCTGTCTGGCTTGTGACTGTAGCAATTGTCTAGCGAGATCATCTGTTCGCTCCTTGGAAATAATCAGTTCCCTTCTTAGAGCGTTCGTTTCCTGACTGGCTGCATGCACTTCTGCCCTTAGTTCCCCAAGTAACTGGGCTAGCTGGTCGGTATCCGAGGTTTCCACAGCGCCTGGACGGGAGTTTTGTGGTAGGCTTTGCGTTCTGTAACGCTCACCTGATTCCCGTAGAGGCGCCGGTCTTGACTGGGCGTATACCGTATCTGCAAAGGTGATGTGTAACACACGGCTGGCTCTTTGGGCTGGACCTCTGTGCACTGTATGTCTGACTTGAAGGGTAAGATGTCTGCAGATAGAAAATATGGGATTAAGGAACTGGGTTATTGAATGTCTCTCTCTTCTTCCCTTTCTCTTCTCCTGTAGAACCCCAAAGGTTAACGCTCTCACCTTAGGTAAGTGAACGCCGTGCTCTCCATCTGCCTCGGGGCAGGGTGCTGTAACCAGTTTCTTCACTGGATAAGGGGAGCAGGCCTCTTGACTTCAGAGGACTGCTGTCCGTCGTTTACTGCACGAACGGTAAGTTTCGAGTAATTCTAATGTCTTTAAAGTCTTTAGTAATGATGTTTCTTGTTTTGCAGGGTTCCGGCGATGGCGGATGACGGGCTGAAGTGAGTTGAAGATGGAGCCCGTGTGATGAATAGAAGCGCCTGGAAGCACGTAAGTAAGCGCTTGTTGCCTGCTTCACGATGCGCTCTAACTGTCTTTTTATTTTGCAGGTACAAGTTCGGAGCGGCTGCAGGGTGCCGGAATACCCACTGGGTTAGATGTGGAAAGGAGTAATGGCACATGAGTATTAAAGTTCCCCAATGTCTTTAAACGCACCTTGTTTTGTCTTTCAGATGCGGGATGCAACGCCGAAGGCCTCCCGAGCGTGCGAAGAGTTGGTAAGCTTTTGTCTTTCAGATGCCGGAATGCAGCGCGAGGCGTTGGTGACAGCAGATGGACCAGGTAAGTGAAGAGCTGTCACTGAAGACCGTAATGCTAACCTGTTCTTTCTTGTCTTTATAGGTGTTGCTGAAGACTGGATTCAGGATGGTAAGCCTTTTTCCTTAGGCCCGGGATCAGATGCAGAAGACACGATGAGCGTTCTGCTGCAGAGGATGCAGAATAACGCAAAGCAAGATTCATCCATCGGGTGTGGTTTAAATAGCCTCCTGTAGTGCTTAGGTCTCTCCTTCCACAGCCACGCCTAGGTAAGAAAAGAGTTCCTGCTTTCCAGAAGAGTTCCAGTGTGCTGAATCTAGGGAGTGGCTCCTGCCCCACCCAAGAGGAAAAGTAGTTCCAAACAGAAGAGGATCAGAGGCTCAACTGGCAGGCAAGTAAGCAGCATGGTCTGCTGCAGGTAAGTCCACCCAAGCATTATGAGCCCGGCGCTTCCAGCGCTGGGACTGGGCATATTTATGAGCCTGGTGCCACTGGCGCCAGGACTGGGTCCAAAAGGTCCCAATTGGGACTGGTTGGCACTCGGAACCTGGGTTATGGATCTGCTTCCAAGGGAGTTGGGAAAACCCTGACCTTTTGGAAGCAGAGATCATGACAAGCACAGAAACTGCTCTCCTGAATATCCATGGTGTTCTGCTCTCCAACCTGGACTCTAACATTCCCTCTGTCCTCATACTTCTTGATCTCTCTTCTGCCTTTGACACGGTCAACCACACTATGCAGCTCAATCGTCTCTGTGATAACCTGGGCATCACTGATCAGGCTCTGGCCTGGCTGACCTCTTTCCTCTCTGATCGACCCTCCCAGGTCCAACTGGGGTCCTTCCTATCATCTATCCTCCTCTCTACCTGGCATGTTCCCCAGGGGTCTAACCTCTCACCCTGGCTCTTCAACCAATACCTGGCAACTCTTGCCCACTGCATTGCCATTTTCTGCTCAAACTCAACTCAATTTCCGGCTGCCCTTGGCTACCTTCTCTCCCTCTCTCACCTCTGACTGCCTAACTGCCATTCAAAATTGGTGTGCCGCCAATGATCTTTGTCTGAATGCCAGCAAGACTGAGATCCCCCTCATCGGCACACCATCTCCATCCTTCTCCCTCACCCTCTGGCTGGCCTCCCTTGGCCCTCCCCATACCCCTACTTGTGAGTCTAAGAACCTCAGGGTCATCTTTGACTCCACACTTTCCTTCTCAGCCCATATCTCTGAGGTCCCTAATAAGTCAAATTTCCTACTGCACCTCCTCAGAGGTACTCTGCCTTTCCTCTCCTTCCCTCAGAAGCTCACTGTCTCCCAAGCTCTGGTTCTCTCTAGGTTGGACTATTGTAACAGCCTCTCCCTAAATCTACATGCCTCTACTCTCCTCCCTCTGCAACTTATCCAAAACAGGACTACGAGACTTGTCCTTGGCCTCAAGCCCCGGGATCGTATCTCTCCAGCCCTGATAGCTCTCAAGTGGCTCCCAGTGAATGCAAGGATTCAATTCAAAACCCTATGCATTGTCCACAAGACTTTCTGGGGCCTGGGTCCAAAATACCTTCAGGTATCCCTCCGCAAATACCTTCTCTCTCGAGCTCTTTGCTCCTCTACCTCTAACTCCCTCTGGGTCAATCGTTTTTCAAAGAAACAAGCTGCAGGTAGATCTCTATCTTCGGTTTGGGCCTCCATCTGGAACAGCCTCCCTGCCAATCTAAAACTTGAGGAGAACCATCTCCGGTTCCGGAGAACCTCAAGACCTTCTTATTTGCTTCTGCATTCACTCCCCCTCTCCCCTGCTGATCTGCTCTCTCGGTACCATGCACCTGGCTACCCTCTGTCCCCTTGGCCCAGGTGTCGGCTCACCCTGCCACCCTCCTGCACTGCCTCCTGGCCACTCCTTGCACTGGGGACTGTATCTGTGCCCATACTGCCTCCCCATTTTTCTTTTTTTTCTGCACTTATCAGACTTATCCAGTCTGCTGCCTTAAACACAGCACTTGCCACTTGCTGGCTGCACTACCACTGTTTATTGCCTCCATTTTCTATTTATTTGTATTTATTATTATTTATCTGCTCTCCTCTGCTCCACACTTTCCACTCTCCCCCTTCCATGCACTTTTTCCCTTTTCCCTTTCCCATGCACTTGCACGTTCTCAATGTCAATGTAAGATCGTTGTTGTTGCTGTGCTGTGTTCTCCCCTGTTCTCCCGCCTTGCCTAGTCACGGTCTGAAACACTTGTGTAGGAGCGCGATACAAATAAAATATCATATCATATCATATCAATACATTTCTTTTTAGTTTTACTTGAAATAGGAGTCACAGTTTATTTTCTGCTAGCTGCTTCAGTTTTTCTCAGTGAGTGTATTAGCTGTTTTGTTTGAAGCTTTTGTACAAATTTGACTAGAGGCAGATGGCTATTTTGTATACTTTTAGTTTGATCTGCTCTACTTCTGCGTTGCCTTCTACGGAGTTGCTTTTTGGTAGGCATTGGTTTGTTTCTGTTGGAGAAAAAAGGAAAGTGTGGGTTTGGCGGTTGGACAATGTATATGTGTGCACTGTGCTTGAGTGTTTGAATGTGAGGGTAGGCATAAATGTAGCAGTGTGTGATTGTGGAATGGGCTGTTAGTTCAGGTTGTGAAGGCTGTACTGGTATTTGTGTGTTACTATACTGGCATTGAGATGACAATATAAAGTGGGCACCTGCTGAGGTTCAATGAGCAAGAGTGAAGCAAATGCTGTTGGGTTGATAGAATTGTGTAGCCTACAATAGAACAACACTGCACTATCTGAGTAAGAGGCAGAACACTACAATAGTATTGCACTTACTTTGTTGGATGTGAAGAGTAGGTTTCTTCTGGGTTCTATTTTGCAATTCAGACGCCACTGGCTTTCAAGAGCCTGGTCTTCAGTGCAATTGCAAAAGAAGGAAGTGAGTACATATGTGTGTTAATGGCACAGTAATTGCACTTGGAGAACACATTATTTAAAATTGTAGGAGGATTTGTTAGAAGCAAGAGTTAGTGTGCATGTGAAATAGTACCGAATTGTATATAAATGGGGACTTGGGAGCACCAGCATTGTTGCTATGGGGGTCAGTGGTGTACTTTTAAGTGTGTCCTTTGAGGTGCACTTTTGCAAGTGTGTGAGTTGTTGTTGCAGTATTTGGATTGGAAATGGATTAGTGTAAATTGTAGTACAGTGAGGAAAAGGCTCAGAAAGATGTAGGGATTGGAAAGGTGATTTTTTTTCATTTACAAATACATCAAGGAGAGTGGTGATAACATGGAAATATGAAGTTTGAAACAGTTATGAAAATGGGCATTACAAGAAATGTTTGTAAACACACAGCATTGTAAGTAAGTGCCACTTGATGTTAGGAGATGTGACAAACGACAGTACGATTATTTAGTAGTTTATGTAGGTAAGTGGCAGGCACCCTGTTCAAATGCATGCACTCTATCTTCTTGATATGCTTTGGTAAGATACATGCAGTTTTATTTTCTGTGTGCATTCTAGGCATTTTATATCAGGTGTGCTAGTGGGGGAAGTGGTTGTAAAAATGATACATGGAAAGAAGAGAATAAGAGTTTGCACATTGCAATGGGTAATATGGGTAAAAGAAAACTTTCAAAGCACACAACATTGTAAGTGCCACTTGATGGTAGGAGATGGGACAAATGACAGTATGCTTATTGAGCAGGTTATACAGGGTAAGTGGCAGATACCCTGTTCAAATGCATTTGTAAAAGAGTTAGAAATGTACAAAATGAATGCATACCTGTAGTTTGTGTTGATGGATGCAGATGTGGATAAATCTGGAAGCAGACATCTTGGAGAGTTGTACAGTACTTTGTGCTGGAGGTGCTTTGCAATCACAGGAGACTTGTACTCAGAGTGTTCAAAAGTAGATCTAAAGTGCTGAACTGTGATCACAGAGGTAGATGCATAGGTCTTTGATGTGATTGATGGATAGTTGTGTGACTGCTTATCTGTATCCAATGAGGGAGTGGTGCAGAGCGTGATGCGGAAAGAGAAGAAGAGCTGCCCCTGTTTTACGGGGTAAGCAGACAATGCGATAGTCCACGTACAGGGCGTGCCACATCCAGGTTTTTTTAGGCTGGCAGGCATGGAAATGGGACTCTGGGGGCCAGGGGATTGTTCAATAAGGTTTTCTGGATGTGGTGTGTAAGAAGAGACTGTGGTAGAAGGTCTGTTTGCTCAGAGGAGTGCAGATGGCTATGGGTGTGTCTTTCAGGAGGCAGAGTGTCTGGATTTTGGGAGACTCTTGGATACATTGGTTGCAGGTGCATGTACAGCATTGTGGAGTGGCTGCACATTTTGGATTCCATCCTGTGGGTGTTCACTGGTATGAAGTGTGTGAATGAAGTGGCTGGATTTGGTTCCTCTTTGTGCCACTTTGGTGACACACCATAATCCAGACATTTTTATTATTCATTGTGGAGGTAACAGTTTAGGATATGTTACCAGAATCTCACTGCAGTTTGCGATGAAGGAGGCACTTGGGAAAGACTTGGACATGTTTCCAAACTCCCCAGTAATGTTTTCTCGCGTTGCACAGAGACAGACATGGCTGCGCTCTTCTTCATTTGTGCCACAAATGGAGAAAGCGAAGCACAATGTCAATAAGGCTGTTTGCACCTTTTGAGAGATGTTGGCATGTCGTCCTTCCATAATGAAAATATTACATTTCGTAGCACCAACATTTTTCACAGAGATGGAGTCCATTTTACCGATGATGGCAATCAGCTTTTTCTGCAAAATATCCAAAATGCATTGCAGCCCTTTTTGCAAGAATAGCAAGCATTTTCCGAGTAGGTGTTGGCCACTTCAATCAACACCACAAAAAGGCTCTTTTCAGAGCCACCACTTTCACCTGGAAAAGAGTGCAGTGTTTTTGATAGTACCACCCCCTATTTGTTTTTAAAGGCTGCGGACTACTGTGTTCTCCACTGACTTTTCACAATGCGCAGGGCCCTGCACCATTTCATTGGCACTTCTATTTTTAAACTGTGAAAGATGGCTCTGAAATAGCCTTTTATTTTGTTTTTGATGTTTAGTATGTTTTTGGTGTTTTTATACATGACACACAAGGAAAGGAAGGGAAGGGAGGGTAGGGAAGGGGCACCAACCACAGGGATATGAAAGGGCAGGTGGTGAGAGTAAGATATTGGGTGGGCCCCACTTAGGTAGGGGCAGTGTTTCTTATGCTCCCAGACTGAAAACTCGAAAGCACTTCAAAATTGCTCCCCCTGCGGAGTACCGCATTGCAGTACATGCACAATACAGTGACCCTCTAAAGGTAAGGGTCTGCTGCAGTGCATATGGCCTGCGAGGCTGGTTCAGGGATCCGCTGCCCTACAGGAGTGTCCCTTGTGGTGACAGGAACAGATACAGAGGATGCTGCAGAGGAACTCAACCTACTTCTTTGTTCCAAGGGGACGACCTTCAGAACCGCGCCTCAGGTGTCGCTGCCTGGAGGTGGTCTTGTAGCTGTACAGACCAAGTTTGCGCGACTGATCACTGTTTGGCACTCAGTGCAGTGAACCCTGTCTGCACATGCCTTGGGTACCCCTCCAACGGTGGTAAACAGCCTCTTCACCAAAGACTCATGCTGGCCGGTAGTCATCTTTTTCTTGATCCCTCTCCACATCACCACGTCTGTTCCCCTCCCCAGGCCCTTGGAGAGGTGGTGGTGGTGGAGATGGTGGGGGTGGTGCTGAGGCAGAGGCAGAAGCAGTAGGAGCAGCCATGGATGCCATCACCAAAGGTGTCAGGAACCAGGAATTCAGCAATCTGCAGAACAGGAAACAGCAAACCGCAAGCTGTAGCAGTGCTCAGTAGTCCTTGGTATTCAAAAACAGAACGGGAGCAGCTCTGGGGTGTGGCCTTTTTTATGGGTGCTGGGGCATGCTCCGCAGACAGCTGCACGCTCCGCAGACATTTCGGACCCCAAAGCAGGCTCAAAAAGCTCAAAAAAGTATCCAGATCACCAGGGGCATAGTCTGGGACCTGTGCATGGGTAAAGTTTCACAGTAAAACACCTTGGATTGCACAAAAAAGCACTTTTTTGGTATCCAGGGCCCAGACCCTGTCCGCGGATAAGGGCATATGCTCAGCGTGGGTGCAGTCACATGGTGATGTTGCGGATGTTCACGAATGGGGTGAGTGTCTGTAGGACACCTATTGTGCAGGATACATTGTGCACGTGCGCATAGCTGTCCCATGGACAGGTTTGGGCGGACAGTTCCAAAAAGGCGCAGTGTTCGTAGGACCCCGAAGGTTGGATACGCATGCGCCCAGGTGTCCACCGGACAGGGGTTGGATCGCTGAAATAATTAAAGCTGCATCACAACTTTGCGGACCGGTGCAGTGTTCTACAGACACCTCCATTTTGATTGCGGACAGCCCAGACAGGTGCAGTGTCCGTAGTACACCTCCATTTTGATTAATTATGGACTTTCCGGACAGTTGCGCGGTCCGCAGACTCCTACCGGGTTTTTAATAAATAAAACACACACAAATACAGCAATCGTATACATATAGTACTTTATTTACACACATAAATATACAAATTATAAAAGAGAAGGGGAAGCAGAAATGGAGACAGATACAGGGAAATTGGGGTTTTCTAGAAGTTGGGCATCAGGGGAGGAAGGAATTGTAACGCTCACCTGATTCCCGCAGAGGCACCGGTCTTGACTGGGTGAATGCCGTATCTTCAAAGGTGATGTGTAACACACGGTTGGCTCTTTGGGCTGGACCTCTGTGCACTGTATGTCTGACTCGAAGAGTAAGATGTCTTAGGTAAGTGAACGCCGAGCTCTCCATCTGCCTCGGGGCAGGGTGCCGTAACCAGTTTCTTCACTGGATAAGGGTGCTGGCCTCTTGACCTCAGAGGACTGCTGTCCGTCGTTAACTGCACGAACGGTAAGTTCTGGGCACTTCAAATGTCTTAAAAGTCTTTTGTAATGATATCTCTTGTTTTGCAGGGTTCCGGCGATGGTGGATGGCGGGCTGATGAGAGTTGAGGATCGAACCCGCGTGAGGAATAGAAGCGCCTGCAAGTATGTAAGTAAGCGCTTGTAGCCTGCTTCACGATGCGCACTAACTGTCCCTTTTATCTTGCAGGTACAAGTTCGGAGCTTTAGAGAAGCTGAAGGGTGCTGGAATACCCACTGGATTCGGCGTGGGAAGGAGTAATGGCACGTGAGTAATAAAGTTGCCCAATGTCTTTAAACGCACCTTCTTTTGTCTTTCAGATGCGGGATGCAGCGCCGAAGGCCTCCCGAGCGTGCGAAGAGCTGGTAAGCTTTTGTCTTTCAGATGCCGGAATGCAGTGCGAAGACCTCCGGAGCATGCGAAGAGTAGGTAAGCCTTTGTCTTTCAGATGCCGGAATGCAGCGCGAGGCGTTGGTGACAGCCGATGGACCAGGTAAGAGATGCGCTGCCACTGAAGACCGTAGTGCTAACCTGTTCTTTCTTTGTCTTTACAGGTGCTGCTGAAGACTGGATTCCAGGATGGTAAGCCTTTGTTCCCTTAGGCCCAGGATCAGAAGCAGAAGACACGATGAGCGTTCTGCTGCAGAGAATGCAGAGTAACGCAAAGCAAGATTCATCCATCGGGTGTGGTTTAAATAGCCTCCTGTAGTGCTTAGGTGTCTCCTTCCACAGCCACGCCTAGGTAAGAAAAGAGTTCCTGCTTTCCAGAAGAGTTCCAGTGTTCTGAACCTAGGGAGTGGCTCCTGCCCCACCCAACAGGAAAAGTAGTCCCAAACAGAAGAGGATCAGGGGTTCAACTGGCAGGTAAGTAAGCAGCATGGTCTGCTGCAGGTAAGTCCACCCAAGCATTATGAGCCCGGCGCTTCCAGCGCTGGGACTGGGCATCTTTATGAGCCTGGTGCCACTGGCGCCAGGACAGGGTCCAAAAGGTCCCAATTGGGACTGGCTGGCACTCGGAACTGGGGTTATGGGTCTGCTTCCAAGGGAGTCGGGCAAGTCCTGATCTTTTGGAAGCAGAGATCATGACAGGAATTGAGGTCCCATTGTAAAGTCTTTGGTGATAGGGAATTTGTGGGGATGGTTGGCTGGGACAGGGAGAAAGGTGTACAGGTGCAGGTGGGGCAGTGATATTTAATATTCTCCATAATATGTCTTTGTACAAAATCTTTTAAATCAGCAAAAGTGTTCATTAATCGATCCATGTTTTCTTCCAAGCTCAGTAAGTGATTATGTACACTGTTACTTTGCTGTTCTATGTGCTCATGGACTTGTGGATGATGTACTGTTTCTGGGCCGCGCACACACTGTTACAGCCTGTTACTCCTAAAATACGCAAAAATCCTGCAGCTATCTTCCTGCCTCGAGGAAGTGTATACCAATATTCTCTTGTGAACAAACTGTGCCCGCTCCATCGCCTTCTGTGCAAAACGCCTCACTCCAGGAGACTTAACCTGTCCACACACCTTCTGCAATCTAGGCCCGCTCCCTTGTTAAACCTTACGGGAATATCATCATCTATGACCCTAGATAAAATGCCCAACCCACAGGAAATCTACTATTTACATAACTTCTGTTATCTGTGCCTTCGAGTCAATAGTCTAGGTTATTCACCAGAAATGTTTATCTCTAAACTCGAATGTGCCCTAAACATAGCAAAAGGACATCTACCTCCAGTCCTGTCCCTACTGACTTCAACAATGCTAGACAATACTTTGAAAATACTCAAAGATAGTAAACCCTACTCCACAATACTCAATAACCTCCCTCACACCCAGAATTGCTGTTAGACTGGGTCAATACTTACACTCCTTGGTCTGCTGGCGCTGCTCAGCTGCCGTGTCTGCAGAAAGTGCCACTTCCTCGTCCTGGTCTTTGGACTACTCGCTGACTTCAGACAAGAAGCTGGCTCCTGACGGCCTTTCCACAGGTACGCATTCCCTGTCTTCTCGAAATATGCAAGGGTTCTGCAGCCTTTAAGTTACTACAGCGGAAGAGACAATTGTGTGCCAGGCTAATGCAGCAAACCATCAGCTCTGCTATCAACTTGTTGGAGAAAACTGCCAGGTATGCCAGAGCTATGCTGGATGTCCGCAGACTCGGAGAGCCCAACTCCTTCCCCCAGTATACAATGGGGACTCAGTCAACAGCAATTTCAAACTGCAGTTTTTTGCAAATAAAACCGACAGGGATCAATACAAGAATACAGCTGGATTCCAGTACTTCTCAACGTCTCCTGGCTTGCAGGCCAGTTTTACTCCAAAAGTATGTCATTACTCCATCATCACTTGGGCCCTTCTCCAAAAATCTATCAGTGTGAGGGATTGGCTATTGGGGGTATAATAACCTATATCGTCACCTATACGTGTTATTCTACTGGCGCATACTTGTCAGATGGCTTACCCGTCCCATCCCCAATTCACTATTTATTACATTGTTGCAGATTAGGGGGCTTACCATTGGTCCTTTTCCATTGCCATCCAGCCCTGGAATACTAAACTGTGATTGGCTAGAGCTGAACCCCCCAGGCCTGGGACTCAAATGAGTTCTCTGCTTGCTGTCTACCGCTTCAAGGTAATGTGAACGATAATGTGTCTGTATTGTAACTTTTGTACACCACCTTGCCTTACGAGAATATTCTCCTGAAGGTACCAAAACTTGCAATCTGCGTCTGGTTGCTGGGACTTGCTCCTCTTTCCCACCACGGGAGACTGTCCATTATCTTTCTTACCTGCATCACGTTTTTAGAGACCACGATTTCAAGCTCTGCAGCTCCAAAATTATGAGGATTTATTCTGTTTCTCTGCTACAGGTCCCTTTGTCGTCTGGGGATTGGAATGTGTCTTCATATCGCTTGACCTTGGCTGTGGGCCTTTTCTTTTGCGTCTTGCTCCCTGTCCAGTCTTACTCAGCTCTTTCTCCTGCTCAGTGATTTGAGGCCTGCTGTCATTTTCCTAAACCTTATCATGTGGTTTCTACTTTGTCCCTGGTATGCTACGTTATCTATAGAATAGTCACACTGGGCTCTGCAAGGTTCCATATATATATTCCTGCAGTGTTAAGCATCTGCAAGCTTTCCCAGGATCTTTTGTGCCTTGCTGTTCTGCAGTTCTGCATTTGGCTAATGAAAAAATAATAAAAGCAATGACAGTATGTATATGTAGCTGTTCTCTAGCTATAGAACTGTGCGCACATGTTCTTCATGTATTTGAGTGTGTATTTGTGTGGTACAGTGAGGACCACATGTCTGCTTCATGTCTAACGCTGCTATGTCGTGGTGTCACTAATGACGTCAGAGTCATGGCTTCTTGGTGTTTAGTCCAGGTTCTCCATATAGGTGTCTCTGTTCATGTTTATGGGCTCTTCTCCCACACTTGGAAAGATTTGTATTGTATTTGGTGTGAATGGCTGGCTGAAGCAGTACCTCTCGGTGTACCTGTCAATAATTGGTGCATTTGGAATTCGTCCGAAATAAGCTGAGTGGCTGTGAGCATTTCTGGCATTTCATCTCATCATGCACTTAGTGGTGCGGAGGGGTGGTCTCAGTATCCCGACTCCCTCTTCAGTATAGTTTATCACCTTGCTCTCAGTATTATACAATTTTTACTGTGACTTTGTTTTTCTGTAGCCACCCTATCAGTGATCACTAGCTTTTCCCTTCACCAGCTGTTAATTGCAATGGTCCTACGTGAACTTTTCTTAGAAGATTATATTGCACAAGTAAAATCACACATCTTCGTTTTCTCTTTCTACTTCCTTCTCTTCTCTTTGCATAATGGCCCATTCCCCAATCCTGCAACATGGTCTGTGGCTGCCATCGCCCGAAACCCTTGTTACCACCCCACACCACCCTCCCATCACTCCATTTTCCCACATCTAAGAAAATTGCCTGTCTTCCCCTATGGGGGCCTGATCTCTGCCCCCTATCCTAATACAGGTGACCCGCAAAATCCCAGATTATTTATCTCATCGCAATCCCCACACACTTCACTCACCATTTCCCACCTCAGTGTCCCCATTGTTGCTTTGCTCTGCCCTCATTCCTGCCACTCCTGCTGCATGTGCAATCGACCCTACACCATTTTTGCATTTGTTGTTTTTTTTTTTCAATTATTTTTCCACAGTGGGCACTGGAGAACATTTACACCAGTGAGTGATATTAAATGCCATCCAGAGCCAATATAATACTCTTTCTCTAGCTGTAAAATGTGCATCCATCTTCATATTGATGCTATTGATGCTTTTCCATCCTCCCCCCTTTTGCAGTTGCTGTGGTTTTGCTATCGTAAATACTTTGTGTTGTATTTTTTAACTAGTGTGAAAGCCTGTTTACAAGGGCCTGGGTGTGTTTCCTAAGACAAAAGGTCCCTCTAGCTGTGACAACATGCGAAGCGGGCAGTCTCTACTGAGCATGATTGCATCAGACAAACATACAACTGGCATTTTAGTATATATTGTATGATGACATGGCATGAGGGGTGGCATTTCACTCTGGAACAATTTTGCATTATTTTGAGTTTCTTTGTTCCTTAGTCAGAGGTAGCAAAGAGCAAACACCCCGAGGCAGAGCTAGTCTAACTGTATCTGTGTTAGCATAGTCCCTAATGGCATGTGCATTATCAGAGAGGAACTGAAGTCTTATTTTTCCAAGAACATCTCATCATTCGCTAATACAGGATCCCAGTCACATGCTCAACTTCCACTCCTGGGTTTACTGTATCCCCTCCATGTACAGTGTTCCTCTTCCCTGCTAGGTTGGTGCCATTAAAATCTCAATTTACCCACATATCCATAATTCAGTTATATGTGATCTGGTTGATTCTTTTTCATCCTAGTAGATTTTGTTGATTACTTTTTTTTTACATAAAGATTTTGCTGTAAATATATGCAGGGGGAGTCTATATGCAGCCTCCCCACCTTACTCCCACACATTAATTATTCTCCTAAACCCACCCCCCACATATATTTGTAGCAAATACTGATGAACAAAAGTTGACGAAATGTACTTCAACGAATTCTACTGCAACAAAATCTCCCTATCCCTCTGAATTCACAGAGTGGTCACAAAGATCCTTGGTTCATCAGTCAGAAACTAATTTTAGTGCGCACTAAAACAATACGGTTTTCGGCTGCATCTCTCATTGAAGGATTGCAGGCTATGGCATTTAATGAGAAAACATACCTTAGCTCGGGAGTAAAATGATGCACATTTCCAGGGTTAACTAGTGTTTTCATTTCGGAAGACATAGTTATCTCACAAATGTTTGGCTGTTGTTTTCATTCCTTAATTACCATTGAGAACAATTGTCACATTCTGTCCTTTTCTTCTCAGTGATTTAGCAGATCAAATCATCTGTCAATCATCACAATTATCCATATTATGTAACAAACATAGATCTAGTAATCGGAAAACGTGCAGTTTCACAGACTTTTTTTCTAGGACAAAGTGTTGCAAATTATCTTGAAATGGGACTTTGTAAATGCATTCCTTGGTCAACTTTACTTGAGTTATCTGTTCAACTGAACCTCTTGAAAAGTTAGAGGAGACGTCAGTTGCCACATTATTTTTCTGTAAATACTGAAAACGTAGAACGTACATTTCCCTCTTATATTCTTCATTGAAAAATCTCATGTTAAGACAACACTAGGAGGCTGTCCAGGATACCACCCAGGGGTGGACTGTCTTATGGAGCTCTGGAGATTTCCCAGTAGGCCTCTGCACACTGGGCCTATTTTAACTTATTTTATTTCCAAAGGTGTTCATAGCAAAAGGGTAGGGCTTGCTGAAAATGTGTAATATGGGGCCACTTTGAACATTATTTCCAAAGCCTCTTTTGGTTCCTAGTCCGCCCCTGATTCCACTTGCAGGGGTTAAGGGGATTGCCCCCCCCACAACCCCCCATGAAGGAAAGAGGTGGAAATAAGCCACAAAAACTAGAGTGGCAAATGTCTGTTACAAGGCCCTGCTTATTAAAATATAAAAAGGATTGTTAATGTAAACTAGCTTCTGAGTAGAATAGCATGTGTAGAAAGTGTGGAACTGATGAAACCCAAATACAATTCTTGTTTGTATAGCCCCACGTGTCCTTTGACATACCCTAGTGATCCATCTGGTCAGACACTGATGTATGTATTGTACAAGTTGTATCATCACAGGTGCAATGTGCAGAAATGTGGATTGGAAATCATAAACATGAAGGAGGCTTCTTGTTGCTTCAGGGATTCTTTATGTTAATAACAAGTGTTTGTTAACTGCCAACACCCAGCTAATATATGCATATATGCATATATATATATATATATATATATATATATATACATATATATATATATATATATATATGTATGGTAGAGCCTCAGGGACAAGTGTGCGCAATATCAAGCCCCTCCTCCCCTTTCCTCGAATTGATCCCTGCAGGGAATCGCTGTGCTCCACACAGCATCATGAGTAGCGTGCCGTCATGACACGTCACAAGTGCATGGACATCACAGGCGCATCACTACATCATCCCCAATCATCATTAATAAAGCAATATGCCCCTCGCAGCGGGGGCATTACCTGAGTCGGTAATACCCCCGCCGCGAGGGGCATATAGCTATTAGTACCCGGCCCACACAAACTGTGTGACCAGAGCACTAAAAGCTTTTTATTTGACCCGAAACGCTGCAGCGTTTCAATAAATAAATAAATAAATAAATAACGCAAAGAAAATGGCCACCGGGAAAGGGAAAACAGAGTCCCTTTTCCCTTTCCATGGCGGCCATCGGGAGTGGACGCGCTGGAAACAGACGTGTTTCCAGCGCGTCTGCTCCCGAAAAAAGAAGGTAAGTGCGGTTGGGATGGTGGAAAGGAGGGGAAGGGGAAAAAAATGAAGAAAAAAAAAAAAACATACCCGGGTCCCCAGCAGGGGACGATGGGAAGCCTCCAGCCACGTGGAGGCTCGGAGCGGGGATGGCCCCCCTTCGAGCATCCTCAATGGCTGAGGGGCTGCCATGCCCCCCACCCCCGCCGGGGACAAAGGCCGTGGAATCCCGACAGAGGGATTCACGGCCTGGTAATGACTCGGCGAGGGCCAATCAGAATGGCTCTTTCATTCTGATTGCGCCCTCGCCGGGTACTAATACAGTACTAATTCTCCTTTTGGGTCTTTTTTCTTCTTTTCTTCTGCAGGAGTGTGTGTTTCTTTCCTAACTCCTTCAGTGTTCTCCACATTGCTTCTGGATTGTTCTCTATCTATCCATCTATAGATTTTTTGTATTGCCTCAGCATACCCACAGGCCTCAGGGCGCTCACAAGATTTACAACAGAAAATGATCAAAGGTGAAACATGGCCTTATCTCCCAAAATTCTCACTCATCTCCTTCATCAAACAAGTTTGTCTTTAAACCCTTCTTTAACTGTGCAATTGAGGGAACCAGTCTGAGTGAAAGTGGTAAGATGTTCCACATGATGGGAGCGCAGGAATGAAAGCTGATTCCTCTACATCTCTTCAAGAAGTAGCATGTTTGAATCAGAAGGTCATCCTTATTATTTGAACGCAGAGTGTGCCTAATTGGTGTTCCCTTAATTTGTGAAGATGGAGCATTCCCAGCCACACATTTATAAATCATATCAGCCACTTTAAAAGTAGAATCTCTGTTTAACGGGGAGCCAGTGCAGCTTCTGATGAGCCCCAGAGACATGTGCCCTTCGGTCCTTGCCACAAACTGCATGGACCGCCCCATTCTGAATCACTTGAAACGTTTTAATGTTGGTTTGAGCTGTTCCAACCAAAAGACAATTACAGTAGTCAAAGTTTGTTTTTATTGTAGCAGATGCGATTAGTTCTGTTTTTTTCTGATAGATAGGGGCAGATATGCCAGAGAAAATGCATTGTGTAAGCACAAGAGGAGCTCAAATATGAAACATGCTTTTTGAAGGATATTTGGGGGTTGAAATAAACCCCCACGGTTTTAAGATGGCCCGAAACCTGAATCACATTTCCTTCCATGATAAAAGCACTGTCTTGGGGATCAAGATTTTTCAATTTAGCATCAATACCTAAGATTAGAATTTCGCTGTCTTTTTATCTTTTAGAGCGAGTGAGTTTCTAGCCATCCAGATTTTGATGGCCCCAAATACCTCTCTTATCCTTGCTAGATCTTCTGTGTATGACCATGTCAACACCAGGATGATCTGGGTGTCGTCCGCATAATTTGCATACTTAACACCCAGGCCATCCAAGAGATCACACAGTGGTCTAAACTATGCATTGTACAGCAAAGACGAGAGACATACGCCCTGCGGAACACCATAATTAAGTGGAACCTGCTGTGATTGGAACTCATCTTTAGCCAATCTTGCCATCCTTGGGCCAAGGAAGGATTTAAACCAGTTTGCAACATGGTTTGAACATTTGCATATATCAATCAACCTGTAAACCTGTCAGGTTCTCCACCACCATGTGTGGGTTCCTCTTCTTTTGTTGATAAGCTGTTGTGTTTGGCCATTTCATATGGAGGGTCATTGTAGTCCCTTGCTTTTGAACACTTGTTATTTGCTTCAGCTGCTTTCCTTCTCTGGTAGATTGCTATCTTGTCAATGTTCCATTTCTTGCCACCTTTGATTGCTACTTTGTCCATGTGTACATCTGTGACTCCGATGGCTCAACTGCATTTAAAAGAGGCATTCTTGTCCTTGTGGGGCATTGATATGTTCACTGCGTCCTCTTCATTGATCTCTATTAATGATGTTGCTTCTTATGCATTGAAGGTTTCTTTTTGGTGCTGTTGAGTGTTCTTCACTGATATCATGATTCGTGGTATGTCTATTGATTGATCATTTTTCTTGGGGTGTGTCCATGCTGGATTCAGTTTTGTGTTGGCCATCCTCTCAGCAATTGGAAAGGGGTAATTCATGTAGCAGGATGCATTGGCACTGTGTGAGCAAATATTGTTTTCCGGACAGCCTCATGGCAATCAGCACTGCACGCTCTGGGTTGATGGATCACTTTCTTAATCACATCATTGGCTCGTTCCACTTGTCAATTTCCCCTTGGGTGACAGAGTGCTAAACAAACGTGCTTTATGTTGTTGCATTTCAGGAAGTTTACTTTTTCCCCTGAGACAAATTAAACACCATTGCCTGGGACTTTTCCTCCAGAATCATCCATGGGCCCGGAAAACCATCATGAGCGAGTGTATGATCAATCCAGTGGTTGTTTCTTTCATGAATTCTACCTCTATCCATTTTTTGGTGTAGTTCACCATCACCAGATCATGTTTTTGTTCAGTTGGCAAATGGTCCATTGGCCCAATAAAATCTATTCCTATGTTTTGCCAGGGATGCCGGGTCCATTCTACGAATGTTGAGGGCATGGAGCCGATGATGAGGCACTTGCACCTTTCTTGCATGTTGCACACAAAGTAATGTGCGTCTCCATTTCTCCGTCCATGTCTGGCCACCATTAGTGTTTGCTTACCTCGCCTTGATAATGTGCTTCCTAGGTGAAGGTGACCTTCATGAGTTAGAAATTGAAGAGAGCATCCCGAGACCACCCCCCACACACTCAAGTTCATGTCGGGACGAAGTGCTAGAAACACTCGCTGCCATTCATCTCACGTTGGGCAAATCCCAAGTGCACCCATGATTGACAAATACATTGAAAGGTATCCTCTCAGCCAGCCACACAGACAGAATAAAATGTAAATCTTTCCATGTGCGGAAGAAGAGCTAGTGAACGTGGACAGAGACACCTATATGGACAGCCTTGATTAAGCACCAAGAAGCCACAGTGTTGACATCATTATTGACACGATTTAGCAGCATTAGACAAAAAGCACACCTGTGGCCTTGCTCAAACCGCGATACACAAACACACGCTCGTATACATGAAGAACATGAGTGCACAATTCTATAGGTAGCAGACAGATACATGTACATACTGTCAATTCTTTTATTATTTTTGTCATTAGCCAAATGCGGTAATGCAGAACCGCAAGGAGCTAGAGATCCAGAGCAAGCTTCCTGATGCTTAAAGCCAATAGTCGCGTGAACATACAGGAGTACATATGAAGCCTGATCTGACCAAATATAGCTAACTTATAAAAGAATGTAGCATAACATAGACAATGTAGAAACCACATTATAAAAGTTGTAAGAAAATTACAGCAGGCCTCAGTGCCACAGAGCCTGAGACGAGAAGAGCTGATTCAGGCTGCTCGAAGGGCCAGACATGCAAAGACAAGCTCACAATCAAGGTCAGTGATATGCAGACGCATTCCAATCTGCCAATGACAAAGGGACAGATGCAGTAAATATGAATACGAATAAATCCTCATAAATGGATGCTCAAGAGCTCGAGTATGTGGTCTTTAGACATGTAGTACAGCCGAACCAGACAATGGCCAGTGATCTGTGGTGGGAAAGTGCAGCCGATCCCAGCAAGCCAGACACAGGATGCAACAAGTGTTGTGATGTGAGAAACATGGTCTCAAAGGCAAATGTGGTACACACAAGTTACAATACAGACACATAATCGTTCACATCACCTTTAATAGGTGCACAGCGAGTTGAGAACCAAATTGTGTCCCTAGCCACCTGACATTTACGAGCCAGTAGAAAAACACATATAGGTGATTAAGCAGGTTATAGCGTTTTTGATACCCAATCCCTTTGACTGTTAGGTTTCTGGAGAAGGGTCCAACTTGTGAAGTAGAAGTTAAACAAAACTGGCCTGCGTGCAATGGAATGGTGTGATGTGCCCACATCTTCCTGTGTTCTTGTATTGAGCCTTGTTGGTTTTAGTTGCAATAAATGATGGTTGTACTTGCCGTCTGACTGAGTCCTCCATTTATTCTGGGGAGGGTGTTGGGCCCTTCGAGTCCGCGGACCCCCAGCATCACTCTTGCATACATGGAGTCCTACAAGTTGGTAGCAGAGCTTATGGTTCACTGCACCAGCCCAGCACAAAACTGTCTCCTCTGCCACAGAACGTGAGAGGCTGCAGGACCCTGGCATATTTCGAGAAAGATAGGGAACGCATACCCGTGGAAAGGCTGTCAGGAGCCAGCTTGGAAAATATCCTGCCCGAGGTCAGCGAGGCATCTAGGGAGACCAGGACGGGGAAGTGGCAGATTTGAGGGATGCAGGAGCCGAGCTGCGCCAGCTGACCACGGAGTGTAAGTATTGCCCAGTCATACAGCAACTGTGGGTGTGGGGTGGGTACCAAGCATTGTCAAGTGTTGTCAAAATACTGTCAATCATTGTCAAGTATTGACAAAGTACTGTTTAGTACTGTCAAAGTATTGTCAAAGCATTGTTTAGCACTGTTAAGGTTTACTAGGGAGAGGAGCGGAGGTAGACATTATTATTTGTGGTTAGGGCACATCCGGGGTTAGAGGTAAATGGTTCTGATGAACAACCTAGACTATTGACTCGATGACACGGATGACAGAAGTTATGTAAGTAGTAGATTTCCTGTGAGTTGGGCGCTTTAGCTTGGGTCATAGATGACAGTATCCCCATAAGGCTTAGCAAGGGAGCTGGGCAAGTTTGTTGAAGGTGATTTGATGGGTAAATATTACTTGATAGACGACGCAGCAGGTCCCGATCAAACACAAGAAAAGAGTGATATACTCCGCCTGGAGGCAGGAAGACAGCTGTGGGGTTTTGTGTTAAAATTGTCTATTGTGGGGTAACGGGATATAATGTTGAACACGTGTTCTTAGTACTTCCTTGTTCAGTAAATTGGTGACATCACACGTAGGCTTGCACATAAAAAATGGAGAACACAAGGCAGTGAGGCGCTAACACCGAAAAACTTGCATTTGGTAGAGAAGGTGAATGAACGGTGGTGCGCAGAAGGCGCATGTGCAAGATTGTACAAGATCCCACCATACCATGCAAGATCCCACCATACAAGGATAACATCTGTAAATATAGATATAATGGTCTAAGGTTACAGAGAGGAAGCTAACTAAACCATGGCCACCTTACAGAGTTTCTCCAAGGATGCGCTGCAATCACGACTGACACACATACATGGTGCATATAAGGGGAAGAAGATAAGGGGAAGAAGCTAGCAAGCCGCATGGCTATATTCAAACTCTGGCAGATGTTTCAAGAGCGCGAAGGGGACACAGCAAGGTGTCAGTGGATACTGAGCAAGCAGGAGGTGCAGGGGCCCACGGCCCCACCCTCTGTGCCCCCCCATGTCCCTCTGATTGAGGTCTCTGATGACATAGACAATGATATGGGTATGTACCCAATACGAAAATTAAGAGCAGCATAGGGGTATTCAAATCTGGTGTATAAACCACCACCATATACTCAGGAAGAGGGACAGCACGGTGAAGGGCAACAGATCAATGAGAGGGGAGCAAGCAACGAGGCACAGAAGGGTGCAAAGGAGCGTCTAGGGTGAATAGCCACGAATGAGTGGATAGGGGGACAGATTCTCCTAAGGCTGGAAGCAAAGACAGAAGGGGAAGCCAAGCGGGCAACCAAGGCAATGGAAGGGTTGAGGGGGAGCAGCAAAGCTTCCGAATGGGCTGAGATAATGGAGGAAGCGGACAGGAGGGAGAAGGACAGAGAAGAGAGGTTAGAAAGGGAGAACAGGGAAAGGAGGAAGGAAGAAGAGCGGATAGGTCCCAGTCGGTAGCCCTTCCCACTTTTCGGTCCTCTCCCTTCTCCCTTGCTTGCGGGGTCCCGCAAGGATTGGCACTCTCCCCGATCCTGGTTAACGTCTACATTAGACTCCTTCTCTTTCTTCAAGGCCATGGCTTCAGCTATTACTCCTGTGCAGACGACACTCAGATTCTAGTCCGGTTAGATCTGACTCAGTCTGAGACTGCTGCGAGACTGAGGAAGTGTCTAGAAAAATTGGGTAGCTGGATGTTATTCAACTGACTTAAGATCAATGCTAATAAAACAGAGGTCTTGGTTGTTGGGACTCTTCCCCCCAGCTATATTGGACTGCTGACTTCTGGCCTCCCTCACTTGGCCCCCTTCCTACACCAGTGCTGTCGGTTAAAATCTTGGGGGTTAAACTCTCTGACCATGGAAGAGCAGGTGGCGGCAGTCTGTAAGACTGGCCACTTTAAACTCCGGTCTTGCAGAAGGTTCTTCCTTTTATCCCTACAGTGTCAAGCCCCGGTGGTGGCCGCACTAATATTAAGGAGTCTGGGCTACTGTAATTCGCTCTACCTGGGACAACCTGTTTACCTCATTCAGCGGCTACAACATTTACAGAATGCTGCAGCAAGATCTATCCTTCGCCCTCATTTTGGTAGTCACATGTCCCCCCTTCTGAAGCAAGTACATTTGTTGAGGCCCGTGTTATGTTTAAATTTATGTGTATGGTTCACCGGGCCTTCTACGGCATTGGTGCAGATTATTTACAAGCCAAATGTGTGCATTAGTCTCCCACTCGGCCTCTACGTTGTAAATCAGCTTTCCTTATAGCTATCCCTCTGTTCAGACGGGCGGCATTCTCTATTGTGGCCGCCATTGCCTGGAATAAACTCCCACTTACGCTGCAAAGTACTGTTGACCATCTCGGATTTTGGCGTAAACTTAAAACGCTATTATTCTAAACTCAGCATTTGTTCCTCTCCATTTTCAGCCTCCAGCGCCATGATGCCTCTGGCGAACGTGCGCTTAACAAGTTCCTATGACATAACATAACATAACATAACATGACATAACATAACATAAGGGAAGAAAGAGAAGAGAGGATAGAAAGAGAGGAAAGGGAAGAAAAGGAAAGGAGGGCAAGAGAGCTAGAGGAGACAGAAAAACAAAGGAAAGCAGCGGTGAAGGAAAAGTGCAATTTGATCGAAAGGGAGCAAAGAAAGTTGAAGCTGGAGAGGTTGGCGCGAGAGCGCACATGCAGAGAGGAGGATGAGCACAACATAAAGGTAGTAAAGACATTATGGACAATGGAATGAGGAGATAACAGAATAGGAGGGGGCAGATGAACAGAGCCAGGTAACACAACAGTACTGAGCAGGTGTGAACAGAGCAGTACAGCACTGGCCTAGGGGCCTGGGGAGGGGTAAGCAGACACAACTTGTGTAACCTCAACATTGACATGAAGCCCTGCACGGACACAACCACGAGAAAACTGATTTTTGTAGATGATTTTTGCAGTAACATGGGATCCGGGTCTGACAATGAAGGATAACACAGTGGGGATGAGAGGGTGGAGCTGCGCAGGCCCCAATTAATGGGGACAGGCCCGGACATGCAAGTGATATGGGAAAGAGGGACCAGTACAGGGGGAACAGGAGGAGGCAAGGACAAGCGCACATCATGATCAGTAGACAAACTATGTAACCACAATGGCCTAGGACCCTACTTAGGCTTAGAGACCTCCCAGGACGAAGGAAGGGGGAGACAGTTATAGTAGAGAAAGGATCCCAGAGGGACCCACCATTGACATCCGAATACCCATACTGGAACCAATGGACGTGTACACCAACATTAGGAACACGGACAGGGAGGTCAGACTGACTAGAAGTGCAAATGGGCAGATAGGTTTCACACAGATACCACTACTAGAAAAGTGAGGAGGCGACCTCAGTATATACCATGGAAACATGCTGACAAAGAAAATGTGAGGTGCCGGCTACCTTCGTTGAGCGCGGGTGCTGGGGAAATGGATTCATGAGAAGGACAGAATGACAGCTTGACAGAGGTTAGCAGTTAGAGACATAAAGGGACTGCTAGTGGCGCTTCTGAGAGATGCTGCTGATGACATATGGAAGAGGGTGGGTTCCCCGGAGTGACAACCTAAAATATGGCACACAATGGTTAGCCATTTGCAAACTGAAGAGCTGCCGCATGCCGATCACAGAATACACAATACCCAGACTCCTTTGACATTGGGACAATAATGTCCCCGAAGATGAGGTGGGATGAAGACCCTGTAGAGTACATTCAGGCAATCCAAGCGCTTTGGCACCTTGAAACTCGAGAACCGTGTGATAAAACGGTAGCAGTGTTCTACCATATACTATGCCTGGGGCTGCCAGAACCAGTGCAGAAAACCAGTGCAGGAGCAACTAAAGAAGTTGATAGGCATGAAAGCAAAGGCATGTACATAAATACAGCTCAAGATTGTTCACCATTGTAGGCTATTGCAAGAGAAGCTTAATAAAGCAGACAGAATGATAGATGCGGCAAAATCAGAATAGAAAATAATATCGAAGTATGCCATAGAAGTGGCAGTACTGACGAGTGCAAGCTTTTAAGTGACTTCAATTAAGCACTCCAACTAAGTCAATGCCTAGTCTGGGATGCCCAAGGGAAGCCCTTATTTATATATTTTTATGACAAGTTCATAGATATGGATGATAAACCCTTGTATAACGCCCCTCTCTTTGAATCCCCCTGACCTCACTGAGCCAAGAAGTAGGTTTGTTTTGCAAATTAAAAGATTTATTTGAAATATTAAACAATATATATATATATATATCACACCTTTTATGAAGAAATTCATATTTGATAGCACACTTATGAATATAATGTTGATCAACAATGGGTAATGTTACAATTGCACACTCTTTTCAATCAGTGAGGAGTTAGTATATAAAGGATAAGGTAGCAGAGAATACTTTTATGGTTTCAAGGAAAAGCAATGATGGAAAGAATGCAGCACAGAAATAAACTGATATGGTTTCAACAAGAGATAATATGATCACTTTTTCTTTTAACAATTCACTCCCCCCTATGCAATATAAAGAGATGGAAAAGAGAGCACACAGTTTTCAGGAATGCAAACAAAGTGCAATACAAATTCCAGTTCCCCCCTAGCAGGTATAGAGCAACCGGTATGCTTTAAAACAGGCAGAAATACTTTTAAATGTGATTTGCAATGAAGTGAAAAATATGCTAAAAATGATTTTATCAATTCATGGTAGGTGATAGCTACTTAAGATTGGTTCAGGTCAACACTATCAGTGATTCATGAATGATTATCAGGTTGGAAATGGAGTTCAGAAGTTGCAAGCAAAAGACAGCTATTTTTGACAGGTGGAGAAAATTGAGTCAAATTGCAATTTGAGGCACTTTTCCGAGTGCGTCGATCGCGATTACGGAAAAACGATAAGGAGTAGTCGGTATTGGGCTTGGGGGAAAGCTTAGGTTCTTATCTTTAAAATGAAAGTTAAATCTCGCTCCTAGGATATGCGGTTCAAAAGATACAGATAATTTAGGGAAGGTAGATTCTCAGAAATAAAGTAAGATTCAAATGACAAATGACACTTTCACAGGTTTGAAATCACAGAATGGACACACGATTTCTATGATGCAGTTCTAGGTAGGTGGAAATGGTTTGAATTAGATTATTTTAAACTAAGAGATTGGTTCTGCACAGTTCTGGCTGGATACTCACACTATAAATTTGAAATAGGCCGTCAAGATCTGGTCAACAGGGTTAGACCGGACTTCTAGCGGGTGGTTCTGAAGTCACAGCTCTCTGGGTCAGCTCTGCTCTGCTGGTCTGGATCTCTGGTTCTGGCAAAAGTTCTTGGCACTGCACAGCGGTCTGGTCTGGTCTGTGGTTCTGGATACAGCACTGCTCTCTGGGTCTGGTTCTGCCAAAGTTCTTGGCTAGAATCAAACAGCACAGCCCGGCTGTTTTATTCTGATGTGCCCCTTGGAAGTCTCGGGTAAATCAGTTTGCAAAATTGTAAGGCCAGCTGAGAATACGTTTAGCTTGCAGTAGGCCTTCTGCTTCAAAGTTCTGGAATCTGGAGTCTGGTTCTGGTCTCTGGATATTGCCTGGATTTAAAGTCATCCGTCAAAGTGCTTCGCAAGAAATCAGTTTGAAGTGGAAAGTGAATGTCCCTACCTGGGTCTCAGTGGCTCTTTTTATGTCTTTTGAAAGTGGGTGGGAAGGCCTTTCTATGCCCAACCCTCCAAGGATCCTGATAGGTTAGAGGATTTTCTGTCCTTTAACTGGATAACTGAGTTGTGAGTCAGAGTGATGCTACCCTTTTACAATCTATTGAAGAAACGCCCCTTTTGGTTTCACTTAGAAAATGAATTTTCATAACAAACAGGTTTCCCAGATACACACGTGGTTCATAATACATATGCACATCACAGGTGAATTAAGACAGGTATCTGTTCAAACCCCATGTTCCTGTGAGCTTGGGTTCAGAAATGACAACATTTTGTGCTTTTAGTGGGTTTTGCCCTGGTCGGTTCGGCATCAAATCTTCCCCGGAGGTACACCCCCTCTCTGGGCACATTACAATACATTTTCAATTTTCGGAGATAACCACAGTGTCTGTAATATTAATAATCGCGGGGTTCGGTCACAGAACATCACACAGAGTTGAGTTTAGTCTCAAATTGTGGGTACATTTCTCATATTAAGAATCCCCAAATTATACATTTCTGTCAGCTTAATACAATATTTTATAAGCAATTTAATAAAACATACATTTGCTCTCAATTCAGTACACCCATTTGTTTGCCCCCACCCCCGGGAACTTGGCTTGACTCAGAGATCATGTGTCTTGCCTTCCCCAGAGCAACTGTTGACAATTACACCTCAAATCAGCATATCCCATTCTGCTGAAGGCATCCTTTGTCTGGTTTTTCCTGCTAGCAGGGCATCAGTCCAGGGTGCCACTCTGCATTTGGTTAACAGAAACCTGTGATTTCCTGCCTTCTTGTGTGGAGTTCTGAGGTGTGAAGGCTTCCCATGGACAGAAGACCTCTTGAACTTTTAATTAAATCAGACTGCCTTCTAGTATAGGGCCCGGGAACAGTAGGTGTTAAGAATTCTCATTAACCAGCAAGGCTTTGAAGTCCCAGCTGGCTTAGGTTCCTTTCCAGCTCCTGAAATACCGGTCTCCTGTCAGAGTTTAGATCGCTAGCGCCGGTTAGTGTCAAGCGCCGGTACTGCACCCATTTTTTTGGCAGCTGTCTTGAATTAATGCATTTCTAAAAGGGGATTTTACTTGATGGCATATGATCCTTGCTAACATTGTATTGATGTGGATTTTGCAGTAGAATAATTTTGTGCCCATGGTTTTAGCAATTTCTGACATTAATTAAAACGGATTTGGAACAGCACCATGTTCCTTTGCACTGATTTTGCTCTGTGTGCAGCCAAAGGATAGGGTCTGGCAATGGTCTCCTGTATTAACTATCTTGCAATGTTTGAAATATGCATTTTGAGCTTGCATTCGGAGAAACAAAGGTGATTTCAAAGCGCTTTTTAAGATAACAGGCACTGCTGTTTTTCCTTCGGCACCACGTTTCACTCATGGTGCTTCTGGCCCATCATGCTCGCACTGGTGGGTAGCAGGTCAGGCGACCATTTTGGTGTGCGCAAAACTGTGCGATTTTCCTGGATTCTGGCACAAATGTGGGCTTTTCAGCCATCTTGGATTTTCTAAGCCCACAGCACCAAATGTTGCAGCATAATAACTCGAACATGGGTCAATACACCTGACAAAGCGCACAAGGGACTCAGCAACCACAGCAACCACAGCTAGAGTACAAAGAGCCACGCATGGGGGGAGGGTTAAAGGGTGGGGAAACATGCAGCCTGGGTTAAGAGGAAGAGGGAGCCATCGAGAAGCCGTGGGTACAGAACACAGACACATCACAACCAAGAAGGATTTCAAGGAGGGTTTCAGGGATACGGTCACTAGGTGCAGTAAGGCCCAGTGGATTACGCAGGGGGGTTTCCAGAACCAGGGGAGAGAGCCACCACAATACTGGTAATGCTGGCAGCTGGAACACATTTTGAGAGCTTGCAGGAACAGGTGAATGCAGCAGAATTGGGGAGGGGCATACCAGCCGATGTATCAGGGGGACTAGGATGACCATTATTCACAGGACCAACCACAGATGCAGCAAGGACAGGCCCCAGAGTGCCCCAGCAGGCACACCCGCCCATGACGCAGATACCACAGATGAAAGCACCAGTAGCACAGTATGTTCAAGCACCACAGAATTGAGAGGGCACCCAACAGGTGCCACGGTTGCAGAACAGTGTGCAGCAAAACGACAGCACAGGGCCACTTATGGACTCCATGACACAGTACCCATTAGGAAACTGGGTGGCATCACCATGATAGGGAACAACACATTTACAGGGAACAGGATGTCCATGTACCCTCAATAGGACAGCTCACAGACAGACTTGATGTGTTCCATCCTGTCGATCACACCCAACCTTGCAGAGGAACCTCACACAGGGGTGGCGAAAGGTGACAAAACGTGTTCCTTTCTGGTAGACACAGGGGCGACTAGGCCCTGCATTCAAGAGGGAAACTTTAGATTGTCAGGCGATGCCATGAATACTCCAGGATTATCTGGGGCTCGGGAAGTGTTCCTTTCACAGATTATTTCTCTCTTTGATTTGTCTCTGCTTTTACTTTACTCTCGACAGACAGCTGTATACATACTAGGACAAGACGTAAATAACTGAACATGACAATCTCATTTACTGACAAGGGGATAGTGTGCTCCACACTCGGTATGCACATGCTTAATGTAAGAGAGATCATTCAAGCCTATTTTGGATGGAAGGTACAGAGAGGGATGCCAGTGGATGAAGAGCTGTTCCAGTATGGGACTGACATGGCAAATGTGTGGCCCCCAGGGATTGCAGGAAAGTTGTGGCGGATGCCAAATGAGTACTTGTTCAGACCAGTGATCTCTAAGGATGAGGTAGAAGGGACAATAGTGGAGATAGAAATAGAGGCAGTAATTCTAAGAGACGAGTGAATAGCAGTACATGGGATGGAGGAAACAGGAAGAGCATGGTGAGCAGTGGTCCCGGTGGCAGATGGGTGCAGGCTAACCACAGTGACAGACAAAGAACTATTCAAAGACGATTGGTCAGAACACAAGATGATGTTTGAGATGAGTGTGACATACTGGCTGGGAATACACTACAGGGAGGTGCCACAAAGGATGGCAATGGCACTGGAGGTGCCACCATCCTTCTGTGAGGGTGACCTGGCAAAGGTACCCAGCATTCTATGGACTACAAGTCCCTATGATGTGGGGCTTCTGAAAGGAATAGGGGGAGTGATGCTAAAGTTGAAACCAGAAGCAATTCTACCCAGAGTAAATCAATATCCACTTTCAAAGGAGGCTGATGAGGGAATATATGAGACAATTGCAGTGCCAGTGGACCTAGGCATCCTAGTACCATCAGAGTCCCCATGCAACACGGCTGTGTACCCAGTGAAAAAATTGAAGGGGGGGTTGTGGCCTTTCATCCACAACTTACGCCCCCTAAATCCCATTGTAGAAACAGAGTATTTTGGTCCCAAATCCAGCTAATATTTTGAGCAGCATTCCGGTGGAATCCACGTGCTTCACGGTCATTAACTTTAATTAATTTTTCTCCGTTCTGTTAAACCCAGACTGAAAAGACGTGACCTCCTATACGTATAAAAACCAGAAGTGGAAACATACTAGGCTCCCACATGGGTACTGGGAGTCACCCTCTATATTTAACAAGGTCCACCAGATGGACCTAGGAAATGTACAGATGGCGACCATGGTTCTGCAGTATGCAGATGACATTTTGATTTGCAGCACGACAAAAGACATGTGTAGAAATGATTTGGTGCACATGCTCACAGTGTTAGCTGACGAAGGGTTCAAGGTGGACAAGGCCAAGCTACAGTATTATCAGAAAGAAGTGCTATACATTGGACTAACAATTTTCCAAGATGACCACTGCCGATGTACATTGACGGGTCTTAAACAATTGACCAGACAGATGAGGTCAGGGATACAGGAACGGCAGTGGTGTGAGTGAGGGAAGATGGAACAAGTGAGATAGTTGTGTGTGCATGATTGCCATCACACTACTCAGCACAAACAGCAGAATTAATGGCCTCAATACTAGCACTAGAATACAGTAGGGGAAAAGAAGTGACATTATACTCAGACTCCGCTTACGTGACATCAAGAGTACATTCAGGACTGCCACAATGGACCAGGAGGGGATTCAGGAGAGGAGATGGGACGCCAGTACAACATGCACTTATATTGGTCAAATTGATCAAAGTAATTGATTATCCTGCTCAGGTAGCAATAGTGAAGTGCCAAGCACACACACAAGGGGAAAATCCCATCTTAAGGGGAAACAAAGTACTAGACTCAGAAGCAAAACACACAGCATATTTTCGAGAGCTATTAGAGATGGAGGCAGCATTAAATGTCTGCAGTGCAAGGATGATGATACTAAAGGAGCGGCCCAATATGTTACCAGAAGGACAGATAATGGAGTTACAGAGAGCTGCACCCAGAAAGACTTATGGACAAAAAGGGGAAGTACTGTTTCTCCAACAGATGCCATATGGCGGCAGAACAGCACAGGGAAGGTGGTGATGCCTCTGGCATTATTGAACACAGCACTGAAACAGTTATACTATCCAACACATAAAGGGAAAGAGGTAATTTTGACCCACATTGGAGAATATTGGTTCTGTCCTAATCTGGCAGAACACATGGCTGAATTTGTGAGCAATCGTCTTGTGTGCAAGCCGTACACAGCAGGACATACATTGAGAGTTGTGAGAGGCGCCATACCACATCCATTAGGTCCATTCCAGCATCTACATGTTGACTACATTGACATGATCCAAGTGTGTCAAGGGTACTTCTACATGATAGTGGTTGTGTGCCCATTCTCTCGATGGATTGAGGTTCTGCTGTCTGGCACTGGCCCTCACTTCGCCAATGAGATGTTTAAGCACATAACTGTGTTGCTGGGCATTCAACATAAGTTTTTATGTGCTTATCACCCACAAGCAAATAGAGTGTGCAATTGCCTGAACGACCTTCCAAAGTAGGCAATAGCTAAGACAAATCAAAGCACAAAAAAGAACTGGTTCCACTGCCTGTCACTTGCACTGTTTGCATTGCGCAATATAACTGGGTCCGACCACCAATTAATGCACCATGAGGTGGTTAAAGGAAAACGCATGCAACTCCGACTGGCTCCACCCAATAGGGCTTTGAAAGATACCAAGAGTAGTGCAGATGTACTAGGTCAGGAAATGTATGAGTATATTACTTCCTTGATTGCTATTGCCCCTTTTATCTCTCTCCAGATTCAGCGACACCGGGGAGGCGAAGAAGACAGCAGAGAGAGCAACATTGCCAATGAACCAAAATACACTGGTGTAAAAAGACAGGTCGACATTGGGGATTCAGTTCTCCTACACAATTTCCTCAGAAAGTGGGATGCACCCAGATTTACAGGGCCCGACATTGTCGCAGCAGTAGCAGATAAGGCTGAAAGGGAAGACGGTCTGGAACCTTTCGTAAGACATCGAGCCCTGCGGAGCAGTGGCCTCACCTGGCAATGAGATGGACAGGGCCAGCAATCAGCAGCAAGAGGAGCAGCGCGATAACTCTGAACTTACTCTGCCAAGTGGAGGGTGCTGTCACGACCCTCAGCCCTGATCCCCACTGGCAAGGCCATTGGCCAGGTGGAATCAGGGCTTGGATCACTAATAAGGCCTGGCATCCACTTCTCAGGTGCTCTTGGGGCCAGTCCTGGCGCCTTTGGCCCAGGCTCATCAGTAAGGAAAGACATCTGCTTGAGGAACTACTTTATTAGGCTTTCAGCCAACATGGAGGCATCCACATAGCTTGATTCCTAGAACCAAGCTATGCGGTCTAGTGTTTTGGGTGTGGTGGCCTAGGGACTACTTTACCTGGACTACTTTACAGTGGCTATTTAAACCACACCCGAACAAGACAACACGCTTCGCGTTACTTTGCTTCTAGCAACGTGACGCTCACTTTGTCAGGCTTTCTCACGAGCCTGGTGAATTCCGGACCTGCAGAAAAACCAAGAACATCGTTAGCAGCAGAATCTTACCTGCATTCATCATCCTTCACTGCTTGCAGCTCCTGAGCAGCTCTGTTAGTGGAGTTCACCGCCCGGATCGAAGGACCTGAGAAAAGGAGGAAGACATAATTAAAGGAGGTAGTGGAGACATTACAACCACAAAGTGCTTAAAGACTCACCTGGTTGGTTGCTTTTCGGCCGGCATAGCTCCGGAACTCCATCTGCGCTGGGAACTCACCGCGACCTACGAAAAGAGAAAAGCACAGGTCAGTGAGGACAAGACTCTAACCGCATCATATCGCTATAGTGTGCCATCATCTCCCGGTGTGAACCAGCATATCCAGTTTACCAAGCGGACACACCACGCTCCTAGGGAGATAAAAAAAGAGACATTTAGAACAGAGAAAAGGCATGCAAGAATTACGACGCCATCAATCGCAATAAGACCTACCTGAAAGACACTACAAGGGCAGCGGTCAGTGAAGTAACTGGACCGCCCGCACCCACAAAAGACAACGCGCCCCTCCCCAGAGAGCAGGATGGAGAGCCCACCGATTCTAACAACCAGGTGAGCAGAGAACCTGAAGGGGCTGGAAACACAAGGGAGGTGGGGGAAAAATTACCTTGGTCGCCCAGTCCTAATATAGTCTTCATTTCCAGGCGGAATACCATCGACACCGAGACCACACCAGGGAATCATTGGGAAGGGCACCAATGACCAACTGGCTGGGTGGCGTCCCCGTGGATACCAGGTGAGCGTAACAGACACCCAATAGTTACTCGCTCAATGGCAGTAGAGCTAGAGAATGGACTACTGATTGATTTAGAATGAGGATATACTGTCGGTTTGTTATTTTATTCTGTACATACATTCTTCGAGAAAGTCAACTGTAATATTATTGAGCATTTATGCTACCCTCTGAGGTCCACCCTGATACTTCTTTGGACCAGTTTGTCCAAGGTGTGATAAGGCCCAGCAGATTTTGAGCCAACTCCCCTAGAGTGTTTTTTCTTGCATTTGTAGAATGTTTGGTCCAAGTCTACCCACATCTGGAGCGAGGAAACCCTTCAGTTATCACAATTCTGAGAGATCCTGCAATTAGAAGAGTGTGGGAGCAAGTATTCATTTTCACTGTCAATGACTATCTGATTTACAGGGCTTGAAACCAAGACACTAACCCAAAAACACATATTCTTGCATATTTCTGCCAGGCAACTACATCTTCAGGCTGCACAAGGATCAGGCAGAACAGGTAAAGATGGCTGAAATAATAAAACATGTGATTATATTGTTGTGTCTCTTTATTCCAGGTGAAGTTTTTGCATTTATATTTTGGAGCATTTTGTTTGTTGCTATTGTATCCTCTACTAACATTCCCCAACCCAAGCAGGTGTAACAGCCGTGTCAGGTGAACAGGAGAGCACTGCAAGCATGTAAGGAGAGGTAAGTGCAGTGCTGACACAGGCATGAAGGTGGTAGATCTCTTCTTCACTGATGCTTCTCAAGTGTCTAATAAAATGTGGTATACGCACATGACAAAAGTAGGTAAGGAAACCACTGAGGAGAGCTGTTATGTCTGCTCATTAATCCACTATGCCATAAATGCCTCAAGAACATTCATAGCAACTGAAACACCTACAGCAAGAGCAAATTCCCTGATGTACCTGTCAATGGTAATGACCAGAGGAAGATTTCAAGGGAAAACAGCAACACTGAGATGGTTGTCTCGAGCAACATTTTGGGATGAAGATAATTACATAAAGACTCCAGATGATGAACAATTAATGGCAGCTAGACAAAACAATACAGTCCATAACTGATGGGCCTCAGAAGGGCAACACAAAGACCATAACATTGAAAGAGTTGCCCTGCCCATGGACAAGATTGAAAGAGACTTGAGGAGAGCGTGGGTGCTCTCCTCAAAAAGTCCACAGATTTCAGTGTATGGGCAAGTGTACACAGAGGACATATGGAAGGATGGAGTGTTGGGAAGCAATGCCCTGACCCTAGCACAATCGCCGGTGAAAAAAATATAAGAGGAGACTGACAAGTGCCTGAAGGAGTGGGACGCAAGTGCAAAGTTGCTCATGTGGGTGGAGAATGAAGCTGGAACAATGCCTATAATACCCCTGAAAATGCCTCAACTCTGTTACCAGAATGAGGGTGAGGTGGAAGTTGGGGAGAATACAGGATGCAGAAGCATAGAAAAGCATGAGGCAATGATGACAGGCACAGCAGTACTGATGGATCACTACTGGGTGTGTGGAACTAAGGCATATGAGAAGCTGCTACCCAAAAGGGGAGGAGTTTGCTCATTGGTACACATCAATATGCCATCCCTGGTAGTACCATGAAAGGATGTCAAGTTTGACGACTTCTCAAATCTGGACACTGACAAAAGGAAGAAAAGGTCTATGGAAAAAGAGCATATAAGCAAGAGCTAGAGGCTGGAAGAATTAAACAGATTAAAGAGAGGAATTAATTACTTCTCAGAAGCATCAGAAACAGCACTGGATGAAGTGGCAGCAGAACAGAGGCTGTTCAGCAGGACACATATGTTCCTCGCATCATTCATTCCATCTGTACAGACATATACTAATGCGTCATAGCTGCAGATTAACCGTTAGGAGCTGATGGTGATGATAAACTCCACCGTGAATGGGTGCAACACAATAAAGGAAGAGCTCTGAGCAGTAAGTTTGATGGCACTCCATAATAGGTATGTTCTTGATCTGCTCATAAAAACGGAAGGAGGAGTTTGGACAAAAATTGGGAGCTCCTGTTGCACATTCATATCTGTCAGAGGAGGATAATGGTACACTGACAGATGCAGTAGCTCAGATATCTCAGACACGTGCCAAGAATGAGGACGAAGCAAAGTGGACTTGCAAGGATCAGAGCTGGATAGCATACATATAGTCATGGATGCCGTCATGGCTATCAGATGGACTGAAGGTGACATTGGGAACACTAATATTGGGAGTAGCGACAATGTATGTGGTAAAGATTTGTCTCACTCAGTGCAGAAAGATAGCAGAAGAAACTATTGGAATGAAAGTATGGATGGATGTGAATATAAGAGGGGCAAGAAACAAGATAGTGGAAGAACTGAACAAGCTGAGAGAACGAATTGTGAACTGTCAGCTATTCTCACACGAGGCAATGAAGATAGAAATCCCATTCAATGTGAAGTACTATGAAGTAAAATGGGTATGGTGTAACCTGTAAGGAGTGTGCAGTTATATGGAATGGACTTTTGATGATCATGTGAATTACTATGGACACCTCGGAGGACTTACGAAAATATGTCAACCAAGAGCAAACGGATTAATATATAATAATGTGGTCAACAGGTCTACCAGAGGAGGGACTGAAGAGAGGGTCCAAAGACCACCCCTCCTTGCCCCCAAGTTCATATCAGGACAAAGAGCTAGAAACGCTTGTCAACATTCATCTTACGTTGGGCAAATCCAGAGTGCACCCATGATTGACAAATACACTGAAAGGTAGTGTGTGGGAGAGGAGCTAGTGAACGTGGAGAGAGATGCCGATATGGACAGTCTCGATTTAGCACCAAGAAGCCACGGTAGTGACACCACGACGTAGCAGCATTAGACATGAAGCACACTTGTGAAACTGCTGAAACCATGTACATGAAGAACATGAGTGCACAGTTCTATAGGTAGAGGACAGATACATGTACATACTGTCAATGTTTTTATTATTTTTACCAATATTAGCCAAATGCAGTAATGCAGAACCGCAAGGAGCAAGAGATCCACAGCAAGCTTGCTGATGCTTAAAGCAAATAGCTGCAGGTACATACAGGAAAACATATGAAGCCTGATCTGTCCACGCATAGCAAACTTATAAAGGAAAGTTGCAGCATAACATGGACAATGTAGAAACTGCATTATAAAGGTTGTCGGAAAATTACAGCAGGCCGCAGAACCACAGAACATGAGACAAGAAGAGCTGATTCAGGCTACTCGAAGGACAAGACGTGCAAAGACAAAGTTACAGACAAGGTCAGAGAAGCACGGTCACATTCCAATCTGCCAACGACAAGGGGACAGCTGCAGAAAATATGAATAAATCCTCATAAATGTAGGATCAAGAGTTCGATTTTGTGGTCTCAAGACATGTGGTACAGCCGAAGCTGACAATGAGCAATGAGCCGTGGTGGGAAAGTGGAGCCGATCTCAACAAGCCAGACACAGGCTGCAACAAGTGTTGCAACATGAGGAACATGGTCTCATAGGCAAACGTGGTACACACAAGTTACAATACAGACACATAATTATTCACACCACCTTGAAGAGGTGCGCAGCGAGATGAGGACCATATCTGGTCCCAGGCCTGGGGACATCAGCTCTAAACAAACACAGTTTAGGAGGTCCAGGGTGGATGACAATGAGGCATGGACCAATGTTAAGCCCACTACTCTGAAACAATGTAATAGACAGATTTTGGGGATGGGACAGGCCACCCACCTGACAAGTACGAGCCAGTAGTATAATACATATAGGTGATCATATAGGTTATTGCATTCTCAATACCCAATCCCTGTGACCGTTAGGTTTCTGGAGAAGGGCCCAACTTGTGACGTAGAAGTCAAACATAACTGGCCTGCGTGCCATGAAACAGTGTGATGTACCAGCATCTTCCTGTGTTATTGTATTGATCCCTGTTGGTTCTATTTGCAATAAACGGCAGTTGTACTTGCCATTTGACTGAGTCCTCCATTTATTCTGGACCTCCAGTATCACTCTGGCATACCTGGGAGTCCTACCTAACAAGATATTAAAGTAATTATGAGCGTTGCCTGCGTGTTGGTATTGGTATCAGTTTGTCTGCCCTGCAAAGGAGTCTTTCCTTTACTGTGATTTTGGTCTGCATTTTCTGTTGGGGTACAGTTGAAGTGAAAGATTCTTTACAGATGGCCACCCTGTGCTGGTGAATCCTACTAGTTGCTGAAAAGTGTTGCCTAGCTTTGTGTGCTGGAACCATTGGCTTGCAGACATGCTGTAAGCAGTATTTTCCACCACATCCTGAATGGGTGCCGCAACATAGCTGCTGGCATCCCATTCATCACCTGGCTTGTGAGGCAATGGAAGTCTGGACAGGCAGTCTGCCTGTGTGTTGTGACAACCTGGTAGGTATTGCACAGTGAACCTGAGTTCCTGGAGCTTCACAGAGGGTCTAGCTAGTCTGGATGTAACTGTATGTGTTCCTCCTGGTGACAATATGTGAATGAGGGTTTTGAGGTCTGTGTGGAGTGTGAATGACCTTCCCCATATGTCATTTCTGAAAGTTTCAGTTGCTCATGTGAATGCAATCATCTCCTTCTTGATGACAGAGTCGTTTTGCTCAGAGTCTGTGAGTGGTAGAAAAACAAAAGCTATTATTGAAACTCTATCCCTCCCTTTTTGCATCCTGGTCGCCCCTGGACGATATGCACTGGCATCAGTCGTGATGATTGTGTGCTTGTAGGGTACCAAAGGGAGTAAAATAGGATAACTCAGGATCGTCCACTGTTTTCAAACATGTGTAAAACCTGGGCAAGGATGTTATTGTGATATTCGTCAACATTCCTGTACACTATGTCATCCTGAAAGAATGCAACATGAGTAATGTCTTTGAGCAAGTTGTTGATTAGACTTTGGAAGACTGAAGCCGCAGAGGATAGACCGAAAGGACATTGGGTATATTGAAAAGTGTCCTCTCGGGTCACCAACGCTGTGAGATGCTTGGACACCAGGTGCAGACTAATATGATGTTAAGCACTCTTCAGATGAAGCTTTGTAAAAAAGACTTTGCATCTCGAACTAACAGCAGTCATTTGGTGATTTTTTGTAAGGGGTAGGAGTCATATGTTTATGCACATATGCATTTTCAGAATGCCTTGCTTTTACTTGAGTACGATGGGACTCAGCGATTCCGTTGTTTCCACTGGTTCGATGACACCCTGATCAAAAAGTTCATCAAGTAATGGCTTAAGTTCTTTATATGCAATTACGGGAACAGACCTCACCTGTGTTTCGTAGTTACAGCGCCTGTCACAGTATGATTTTGTAGACGATCTATTTGAGCACCCCAAGTTCCTTGCAAAATACATCTCTCTGAGAGTTTAGTAAGTTCAGTACAAATTGTTGCTGGATGGTGAACACTTGCTTTTTCTGGGGAGCTTGGGTCCAACTTGATCTCAAGAAGTCTCGAGTCATGCCAAGCTCGGACAGCTGGGCCTTTCTCAGATGCGTAAGCTTTGATGCTAGCAGTGCACTCCTTGAAAGATACAGTGCTTTTACTATAACCAATGAGTTCGATTTTGTAGGCCACTAGTTTGATGTCGGGTGTGTGAATACAAACCTTGTGCTTGGCAAAAAGTTTAAAGTGTGTTTCTTCAGGCACAATCCTGTAGTCAGAGCCCGAGTCTGCCAGTAGATTGGTCCTGGTTCTGTCGACCTTTATTTCACATACAGGTTTCTTGCTTGCATTCCCTTTCACTATGATGCTGAGATCTACGTGTTTGAACTGCTCATTGAGTTCCTCATAATCTTTGTTTTCTTGCTCAGCTGCCGCTGTGTGTGCACATTGAGGTGAAATTGCCTGTTTTGCGACATTCTGCGCACTCCTTTCCTGTGGCTGGGCATGTTCTGTCACTGGCTCTCTGGCTGAAATTTCCACATCTGAATCATTCTCGATTTCTTACAGTCCATCTCCTGTCCGGGGGGCACCTTAGTGGACATTATTCCTGTGGTCTTCGCTCAGCTGAAGGTCTTTCTTGTTCGTGCTTTAGGAGTCTCCTTCTTAATGTACACGCTTCTTCTTTGACTTTTACTTGGTTCACTTCCTTTATGGAATGAAGAAATCGTTCCACTGTTTTACCGATTTTGACCGCATGCTCTAGAGTGAGATCTCTGCTCATCCACAGCGCTCCTTGGGGTTCCGCGTCTCAACAATGCGCTATAACCTGATCCCTGATGAGCTGCTCAGCCATTTTCCCAAAAGCACAAGTGCCTGCTTGCCTCTTAAGTGTAATAAAGAAGTCCTCTATCGACTGTGACATCGATTGTAGCCTGTTGCAGAACATTTGATGTTCTCACGCTATGTTGGGAACTCGCCCAAACCTGGATTCTAATCCGTCCCTTGCCTTTTCATACGCGTCATCATGGGCTGAGCCATCTGGTTTCTTTGCTCCCTCAGCTCAAGCGAATAACCTTTGACCTTCTGTGTCAAATGCGTTCCATTCTCTCAAGGGAAAACTCCATCCCATCTACTGCATCTAAATACATATGAAACTGGGACTTCCATTGACTGCATGGACTTGGGGGCTCACCTGGAGTTTGGAGAAAGGTCGGTGGTAGTGTGACTCCTTGCATGTTGATCATTTTGAAATCTTGCACGGTTTGTTACTTCTACCTCTCTCTTTCTCTTCAGGTGTGGGTTCAGAAGGGAGACAACATCGTCTTGATAATACCATCATCCTCGACCCTGTAGAAATGTGCATTTGCAATCATGAAGATGTAGAAGGCTTTTTGTTGCTTCAAGATTTCTTAATTTAAGTTAATAAAAAGTATTTATTAACTGCTGATACCCGGCTAATATATACATTTATATATTTGTACGGTGAAGCCTAAGGGAGAAATGGGTGTTCTGTCAGTGCTTGGCTTCTCTGTCCTCTGTCGAGTGACATGTTTTGCGGTGACATGTGCTGAAAAAGAAATTGACATTTTCGTTTTCGTGATTCACATAGTTCCAGTCATAACACTACTCTTTGCTTGCAGAGCTGTTTTCCACTCTTCCCAGCTATGCATGCAAAGATTTGTCCACTATGTCCATCAGTTAAGGTGCACCTAAAAGTCGCAGTAGCAAATCAGAGCTGCAAAAATCATTTGATGTATGCCAAAAATGTAAGACATAACCTTGCTTGGCAGGTGATGTAGCTATTGGCCGCCATAGGTACCTGTTCGTGTTACTGAATCAGATTTCTCAAAGTACTACATGGATACCCATTGGATCTCTCTGTCTACTACATACATGTAGGTAGCTGGGAGAAAAATGAGAGGAAAGCACTGTGGTGTCATTTGTGTGGTGCTGCCCTGGAGACTGCTCAGCTTATTTTGCTGTCCTGTCCGAGGTCTAGGACAGAACACTGTATATTGATTAGGTTGATCTGTTCATCGAAAATGTGCTGTACATCTCTGGAAGAATGTTCCTTCTTTCTTAATGTCAGATTTAACTCTCTGTGTGTTACTCCACTTCTGTATTAGTTATTATGAAATTAAAGCAGTAGCGCGCACAAATTGTATCAAATGGATGCAATAGCAAAACAAAAGCGGTGATGGCTGGGAGGTTTAGAATGAATCCTAACCTCTGCCATTGCTCTGGGCAACACTCCAGACCATCGTTTTTCACCTGCCAAGCCATTACAGAAGGTGGAAAGACCATATGCAAATCAGGCTTGGCCCCAGCCCCAAAGGGGTAGTCCAGCCCAAACTGCTAGGTCACATCCCTTCTGCACGAGACCACAAACATCCCCAGACATGTTTCAGCTTTGTTGGGCGTCTTCAGTGAGGGGTAGCTTGGGTCTCTAGGCCCAGCAGGCACGGGACCCACGTCTGGGCATACCCGTGCCACTTGGGGTGACAATAGCAAAACAAAAGAGGTGATGGCTGGAAGGTTTAGAATGAATCTTAACCTTTGGCATTGCTCTGGGAAACCCTCTAGACCATCGTTCTTCGCCTGCCAAGCCATTACAGAAGGGGAAAGACCATATGCAAATCAGGCTTGGCCCCACCCCCAAAGGGGTAGTCCAGCCCGAACTGCTAGGTCACATCTCTTCTGCACAAGACCACAAGCATCCCCAGACATGTGTCCGCCTTGTTGACGTGGACCCCTTGCTCACTATTCTTAGAGAGGCTGTTGGATGTTTTTATCCACGCATCCAAGCCCTACCACAGAACTGTGCATTACTGGCATTGAAAACATCATGATGGCCAGAACTCACCAGAAAATGCACAGGGAAAACATGAAAAATAGGTTGCCATCCATTTTTGCCTCTGTCAATGTTAATGCAAGAGACCATTGCCAGGCCCTATCCTTTGGCTACACACAGAGCAAAAATCAGTGCAAAGAGAGATGGTTCTGTTCAAAATCTGTTTTTATTAATGTCAAAAATTGCTAAGATCATAGGCACGAAACTACCAAACAAAAATCCAACTCTGGTTGAGTGTTCTACTTTACTGCAAATCCACATCAATGCCATGTTAAGCAAGGATCATATACTATCAAGTAAAATCCCCTTTTTGAAATGGATTAATTCGAGACAGCTCCCAAAAATAGGTGCAGTACCGGCGCTCGACTAGCGGTCTAAACTCTGACTGGGGACCTGTATTTCAGAAGCTAAACAGCATCCTGAGCTAGCTGGGACTTCAAAGGCTTGCTGATTAATGAGAATTCTCAACACCTACTGTTCCCAGGCCCTATACTAGAAGACAGTCTGATTCAATTAACAGTTCAAGAGGCCTCTGTTCATGGGAAGTCTTCACACCTGCTCTTACCACCAACAGTACAGAATATCGCCTTGACATGTAAATTAGGAGGGGAGGAGAGCTTCCTGCAGCATGGAAGAAAGGAACAATAGCCTCTTTCAATTGAACAGGATATGCTGATTTGAGGTGTAATTGTCAACAGTTGCTCTGGCAGGAAAGCATGTGACATCTGACTCAGCCAGCTAGAGGCGGGCCAGACTGGGTTGTGGATTTCATTTTACACCAAATGTATGTTTTATCAAATTGCTTATAAAATATTGTATTCAGCTGACAGAAATGTACAATTTGGAGATTCTTAATATGAAAAATGTTCCTAAAATTTGAGACTAAACTCCACTCTGTGGGTCGCTCTAAGACCGAACCCCGCTATTTATTAATATTGCAGACACTGTGCTTACACTAGAGAATTGAAAACTTATTGTAATGTGGTCAGGGAGGGGGTGTACCTCTGTGTAAATTTTGAGGAAAAACCAATGTTGCAAAAGCTACTAAAAGCGCAAAATGTTGTCATTTCTGAACCCAAGCTCGCAGGAACATGGGGCTTGATCAGAGACCAGTCTTAATTCATCCATCATGTGTACATGTATTTTCAACAACTTGCGTATCTGGGAAATATGTGTCTTGGGTAAAATTGATTTTCTCAGTAAAAGCAAAGGGGCGTTTCTTCAATAGATTGTAAAATGGTAGCACTGGATGACTCACAACTCTGTTCTCCAGTGAGAGCACAGAAAATCCTATAGCCTATCAGGATCCTCAGAGGGTTGGGCATAGAAAGTTAGCCTTCCCACCCACTTTCTAAAGACATAAAAGGAGTCATTGAGACCCAGGTAGGGACACTCACTTCCCACTTCAAACTGATTTCCTGCGAAGCGCTTTGCCAGAAGTCTCCATAACCAGAACTTAGAATCCAGACTTCAAATCCAGAAGACTCCAGAACCAGAACTTAGAATACAGACTTCAGAACTTGTAGCAAAGGGGCCAATCCACAAGCTGAATCCTTTTCAGCATGCCTCAAAATCTTTTGCAACCTAATTGAACTCTTCAACAGCCAGGCTGTACTGTTTGATTCGGCTAGAACCCTGTGCCAGAACCCGGAAAGCAGTGCTGTATCTAGAGAGACCCAGACCAGCCCGCTGTGCAGTGCTGATAGCAGACCGAGACCAGATCGCTGTTAGCAGAACCAGTACCAGAGACCGTCCGTGGCGAGTGAAGCTAAACCTGTTGACCAGATCTGTGACGAGGCCCATTCCTTCCAAAATTAGGAGTGAGTATCCAGCCAGAGCTGTGCAAACCAATCTCTTAGTTTAAAAATAATCAAATTCAAACCATTTCAACCTATTTAGAACTGCATAGAACTCGTGTGTCCATTCTGTGATTTCAAACCTGTGAAAGTGTCAATTGCCATTCTGAATCATTATTTCATTTCTGAAATCTACCTCTACAAAATTGTCCGTATCTTTTGAACCGCGTGTGCTAGGAACGAGATTTAACTTTCATATTAAAGCTAAGATCCTCGGCTTTCGACTCCTTATAGTTTGTCTGTAATCCCGCTCGACGCACTCGGAAAAAGTGCAGCGAATTGCAATTTGAATCAAATTTCTCCACCTGTCAAAAATATCTGTCTTTTGCTTGCAACTGCTGAAATCCGTTTTCAACCTGATAATCCCTCATGAATCACTGATAGTGTTGACCTGAACCAATCTTAAGTAGCTATCACCTACCCTGAATCTCCTATAGGGAATTAAAATCATTTTTAGCATATTTTCACTTCTTCGCAAATCACATTTAAGTATTTTTGCCTGTGTTTTAAAATCATCCCTGTTGCTCTAAGCTTGCTAGGGGGGAACTGAATTGGTATTTCATTTGATTGTATTCCTGAAAATTGGGTGCTCCCCTTCCATCTCTTTATATTGCATAGGGGGGGAAGTGAATTGCCACCAGGGGAAAAGTGATTATATTATCTCTTGTTGAAACCATATCAGTTTATTTCTGTACTGCATTCTTTTCCATAATTGCATTTCCTTGAAACCATAAAAGTATTCTCTGCTACCTTATCCTTTCTATACCAACTCCTAAGTGATTAAAAGAGCATACCATTGTAATATTATCCATTGTTGATCACTGTCATATTCTTAAGTGTGCTCTCAAATATTAATTTAGTTATAAAAGTGTGATATATATATATATATATATATATTTTTTTATATATATATATATATATATTTATATATATATATATATATATATTGTAATTTGTAAAATAAATCTTTTAATTTGCAAATCAAACCTACTTCTTGCCTCAGTGAGGTCAGGGGGACTCAAAGAGAGGGGCGTTAAACAAGTGTTTATCATCCAGATCGATGAACTTGTCATAAAAATATATAAATAAGGGCTTCCCTTGGGCATCCCAGACTTGGCAGTGACTTAGTTGGAGTACTGAATTGAAGTCACTTAACAAGGCACAGCTACACCCTACTGATGAGGTTCAACCAGACCGAAACACGTGTCTGGGGTTGCTGTTGGTACTCTTTTTCAGAGGAGAATTGCCTAGCATTTTGGTGCTGGACTGCCCCAGGGCAGGAAAAAGACTGATATGTTTGGGATATTTCTTTTCTGTGAAAGATAGTGAGCTAAAGACTCTGGGTAAGGCTCTTGTAACCAGGACTCATGTCTGGCAGAGAGTCTCCCAGCACCCCCCTTGTTATTTGCATATTTCAAGTAACTTTGGGCCTCACCCTAAGTTACTAGGGTAATCCAGACGTGGACCACTTGCTCACTATTCTTAGAGAGGCACAGCTACACCCTACTGATGAGGTTCAACCAGACCGAAACACATGTCTGGGGTTGCTGTTGGTACTCTAGTTCAGGGGAAAATTGCCTAGCATTTCGGTGCTGGACTGCCCCAGGGCAGGACAAAGACTGATATGTTTGGGATATGTATTTTCTGTGAAAGATAGTGAGCTAAAGACTCTGGGTAAGGCTCTTGTAACCAGCACTCATGTCTGGCAGAGAGTCTCCCAGGACACCCCTTGTTATTTTCAAATGGAAGCAATGCACAGTGATGGAAATGTTATCCGGTAATTATAATTGTAACTTTCCACATATTTAAAGAACATTGTACTTTTCCATTTTATTTTTACTGGCGTTGATGTTTTTGTATTTGTGTATGTTTATAGTATCGAAAACCTGCTTAACAATCAGTCAATAAAATGTACTTCACTTGACTTGTGAAGGGCCTCCATGAAGGAGAACACGTTTGGACTTTAGTGGACTAGCTTGAAAAAAGCAGTGGATGAGCATTCTTCCACTCAGGTTAGGTGAAGAATGCATATTGCAGGGCCAGGATATGTGCATATTTATTTCACCTTACATATGTGACACTAGAATGCTCTGTAGTCTTCAAAACATAATTAAGCCCACTAGATCAGAAGGGGGTTCTTTAGTTATTGTCATTTAAATGTTAACATGTTTAAGTAAACCATGCAAATTATTGATATATTAACACACAAATAATTCATTATGTTGTTAGTATTCGTCATACGTTACTTTGAAAAGATGTTTCACTTAAAAAACAAAAAGTACAATACGTAGACTATTTGAATCTTCTTCATAAAAACATTCATGATTTCCGAATTTCCTCGACCTGCTATTTCATTGTTCAGAAATTTTAATAATTTCTGATGTACTGCGTGTAAAACATGACAATCTATAAAATGTGTTTGGTTTTGTTTCAATGTTTAAATTATGATATGTATCATCCATAAATAATATGTCATCCAATACCGTACACCTACATTCTCCAGAACTTGGAGAGATCCCTTTTAAAACTTTATGAAACACCATCTTATTCTCTCCTCGGGTAATTCACAGACATATTGTTAAGTTACTCCCGGATGATAATTCTGTAACAGTAGTTCATTACAAGACATTGAAGATGTATATTACTTTTTGTCCATTGCCTTTCCCCCATTAAAAATCTAAATTTGTAGCTCCTTATTCTGAGTCAGGTTTCCCCATAAATTACTACTGAGTCGTCTTTTTTCGGTTCACATTTATAGCATGTTTTAGTACTAGGTTTATTTCATTAAAACGTATTCAGCTCTTTCCACATACATCTCCTAACAATATTTGTTTCAGCTACTCATTCCTGGACTTTCTTTGTTTAAATAGTATATTTTAGCAGCATCCTTTACAATCTCTTATCAAATCTTACTATCCCAATTTCCTTTAAAATGCCTTCAATTAGAAAAGATTATTTAAGCAGAACACCTTTTTTTACTAAGCTCCTACTCAATGTATTCATCCAATTCCTTTTGGTATTAAAAAGAGCATTAATACCATAGCACATGATGGGGAGGTTTTAATCTCATATACGTTAAATAAAGGTTTCCAGGGTTAAGAACTAATGTTTTCTTCTAAATTGAATGAATTCTTTATGGCAGAAATTGCTCTATTCCCTGACATATGTTTATGTGCAGTCCAATTTAATTTGCCAATCAGCATAAATTCCCAAATTTGTATATATTTTGCCAATTTTAACATTTCACTTTTCCTACATCCATTTAAATGTCAGCAATGTTTTCATTTCAGCTATTCCTAAATATGATACTTGCTATTTTTTTCAGATTCAAGTCAGCGACAAAAGATCTCTTCATTACTTTTAAAAGCCCTTTAAATGTATCTTCAGCACAGGACCTACATGGTTATAACACCCTCATTTGAGTCATTGCAAGTTTGATTGACATTTTTTCATCTACCATTGTCAACCTCCCTTCTTTTATTTCTGTTGTGGGGGATTCACACTCATCCACACCCACTGTCCTTTAGAAACCCTCCAGCCCCATTCCTTAGCAGCCCTTTGTGTATATATATATATATATATATATATATATATATATATATATATATATATATATATATATATATATATATATATATATATATATATATATAATATGTATTTGGTCGACTCAATGAAAAGGAGGTTTTTCAACCACTTGTCCTACAGTACTTTCCAACTTTTACTCATTTCTCAAGCCATCAAATCCTTGTTCAACGCATCCCAAAAGATTTTAGGATTATTATAAGAAGCTGAAATAATGCCTTCTACAATTTCTTTGCTCTATTTATTTTTTTCCAAATCAAACATTTTTTAAACTGCTGCATTTCTTTTTTTTCTAGGCACACTATTAATCCTATGATTTTAGTATCATTTTCTAATTTCTTTATTCATGCATTTCCTTCTCTTTTGAACTTCTCCATCATCCATTTTTGCATCTCTCTCTTTCCTGTTATAATTAATATTCAAATAATGAGCCGAATCTTTCACATATACTATACATGTTTGTATTACCATGTCATCCCATTTTCGAACATTCTCCCCTTTAATAAAATCAATTCACCTCCTATTCACATTATAAGGAAAAATATTATGATCTAAAAAATACATTATTTTCAATGACCATAGTTTTTTTAAAGTCATTATTGAGTTTAATATTTTCATTTGTAGATTTCAAGCAACAAGGATCGAAACCAAATTGATATTTAATTAAGTGGTGGCCACTTTCAATGTTAGGAATTATTTCCAGAGATAAAACCTTCTTAATACAAAGTCATAGGTAAATTCAACATATCCAGGATAGACTAGGCAGTTGTTTGTATTAATGTCAATTTAGCTGGATTATATTTCTCAACTTGCACATTTACAATAAGTAAATTAAGTTCACTGTGCACACTTAGTTAATTTAAATCTCTTATATTTCCTCTAAAACTGGGGGAATTAGCCCTCATTATATTTCTTATTAATCCTGTAACTCAATACTTTCCTCTTCCAGCCAATTATTTGATATCCTGGCATGGAAATCACCAATAATTCTGATGAACATTCGGTATATGATATTAACAATAGAAGGTACATATGAATAATTTTAATTGAGGCAGCAGGCGTGCCTAAGAAGACACCATATGAAGCCATATTAAGCAATGGTGACTCTATTTTGTCATAGAAGACAGTAGATATACTAATACTGTTCCCCTGACAAATTCCCCCCTAGCAAATATTGGGTGCAAGAGGAATGAAAATGTTGGGTGCGATAGTAGTAGTGGAAGTATGTCGAATGAATGAGATGGATGTAAGGAGATCATAATTATATGATTGTGAAAACATTTTTTGTATGTTGTTTTATTAAGGAAATGTCTGTGTACACTATTGTTTGTTATATGCACATAATCAAGTAAGATAAGTGACAAATTGCTATGCTGTTGCGATTTAAATGATATACAATTAATTGTTTTAAATAAAATATTTTGTGATTTATAACAGATTGGTCTGAAGAGAAGTCCTTCGGGCCTGTATTAGAGTGTGGGGTGTTGTATTCCAATTAGATTGCTATTGGGTGTACACGTGTAGGAATGACACAGGACCATTGGAATATTTTATAATGTGTTGTGTAATTATAAATGAAATTTTATTTCCAATTCTAACAAGTATGATACAATCAGATCCAGAGTATATTTGCAATTCTACAAAATCGATTCTAAGCAGGGTGATCCGTCCCCTGCTTGGTCTTCCATATTTTCCTTTTGAAGCTGGTTTATTATATCCCAAAGAATGTTCAAAGTTTAAAGCATTGGTTAACCTGGTCTCTGTAGACATATTATATTTTTTCATAAAACTGCTCATTTAGTTGATACATTTAAATCAGATGGTCCATGATATTATTTATATTTTATTGAACTTGTCCCCGTGAATATTCTAGATGATTGATCATTTTTGGTTGAGGCAACTTTATGAAAAATTTCAATTTAAAACGTCCTGTAAATGATTTGCTGCAAATTCATCATTTAATAGATTGAATTGATTATTTTACGATGGCTTATCTTAATTTGTAGTTCTTGTTTAGATTCTTAATTAGCTTTCAGTTTCAGTGTAACGCTCACCTGATTCCCGCAGAGGCACCGGTCTTGACTGGGTGAATGCCGTATCGTCAAAGGTGATGTGTAACACACGGTTGGCTCTTTGGGCTGGACCTCTGTGCACTGTATGTCTGACTCGAAGAGTAAGATGTCTGCAGATAGAAAATATGGGATTAATGAACTGGGGTTATTGGGTGCCTCTCTCCTCTTCCCTTTCTCTTCTCCTGTAGAACCCCAAAGGTTAACGCCCTCACCTTAGGTAAGTGAACGCCGAGCTCTCCATCTGCCTCGGGGCAGGGTGCCGTAACCAGTTTCTTCACTGGATAAGGGTGCAGGCCTCTTGACCTCAGAGGACTGCTGTCCGTCGTTAACTGCACGAACGGTAAGTTCTGGGCACTTCAAATGTCTTAAAAGTCTTTTGTAATGATATCTCTTGTTTTGCAGGGTTCCGGCGATGGTGGATGGCGGGCTGATGAGAGTTGAGGATCGAACCCGCGTGAGGAATAGAAGCGCCTGGAAGCACGTAAGTAAGCGCTTGTAGCCTGCTTCACGATGCGCACTAACTGTCCCTTTTATCTTGCAGGTACAAGTTTGGAGCTTTAGAGAAGCTGAAGGGTGCTGGAATACCCACTGGATTCGGCGTGGGAAGGAGTAATGGCACGTGAGTAATAAAGTTGCCCAATGTCTTTAAACGCACCTTCTTTTGTCTTTCAGATGCGGGATGCAGCGCCGAAGGCCTCCGGAGCGTGCGAAGAGCTGGTAAGCTTTTGTCTTTCAGATGCCGGAATGCAGTGCGAAGACCTCCGGAGCATGCGAAGAGTAGGTAAGCCTTTGTCTTTCAAATGCCGGAATGCAGCGCGAGGCGTTGGTGACAGCCGATGGACCAGGTAAGAGATGCGCTGCCACTGAAGACTGTAGTGCTAACCTGTTCTTTCTTTGTCTTTACAGGTGCTGCTGAAGACTGGATTCCAGGATGGTATGCCTTTGTTCCCATAGGCCCAGGATCAGAACCAGAAGACACGATGAGCGTTCTGCTGCAGAGAATGCAGAATAACGCAAAGCAAGATTCATCCATCGGGTGTGATTTAAATAGCCTCCTGTAGTGCTTAGGTGTCTCCTTCCACAGCCACGCCTAGGTAAGAAAAGAGTTCCTGCTTTCCAGAGGAGTTCCAGTGTTCTGAACCTAGGGAGTGGCTCCTGCCCCACCCAACAGGAAATGTAGTCCCAAACAGAAGAGGATCAGGGGTTCAACTTGCAGGTAAGTAAGCAGCATGGTCTGCTGCAGGTAAGTCCACCCAAGCATTATGAGCCCGGCGCTTCCAGCGCTGGGACTGGGCATCTTTATGAGCCTGGTGCCACTGGTGCCAGGACAGGGTCCAAAAGGTCCCAATTGGGACTGGCTGGCACTCGGAACCGGGGTTATGGGTCTGCTTCCAAGGGAGTCGGGCAAGTCATGATCTTTTGGAAGCAGCGATCATGACATTCAGCCAAACTTTCTTTTTTGAATTGCCACTACTATTCAATATCATTTCGTGAGAAACGTTGCTTCTTTTATCTTCTGATAGATGTCTATACACAGTTCAATAACTTAATCAGCTGCAATAATGATCATATTAGTCAATATTTCTGACTGGAAATTGATATAACTTGTAACAGAGCCTGAGTCTCTATAAGAAAATCTAAAATGATCTAACTCTATATCTTCTGTAGCTATTTCCCTTAAATAAGGCATTTGCTGAAACAAATTATGAATGTTTGTTCTATTCAAAAAAATATTTCTTGGTCCTCAAATAATTGACAAAATATCAGCTATTTAGACCCATTAGAGCTTATATTTTCCACTATCTCCCAATGAATGTCCCAGTCCATGGATTTGGACTAGACCTGAAATGATGGGCAAGGGACTAGGGCAAGAGACTGGGACAAGGAACTAGGATGTGGGACTAAGATGAGGGAGAATAAGAAGGAATAAAAAGTAGGGAGAGGGACTAGGATGAAGAAGAGAAAGCAGAACCAGGATGTGAAGGAAGAGGAATTAGGACAGAGACGAGGGATGTGAACAAGAAGCATGAAGAGAGGAAGACAGAATTCAATACTAGGAGGAGGGACTAGGCTAAGGGACTTGGAAAAGGAAGAGGGACAAGTAGGTGGAAGAGAGATTAGTATACAGATGAGGAAGAGAGACTAGGAGGAGGGACTCGAAAGAGGATGAAGCAGAGGAACTAGGTTGAGGTTCAAGAATGAGAAAGAGGAAGATGGAGTAGGATGAGGTACTCAGACAAGGAAGATGGAGTAGGTAGAAGAAGCAAGACTATGACAAGGATGATGAAGAGGGATTAGACCAGGGGTTTCCATCTCCAAGCCTTGAGGGCTGCAAACCTGATAGGCTTTTAGGATATACTTAACCCTAAATGGGGAAAACCCTAATTATCATGTTGGGATTAGCTAGGGTATCGTATAATTAATAGAAAATGAACCTCAACACAGTCCAAATGTTTTTGAGAACACTTGCAGAACCCCCTGAGTTGGTATCTACAACAAGAAATTGTAACCCTTATATAACAGAATTCCTCAACTATAAATCAACACAAACTAGGTGAAATGCACAATAGGTTTTTATATATTTAAATATATAAAAGGCTTCAATTTATGATATCCATCACAACATGACAAACCTGTCAGCCACATATCTCACTTGATGAAATAGCATCACCTAAGAAACAACCAAAGTGAATGATTATACATACATTGCTTTATTCATTGAAAGTCTCAAAATCCCCTTTGAATGAGAACAATAACAATGTAAAGAATACAGCTTGACATGTTTCAATCCCTTCCCAATTAATATGGGATCTTACAAGGAGGAAGAGGAAGCGAGACCGGACAAGGAAGAATGCAGAGGAAGAGGGAGAAAAAGATGAGCTAGAACAGGGACGAGGGATTAGGGGTAGGAAGCTGAATAGGGAAAATAGACTAGGATGAGGGATTAAGATGAAGAAGGGACTAGGACAAGCAACAGCGAAGGAATAAGGACAAGGATGAGAGTCTAGGATGTTAAACAGGAAGAGGGTCTAGGATGAGGATAAGGAAGAGAGATGACAACCAAGAAGAGGGATAAAGTAGAGGGATAGGATAAGGACACACAAGTGGGAAAAAGACAATAACTTACAATAAAGGGGATGGACTAGAAAAGGAATGACAAAGAGGAACGATGAAGAAGATGACAGACTAGGAAAAGAAGGAGGGAAAAGGACAAGGATGAGGAAGCAGGGTTAGTACAAGGAAGTAGGACAGAAAAGGATGACTTGGACAGGAACACGAAAAGGGTCTAAAATGATAGACAAGAATTGAGGATGAGGAAAAAAGACAAGAATGAGGGACAAATATCAGGTACAAGGAAGAGAGTCTGGAATTAGAAAGCACAAGAGGGACTAGGATGAGGAAAGGAAGTGGAACTAGGAAGAAGAAGAGGATGCGGGACAAGTGTGAGGGATACTGGACAGCAACGGAGAGCATGGATCAAGTTGAAAGACTCAGAGGAGACAGTGAATAGGAAGAAGGACTAGAATTAGAAAAGAAACAGGAACTAGGGTGACACACTAGAATGAAGGATGAAGAATAGGGACTAGGACAAGAGACCATTAAGAGGAGGAGATACTACAACATAGATGAAGACATGTGATCAGGTCAGGGTAGGAAGGCTAGGAACATGGACACGGATGAGGAAGAAAGAGAAGGAAGAGGGACTAGGATGTGGTAGATTAAAAGGGCCTAAGAGAAGAAAGAAGAAGAAGTGGGACTTGGTTGGGGACTAAAATGATGATAGATCATTGAAAATGCAAATGGACTAGGACTAGGACCAGGATGGTGGACTAGAAAGAGGGACTAGGAAGAGAAAGAAGAAGGGTGAACAGGCAAGGGTCTATGATGATGGGAAAGAAATAGAGACTATGACAATCAAGAAAAATTTGACCAAGGACAAGACAGAGGATAAGGGTGAGAAGAAGGACTAGGAAGAGAGACTAGGGTGAGGAAGAACAAGTGGGACTAGGGTAATATACTAGGATGAGGAGGAAGGGCTATGATGAGAGACTAGGGTGAAGAGGGACAAGGAAAGGTATAGGTGACTAAGATAAGAAGGGTGGACTAGGAACAAATATTGGGATGAAAAAGAGAAACAAGAATTATGAAGATGAACCAGAGGTGGAGTGAGGTAGATACTCTGTGATGCAGCAAATGTATGTAATACCATTGGCTATTGACCTGCAGATCCCAATTTCTGCTTCACAAATACCTTTTCCTGCTCTGATCTCTGCATATTGTTGGGCACATTTGCCAAAACCAAAAAATGCAACTATCAAATATAAACATATGTCAACATCCATGTAATGCGTACCAATTGTTGTTTTTTCAAATCTAAACATTAGAGCTGGTATTTCCGAATGTCTGTGTAGTCATACTTTGAATTTCTAACTTTACACTTGCTACCCTATTAACTAACATAGAATGATGAAAGTAGAAATGTACTATTTTCTCCACATAATTTCTTTCTCTTTTCCTTCACCTTTTTATTTTACTTTATCTTATCCTTGCTTTAAAAAAACCACAGGAAGAAGGGTATGCATTACACAAATGTGAGAACGATCCAGCAAGAAAGCAAGATTTTAAAGGATTTATTTTGCTACGAAAGCTGAATATGAATATTATGCATTTTCCTCTGCACATACTATACGATATTGAACTATTTTTCTACGATTATATAAAAGAAAACAATGTATAACAATTCTAAGACCCCTGTCTAGATTTGGCATATCCGTTGTTTTTCTAAATGGCAATGGTAGTTTAAATAAAATACAATATTAAATACATTAACCTCTAAATATCACTGGACAACTGCAGCAACATGTGTCACCCATTTCCCTCTGGAGCAAGTATAGGAAGAAGTGCTGATAGCGCATGCACTAATGTTTCCAACTCCATGTTCTATAATTTTACTGTTTTGGCTGCCAGACATCATCGATATGTGAAACTTTCAACATGTTGGCTATTTTCTTGTGGTAAATTTACCTACACCTACATTCCTGCAAATATTTCTGGTGAACCTTGTGCTTTAGCACGACTCAGTTTGGTGATGTTTCCTTTACAGCCTGTGATTCATTGAGCAACTCATTCTTTTCATCATATTGGCCTATCGCCAGATTGTGATTCTAATGTGCATTTGTTGTCTGAACCTGAGGTTTTAGCGCTTGCATTTTCCTGGTTATAAATCCTTAATTAGATTAGCTTGTGTAGTGGTTAAGGGGCTTAATGAAATCTCAGGCTTTGATAGAACTGCTTTTGGATGGCAGGAATTTTAGAAACGCTATTTTGCAAAACAGAGCTGCTGTGGATTATTTGTTCACCTGCCTCATTCCTGGCCTAACATATGAGATTGAGCATTGCAAGGAAACAGACATAATGTAGCCACTTTGTTCTCAACCCTCTCCTTGTGTGACTCGCTCACCCTTCTAACTTCAGTATGACGGACGTCATCACTCGCATACACTTCCTATTTTTTCTTGTGTGGAGGGTGGCAGTATAGTATTGGCTTGGTAAGGAATCATTGGATTAATGTAAGGTGTGAAATATGATGCTTTTTTGTGGGTCCAGGTGAGCCACGGCCTCTCACTGGAAGGGAAAGTGAATAGAGGATTTATAACAGTAACAGCTACAATGGACAAGCAATGTAAATGGGGGTTCACGTTCCATGTCCTGCATGCAGCATAATGACACATGTTTGGGGAGCAGCCAGTGGGGCAGCATGGTGGAGCCAGCTAGGTAAGTGAAACGTTGTGTGATACAGGCATTTTATATCCAAACTGACATAATGTTGTTGCTGTGAAAACTTTGTCTGTGATCTCTGTGAAACATGAATCATTTCACGAGAGAGGAAAATAGACAACTATGTGCTAGTTACAAGACCCTAGGTGTATCAGGGGGAGTTAATTTGTGGGTCACATCCCTAATGTCCCAAACCAACAAGCAATATGTTTTGTATTATGTATAATTCAAAAACGGTTTATCCAAATTGAAATCGTACTTGAGCCAACACATGTTTTAAGCCTGCAGGCCTCCCAAATTGAAATGAAATTGAAATACAATCCAAATTGCAAAGAAATGCGTGTTTTATAATACAACAACACTATATAATTAACCCCTTAACTGCTGTGGGTTTCCATCCCAGTGCTGGGCCCTTTTTATGGACATTTCGGTGTATTGACATTCAATCCCTTGTAACCTATGTTTTACATGTCAAATTTGCACCCTTTTTTCCCACATATGTCACAGCAATCAAGGAAAACAGGGAACCCCATGCGTTTCTGAAAAGAAGACACCCATGGGAATCCAAAGAGGTCTCACTTGGGTAATTCACGCTACAATTTCTTACCCAGAATGCCCGGCATAGTCCAAAATGTTTGCGACCAGGAAACAACACATGTTCTACCTTCCCACATTCCCACAGTTGTCTCAATGAAAATGGTACCTCACATGTGTGGGTGCACTAACCTGGGCAGAAAGAGAAAAGGCTAAACCAGTGATACACCCAACGCCTCGGGAAGACCAAACCATACTGTAATTGCCCTTGTAGATGGCCTCCCACGGCCTCTGCCTGAATGATGACAAAACAGAGATACTGACCCTGGGGTCCGACTCTAGCCTCAAAAAACGTAGCCCCAGCTACACGGTCTTTAATATAGATGGTAATGTAATCAAGGTGGTAACCGAGGTAAAAACACTAGGTTTCTACCTTGATTCCACACTATCTCTTAAAAAACAAGTCCACTCCTTGGCTTCATCTACAGCCTACACCTGCAAATTAATCAGGGCCTGTAGACCCTACCTCTCCAAAACTAACTGTATCACACTAGACAACGCTTTAATAATGTCTAAATTGGATTACTGCAACGCCCTATATGCAGGTGACAACAAAACTGTCATAAACAAAATGCAAATACTGCAGAACAATGCTCTTAGAGCAGCTTTGGATATACCCCGTAGAGAGCATGTACATATATCTAATATCAGGAAAGACCAACACTGGTTAAAAATTTGTGACAGAATTCTCCTCAAGGCGCTATCTCTCACCTATAAAGGACTGAACAATACTGCGCAACCTTATATCTCGGCTAGCATAACCAGAAAATCCTCCAATCACCACACCAGAGCTTCTAACCATCTCTTGCTAGAAATTCCCAGATTCAGACTAACAAAAGCGGGTGGAGCGAGCTTCCCTGTTAGAGCTGCCCGTGCCTGGAACGCACTCCCTTCTGCATTGAGAGATGATCAGCCCTACTCTAGATTCAGATGTAACGTGAAAAGTTCGCTCTGGACCAATGAAACCCATCAAACTGTTCCCCTGCGTTAGATGCTGGATGTCTGCCTGTAAATATCCTTATTTTCCTGAAACCCGTACTATAGACTATCTCTCCTCCTCTTTTGTGATTTGATGGACCTACATCTCGTATATTTGTACTGTAAATACTATAATAACATGTAATGCGTCCACTGTATGTAACCAAGCTTAAGTATTCTTGTTACTGCTGCGCCCGGCTACCCCAGGGTTTAGAGCGCATTATCAAATAATAAACTAAACTAAACTAAACTAAATCTGTACTCTACTTGCATCTGTGGACAACCCAAAGACGATAAGAGGGAACCCACTGCATTTCTGAAAAGAAGGGACCTGTGGGAATCAAGAGAAACATCACTTGCATAAAGCGCTCTAGAATTTCTTACACAGACTGCACTGCAAATGTGCAAATATAACGAACAATTTTCACACGTTTGCTACTGAGAAACCACTTAAACACTTGGGCAACAATTCATCTCCTACCTTTCCAGATTCCCACAAGTGTCCTGAAGAAAAAGGTACCTCACATGTTTGGGTGCACTGACCTGGGCGTAACTGGGGAAGGCTAAAACACTGGGACACAAAACTCCCTGGCAAGACCAAATCTGTATTCTATTTGGATCTGCGGACAACCCAAAGACAACAAGAGGGAACTCCCTGTGATTCTATAAAGAAGACACCTCTGGGAATTCAAAGGGGCACCACTTGTGTGAATCTTGCTAGAATTTCTTACCCAGAATGCCCAGCAAAATTCCAAAATGTATGAAAAAATATAGATTTGTTAGATATTTGCGACAAGGAAACCACCACACCACATGGGCCACAAAACCTGTCCTTCCTTCCCACGTTTCCGCAGGTGTCCTGATGAAAACGGTACCACCATGTGTGGCTACACTGAACTGGGCACAATAGGAAAAGGCTAAACCAAAACGCCTTGGGAAGACCAAACTATACTGTACTTGCCCTTGTGGACAACCCATAGATTTGGGCCTGGTGTGTCACAGCCTCCAAGAAAAACGGGGAACCCCATGTATTTCTGAAAAGAAGCCACCCGTGCAAATCCAAATAGGTCTCACATGTGTAAATCGCGCTAGAATTTCTAACCCAGAATGCCCAGCAAATTCCAAAATGTAGAGAGGAAAATGCAATATTGAGATATTTGCATCCAGGAAACTACCAAAACACGCGGTCAACAACACATGTCCTACCGTCCCACGTTTTCACAGGCATCCCGATGAAAATGTACCTCAAATCTGTGGGCGCACTGACTTGGATGCAAAGGGAAAAGGCTAAGCCGCTAGTACACCAAACACACTGCCAATACCAAATCTGTACTCTACTTGCATCTGTGGACAACCCAAAGATGATAAGAGGGAACCCACTGCATTTCTGAAAAGAAGGGGCCTGTGGGAATCAAGAGAAACATCACTTGCATGAAGCGCTCTAGAATTTCTTACACAGAATGCACTGCAAATGTGCAAATGTGACCAACAATTTTCACATGTTTGCCACTGAGAAACCACTGAAACACTTGGGCAACAATTAATCTCCTACCTTTCCAGATTCCCACAAGTGTCCTGATGAAAAAGGGACCTCACATGTTTGGGTGCACTGACCTGGACGTAACCGGGGAAGGCTAAAACACTGGTACACCAAACTCCCTGGCAAGACCAAATCTGTATTCTATTTGGATCTGTGGACAACCCAAAGACAACAAGAGGGAACTCCCTGTGATTCTGAAAAGAAGACACCTCTGGGAATTCAAAGAGGCACCACTTGTGTGAATCTCGCTAGAATTTCTTACCCAGAATGCAACGCAAATTCCAAAATGTGGGGATGATATTTGTGACCAGGAAACCACCAAAACACGTTGGCAACAACACATGTCCTACCATCCCACGTTCCCACAGGCATCCCGATGAAAATGGTACCTCACATGTGTGGGTGCCCTGATCTGGGTGCAAAGGGAAAAGGCGAAACCGCTGTTATGCCAAACTCCCTGGTTAAGACCAAATCCGTACTGTATTTGGCCTTGTGGATGACCCACAGATCTGGGCCTGAGGTCTCTCAGCCACCGGGGAAAGCAGGAAACCCCATGCATTTCTGAAAAGATGCCACCCATGGCAATTCAAAGAGGTCTCATTTGCATGTATCATGCTAGAAATTCTTACCCAGAATGCCAAGCAAAGTCCAACATGTATGGAAAAATATAGATTCTTGAGATATTTGTGACCAGGAAACCACCACACCACACGGGCCACAATATCTGTCCTTCCTGCCCACATTTCCACAGGTGTCCCGATGAAAAGGGTGCCACCATGTGTGGCTACACTGAACTGGGCACAATGGGAAAAGGCTAAACCAAAACATCATGGGAAGACCACATCCGTAGTCTATTTGGCCTTGTGGCCAACCCACAGATTTAGGCTTGGGGAATCAAAACCACTGGGGAGAACAGGGAACCTCATACATTTGTGAAAAGAAGACACCCGTGGGAATACAAAGAGGCATCACTTGCATGGATAGCGCTAGAGTTTTTTATCCAGAATGCACTGCAAATTTGCAAATGTTACCACAAATACACTATTTTCACAAATCTGCCACTGGGAACCACCACAACACGTGGGCAATAATGCATGCCCTAACTTCCCAGGTTCTTACATATGTCCCGATGAAAACCCAACCGTACATGCATGGGTGTGCTGACCTGGGCAGAAAAGGGTATATCATTGGTATGCCAACTTCTCTGGGAAGACAAGAATCACCCTGCATTGGCCACCGACACTCAGTAATTCCTCTTCAAGCCCTCTCACAGGCGCCTCTGCTCACTCTCGTCATACGTACAGTGCATAGTGCAACAGGACACCCATGGTTGGTTTAAGCACAAGAAAAAAAGGTACTTGTGAGCAGGAAAGCCCTGTCAAGGCACCAACCGCTTTACTGGCCATTCATATAACTTTACTGTCTACAGTCACTAGCCATCCATGTGAGCAGTCACACCACTGCAAAATCACCAGCTGCGCAGCAACCATACATGCACTCTCATAGCAACTGGACATCTGCTCACATGGCAACCTTGTCTCCAAGCAATGTCTTTCACACGAACTTCATGTACTTGCGTATAAACCATGCCTACATTCAACAATCATGTTGCACCAAGCATGACAAATATAAGTGTGGGGAAGAGGATGGCACCCACACTTTCATTCATGGCAATCCTAAGACACTCACCCTGAAGTAAACCTTCCACTTCCCATGGGGTTCATGTCAATGGCAAATGCAAGTGAGAAACAGCATTGCAACGTTTTTCTAATTGGGTTAGGCAACCACATGGCAGGCCCATTCAAGACAATTGTTGGCACCCTTTTCTCAAATCCCCCTGCTCTTTTACAGAGGACAGGGCTGGAAGGGGGAGGTCACAAGCACCGAATGGCCACAAGGGGAAGTAAGAAGAAATAATCTACAAATGCAATGACACTTTGAAAAGAAATAGACAGCACTGATATATTGAATACATTGAGATTCCACTAAAACAAAGAACAATCCAGTCCCCAACAAGTCAGAGTATCACTGCCAACAGATCTAGTCACCCTTCCATCATCCTGCTACAGGACTCATTTAGTCCATCAATGGAATCTCCCTCCCACACAACATTACGTCTGGGCAAACTTTAGTATGTCCTCAATGAAAATGTCCCTGCCCCTGTTAGATGGGTGCACTCCATCTCTGTGAATCATCAATTAAACTTTGATAAAACCATAGTGAATTGTACTCATTTTGTCATTTGCCTTTGTCAGTTTTGCCATCTTACAGTTAAGCTTCCTTGCTGTAGAGTTGATGGCCTTTTCCTTCCCTAGAGTTCTCCAATCCCTCCTTGGAATTATTTTGGAACAAGCCACTAAAGTGTTTGAGAACCTAATCGAAATACACTCTAGTTCAGCCATAAGTCGCTCCCTTACCCCTATACATCCAAAAGAGACCATCTAATACCCTCCCAGTTGCACAACAATCATGAAAGGAGGTGGAACTTCCCTTTTCGCCAGGGCATCGCTGATCACTCCTCTGAGCTGTTGAAGGCGCATACCCCTGACGCCAAACAGGTATAATGACACAACATTCATATGAGACCCAGATGTGTTTGGGCTTGTGAAATGTGCTGCCGCCATTCAGATGAAAATGTGCCTGACATCCATACAACCATCATCCTCTCTAGGAAACGCAAAAAGAAAAACTAACATGAATAGCACCAGACGTAAAGTCCAGCCATTGGCAGAGCAAGTGCATGCACACATTTCTTGCAGCAATCCCAGACACACATGAAACCCAATGTTATAATAAGCATTTCATGTGAGGGAACACTGTCTACCTCACGTCAAGGTTATTACGTAATCAAAACCTAACTTTCAGGGAGAGAAGTGGAGGACACATGTCAGGTTTTGCAAATATCAGAGTTGTGCTGGCATTATTGAAATGTGTTAAGCATCCTGCTCCTGGGGCACACTGTGTGCACTTTAAGGTGGTAGGGAGAGTTGCAAGTAGTATACCGTGATACAGAGGAATCAAGCAAGGTAAATGGGAGCGAGATACTGCCAGAAAGGAGGACTAAGCCGCAGTGAAGTCTCCACGGCTAACGTATTTTAGGGCACTGTACATTATACATATCTCTCCCACAAACCACCTGACTTTTTTCCACCTTAACCCACACAATACTCCTTACCACCATACACTTCTCACACTATGCCCCAAGAGCTTGTAGCTCCTCCAATAACAGATTGCACCAGCGCAACCTGCCCCCTGTTTTCCAATCTCCACCACCTCCCCTGGAAAATATACCGCATACCAGGCAAACTCCTGACCATTTTTATTTCTAAAACAAGAACTATCCATGAGATATTAGAGGTCTGAGTCGAGTCATAGCACATCACAAAAGTCTGTGTGGGGCATCATCAGACAGTTACTGCACATAGTCATGGGGAGAGGAGTTGTGTGGCTCTCCCTCCTGCAAGGTGGTAATATGAATGCTGGATTCAAAACTGAGCATCTCTTAAGTGTAATATTTGACAAGTTCAATAATAGCATCTCATATTTGCTAGCTCTTGATACTGACATGTGCTTTGTTTTGTCCTGAATTAGAGTGACAGTATGGCATGTTTAACAGCCACCTCCAAGGGTGACCCTAGTACACTGTTCTCACTCTGCTCCACCACCAATGCAGCAGCCACCATGGATTGCAAACAAGGCAGCATCCCGGCTGCAACTGGATCTAATTCATTACTATAATAGGCTACCTACTGATGTATGGTAAATTTCATGCTTTTGTGTGATAACAGCCAGGGCAAACCCATTCCTCTCATGACAGTACAACGTGAATCTTTTCTTATAGTCTGGCTGCCCTAAAACAGGTGCTTCTGCCAATTGCCATTTAACCTTAGTAAAGGCCTCCTCTGTCTATGCTTCTGGTGTCCATTGCAATGGTTCTACAGTATTCAAATGTGTATATGCCTGAAGGGATTTACCTATTTCTGCATTTCCTGTGATCCACTCCCGATAGCAACTGACTGCTGCAAGAAAGCTTGCTTTTGTGTCACTGTCTGGGGCTTGGGGATATAGTAAACTGTCTTTTTCCATGTCACAGATATCAGCCGACATCTGTCCATACTATCATACCCCAGATAATGTACCCTGTGAGCACATAACTCTACCTTCTTCTTCGATGCCCTATGCCCTTACTCTGCCAATGCTTTCAACAGTACTTTGTTGTCTTCTTTACAATCAACAAATCTTCTATAGTGCACCAGTACCGATTTCCCTGAGACCTGTATATCGTCCAGATCTTAATTCAACTATTGTAAAAAGAGGGTTAAGGACTCTACATAGACCTTGGGCAGCTGGGTCCACGTGTATTGGACGCCCCATGCAAAATTTGCATAAATTCTAACTTTCTTTGTGTATGGGGACTGAGAGTAATGGTGAGCACAAATCCAACACTGTACAATGTGTGTCTTCTGGCAGGATGATATGTTAGCCGGATTTGGCATCACTGGGAAGGAAGGTATCGCCACAGCATTGACAGCCCTTAAGACTTGAACAAAATGATAGACTTCGTTTCCGGGCTTTTTCACTGGAAGTATTACATGGGCTACTGGTCAGAACTAGAATTTGTTGACTCACCAATGATTCAATAACTAGGGTGATACCTGCCTCTGCCTCAGTCTTCCAGGGTTTTTGGGGCGTGTTGGGCAACCTCTTAAACAGATCTACCTTTATCTTCATGGGTGCAGCAGTATGTTCATAGCCCACCCCATTATCCTGGGTTGCCCACAAACAATCTGGTACAGAATCAATTAATTCATGTAAATTCTCTGCCCATTGGTCTTTCTCTGCATTTGTCCCATCCTGATCTTCCCTTAGGGTTGCCATTACCGCTGCAGCAATATTGGAGGGTACACTCAGAAACACCCCCTGCGGGGTGCAATAGATGATGACCGTGACCGGGATCTGTCGGGCAACTCACAGTTCCATCGAAAAGTGTCTTACTTTCCCACTTTTCACTACAGTGTTACTGATCAACCCCTGATAGCAATATTTTGAAAGTGTGACATGAGTCCAATTCAGGTCACTTATGTTTTGGAGCAATCAGCTAAATTCACCAGTGTCTTGCACTATTATGCTTCAAAACAGTGTGCAAGATTGATTTAACAATTATTGCGATTAAGGCTTTATAACACCAGTGGGCCAAGATGCTGCTTATCTCTGTACGCATGTTTCGTTAGCATCAAACACTCACCAGAATATGTAGCTAAATGGTAAAGTGGACATTACAAAAGTTCAATAACCTGATTCACTTACAGAGAAACAATGTAAAGACAGGTGTATTACTATTCAGAGCAATTGGGCCACTCAGAAGATACTGCAGCTCATTAACTGGAAACAAATTAAATAAATGAAACAAGACAGTCGGATAATCGAAGCTGTCTCTCGGTGGCAGAGCTTTCTTCACTACTGAATGATGGCCTAAAGGAGCAATGGCAACTGCTCTCCATGACTTAACACAGCATAAGTGTGGAAATAGTGGAAACTGTAGCAAAAGCTTTGAAATATATGTCTCCACCCAAAAATCCAATCATCACCCCTTCACCTTCATAGCGTTCGAGATTAGCTTCACTTGCTGTCCAGGGACGTCATTTAGGGGTAACCAGGGGTTGCACGTGCGACCCCTGTGGTATACCTTGCTACCCCTGTGGCCTGCCTTGCTACCACAAAAAAACTAACAAAAAAAACGTTTTTTTTCCCTTTTTTCTTTTTTTAAATTGGGGCTCCTGGGGTGTGGCCAGCAGCATGTGGCTCCTTGTTTCTGCAGTGGCTGGTTTTCAGATAGCTATAGCCGGTTAGATAGCTCACTGGGTTGAGGGCTTGCTGCTGCACTGTGTGGTTGATCTGCAGGTTGCAGGTTCGACTCTCGGCAAGGTCAACTCAGCTTTTCATCCTGCTGAGGTTGATAAATGAGTACCAACACAGGTTGGGTGATATTGTATGTATATTTGTTCTATATGAAGTGCTTAAGCGTAAATGCTATTTTATTACATTTATTACACACACAGACCCTGAGGTATCACGCCCTAGTTACAGACATCTTAAGCATTTGAAAATTAGAAGTAATTGCTTACATATTTGCAGATAGCAAACTGTTACAAAGAAGTCATTAAGGTATAGACAGTTAATATAAGGCATAGACAGTTAATATACAGAGTAGCAAACATGTTTATTTACAAATGTTCACCACACTACAAGTGTTTTATTTGCCTTAGAGCGACTAATAAGGCCTGAGGCGGCTAGCTTAAATTTGCTAATATTTGTTAAATAACCTGGTTTTTAAGGATTTCTTGAAACCTAGGAAGGATTCCTCCTTTTTGATATTCATATACCAAATCACATCATTATCATTTGGCCTTCGACGTCTGCTTGCATTGAGAGTCATTTGGTAATATGGGCCTACACGCGCTGATATTAACGATACATTTGGTGATCCATTCTTGTATGAAATATATATCACTTTACAGTGCTATCGTAACCATATTTTTTGTATTGTACTTAGAAACAATGCTATGTAATGCACGTTCCTGTTTTGACAAGGGGTGAAAGGTTGTGTTCCATCGCTTCCCGTGATGTCACTTTGGGTTGTGGTCAATTAACATCACTTCCTGTGATGTCATCAGAGGTCAAGGGTCGTGTGATGCCACTTCCGCTACCCCAGGCATTTTGGTGAAATGACATTCCTGTTGCTGTCACTGGAGCACATCTATTAATCAAAGTAAACTATGTGACCAGGTTCACAAAACCACTATTGTGTCCTGTTCTTATATGAACATTGCTTGACGGTGTGATTGGGTTCCTAGATCAAGGCCCCCTTTCCAATTGTGTGGGTTCACATTCTGTGTTTTCATGTACAGCTTCATGCCTTTAAACCTCATTCCTTTTGCAGCATCATTTCGATCATGTTTAGCAACCTATGTTCCACTGACGATAGTGGACGTTTTAATATGTCCTCCAAAATGCGTACATTTTCCATCTCATTTTCCAAATGCCCGAAGAGGTAAAGGAGACAATAGGATCTGTCATGCAAGGCCAAACTCCTTGTTTACTACTCTGTATGTACAATATTCATGTATGTGACAGCCGGAACAAGGGCACAGCGTTCATTGTTCAGTCCCTCCACTCCCTTCGGCTATGCCTGGCGAATATGTGAGGCTCCCCACCAGCAGCTAATGTTGATGCTGGCGTAGATGCCCTTGATTTCTGCTCATGCTAAAAAAACTGGCTGGTGCCAGCCAGAATTCCACGCACTGTTTATACTCCAGAGCGCAAATACTCAAAATGGCGGAGAGGGCAGGCACTGCATGCCTGGAGCTGTACACATTTGCAATCATCGATTAGCATGTAATTGCAACATGAGGACTTGGACCTTGATGGGAAAATGGTGATGTTTTGGATAGTTACAGATGTGGCAGCAGAGAAATAAAAAATGCTATCGAGGTGATGCATGTTTTAGTTTAGAATCTAAACGAAAGCTGCTTCTGCAAGATTGTGCATGTTGCTGGGTCTCCTTTCTAATATGCAGGAGGCACAGCTGCTCATTCTACCCTGGAAACTCCCAGGGTTGTGACGCTTGACTAAAAAACGACTGGCTAAGAGGGTGATTAAAAAAGTGTGTTTTAAAAACAGCCGAGATTAGATGTATTGAATTGCTAAAGTGCCTGCAATCCCATGTCTCAAGGCATTTTACCCTCCTAATTGGCCATGCACGTGATCGTTCACTGCAATCTGCTCTTAGCACAGGGCAGTGAAGCAAGTTTTTCTCTAATTGGATTCATTTAGTTTGAATTTTTATAACTCAAATCCAGTCGGAGAATGATCCATGAAATGAGTTGTTTTTTCTTCTTCCTTGAGTCGCTGGTTATCAGTTATTCATTTAAATGCAAATGTGGCTACATGTTGTGTGGCTAACCTGCCTGTGTGCTTGACCTGACAGCACTGACTAAAGCAACAAAATTAAACAGAGAAAGCAGCAATTTCAGGCTTACTGATCGATGGTTGGTTTTAGTTGCTGTATTCGGCAACTGTTCAGTGGCCTATTTGCATTATTCAAGTGTGCTTTCTGCCATCAAATTCAAATGCTAACAATACATCTACATTCCTTTTACTGGCAAATGGGTCACTGAAATAATGCACAGTTGATTGTTCAGGATATGCCTGTCACTCTTGCAGAGGGAGTATTTTCCTTTGCTTAGTTTACCTACTGATAATCCTCATTACTCTTAGCCACACTCTTCCTCGTCACAGTACGTATGGCCTCCCAGTGTGGCATGGTAGGGCGCATAATCCTATATGTGGTCAATCTTAGTTGTAGCTTAGTGGTGAAAGGGAGTATTATCCCTCCTGGAGGGAGGGACAGAATACTTAATTGGATTGACAAGATTCCTGTCGTACAGACGTACAGCCGCTGCCTCAAAAGTAAACATTGGGGCGAGGAAGAGGGACGTGGAGGTAACGCCCCTTTGAAGACATCTTAAGAGAAAAGATGCATCAGATATTAAATATATGAGATAGTTAAAATTATTTGCAAGCAACTGCCAATAAATATCTGTCATTCTAGTGGTGAGTAATTGTAATTGGTTATTTATAACACACTTAATACCCAGAGGTTTCTAAGCGCGGACAAACCTGTGTTGCTCCACGTTGTCTTGCTCCTAAAACGAGCGCATTGCCCCTGAGCTATAATCCTGAGACAATTACAATAATACAAAGTGTCTTGAAGGAAAGTATCTGAGACTCAGATGCTGACAGGACCTAAAGTCTGGGTCTGCACCTCCACTTATTGCCTATAGCATCCCCAAGATCATTAGTTCATATGACATTCTACAGCAATACCTATCTCAAAGAGTGGGACCCGTCAGTATTCAACAGGACTAGAGGTCAAAGAAAAGAGAATTGGAAAGAACACTCTAGAAAAGCAGCACTGGAGTGAGCTGGAGAGAGATAGAAGCAGAAGTGGCATAACAAAGCACAGCGAATAAAAGGCAAGAGTGGCATAACAAAGCAGAGCGGCTAAATGGGGGAAGAGTGGCATAACAATGCAGAGCAGCTAAAAGGCAAGAGTGGCATAACAAAGCAGAGCGGCTAAAAGGCAAGAGTGGCATAACAAAGCAGAGCAGCTAAGGGGGGAAGAGTGGCATAACAATGCAGTGCGGCTAAAAGGCAAGAGTGGCATAACAAAGCAGAGTGGCTAAAAGGCAAGAGTGGCATGACAAAGCAGACCGACTAAAAGGCAAGCGTGGCATGACAAAGCAGAGCGGCTAAAAAGGGGGAAGAGTGGCATAGAGAAGCAGAGCGGCTAAAAGGCAAGAGTGGCATGACAAAGCAGAGCTGCTAAAAGGGGAAGAGTGGCAAAACAAAGCAGAGCAGCTAAAAGGCAAGAGTGGCATAACAAAGTAGAGCGGCTAAAAGGCCAGTGTGGCATAACAAAGCAGAGCGGCTAAGGGGGAAGAGTGGCATAAAAATGTAGTGCGGCTAAAAGGCAAGAGTGGCATAACAAAGCAGAGCGGCTAAAAGGCAAGAGTGGCATGACAAAGCAGAGCGACTAAAAGGCAAGCGTGGCATGACAAAGCAGAGCAACTAAAAGGGGGAAGTGTGGCATAGCAAAGCAGAGAGGTTAAAAGGCAAGAGTGGCATAACAAAGCAGAGTGGCTAAAAGGCAGGAGTGGCATAACAAAGCAGAGTGGCTAAAAGGGGGAACAGTGGCAAAACAAAGCAGAGTGGCTGAACGGCAAGAGTGGCATAACAAAGCAGAGCGGCTAAAAGACCAGTGTGGCATAACAAAGCTGAGCGGCTAAAAGGGGGAAGAGTTATTATCATGATATTCCCAACCAAATATGTAGGTAAGAGATGGAGGGGTGAGCGATGTCAGTACTTACAAGCCCTTTGAAGACTTTTTTTAGTGCAAACATTGTTTTTAAATATAAAAAAAACAAGCATGTGCAAAGCCAATAGTTTTGGCTGTCCCACACATGTGGTAATGATGACACCTGTCCCCTCTTCGGCCTCTAGGTCAATGAATAACAACCCGGATTACCTTGCCTTTTTATCTGAGTCTAAGCCCTGAATGTGCCTACCACTGGACTGCACTCTGCAATCTGAAATCTTCCATTCAAGATGGGTAACAATACTGCTCATGTCACTAAACAGACATGCACATGTGAAAGAGTGCTCTCATGATGTGTGTCTTCAAGCCATCTTTATAAAACAGTTTTGCAGAAAGCAAATACGTTAGTAAGGCGTGGAAAGGAGGTGTAGGCAAATGAGTCATGACGATCTGTTGTGGATGTGGGAAAGAAGGCAATTGCTGACCTGGAGTCTAGAGCTAGTGTTTCCCCTAGTCCTGCACTATTTTATTTTGTTTAAAAACAAATGGACTACTGTTGAATTGCTCGCTGTCACCGCCCCAAGACCTAGCTCGTATATAGGATTTATTTGAATTGCACAGCGCCCTGTCTGCCCCAGGCCCAGTCGTTCTTTCCTTAGAACCTGTGGGCGCCCACAGCCCAGTAAATCCTGTGTCCAGTCCTAAATGAGGGCATTTGAATGTTCATTAACCCCTCCAATGCTCAAACCGGCCACCGTAAAGTAATGGTCAGACAGAGCTCTTTACGAAGCAGTGCAGAAGGACCTCGTTGTTTTCGTGCTTATTATATTTCATAATTGTCATTTTTTTTTTAAGCTGCATAAAACACAGTATCACTCGCTTTAGATCGCATAGCTCTGCACGATTGAAAAGACCTCCTGTCAAGCTGGCAGCCACTTCTATACTCATCAATGTACGTATCTAAGGCCAAGGTTATAAATAACCAATTATAATTATAATTATAAAGGTAATTCGCACTTTGGTTTCGGAAATAAATTAAAAAGCAACTGGAGTCAAATGGTCACTGCGCCAACATTCATACCACGACAGAGCCCAGGGCTCAGAGACTCCATGAGAATGGGCTGGCTGGGCACACTCTACTTCGTCTTCTAGGCGCTTTGCTTAAATGCTCCCTATTTGTATTGAGTGGAAAATCTACCGAGGGCACTCTTCATTTCTTTACTGAATATGCTTCCCTAACATGCAGATATTGGCTGCCTTTCGGCCTTTTGAATGAGCTGAGGAGGTTTCCAAGCCGTTTGACTCTCCCCAACCAAAGTCGTCCGTCATTTGCTGAGGGTAGAGCTCCTCTCAATGCAGATTTTAGGATGATGCACACATGATGTTCCAACATTTATTGGGATGTGCTTCAATGTTTCACACGTCATCCTTGTGCACCAACATATTGTAAGCATGTTGGATGACAGCATTGGCACGGATGTCAGCTGAAACAACCAGTGGCCATTTTCTAAACGGCTCTCGAGTTTTAAAAGGGTCACTCAAAATGACTACTCATGCATGGTGCTAAAGTGTACAAGGTTGGTGAGGAAAGGAGCTTGTTTGTAACAGCTGTACATAAAAGAAGGTGTGTACTTGCTCAGCGGCTGCACCAGGCCCACCATGGAGGGAGGGGGTAGCACTGCCAGTGCCGCACACAATGCCATGGTTTGGGAAAACCTCTAACCTTTTCTTGATGATCGATTTATCCGTGTAATCACATTTGCTGATATGGAATTATGCCAAGACATTGTTTCAGCTAATGGGCAAGCCTGACCCAGGCTGGCTCCCGGGATTCAGGCGTAATCGGGCTCAACCATTGTGCTCTGGCCGTGGGAGGAGGCTCCAGGACCTGCTGCTCAGAGACCGTTTACCTCAGCTGCACATTGGCTCTGAGAGGTGCCACTGTCAGCACCCAATCAGGTTGGTGGGGATTCCAGGAAGATCCGCGTGCAGTCCGTGCCAGAGCCTTGTTTGCTGACAAATAGTCCGCCTCTCTGGGATCATGTGCGACCCACAGAGATTGTCCCAAACTCACGGGGAGCTACACCTTTCCCCAGCAGGAGAAGGTAAACAGACCTTCAATGTACCAGCAGCAGCTAATGAACACACATGATTTATAAACAATGCATCCAGTAGCCCTCCTCATACCCGGTCCAGTACAATGAGTGATTTGCCTAGCGACCTGCATGCCTCTTCACCCCCAATTGGGCCAATGTCAACAGCCTTACTGTTGTTGGTTTAAGAATATCAGCTTGACCGTGATATGCCAGGTGTCGACGAGGAAACCCAAAATGGAGGAGGCACCCCCGATAACCCGTGCGGTGTCCTCCTCCGAAAGCGCCCTCCCCCCCTCCTCAGAGGAGGGGAGACAGAGCGCGGCAAAATCAAGGAAGGCCCGCGAAGGGAGGAGCGCGGCAAAAGGAAGAGAAAGTCTGCGAAAGCGGGACAATGGAAAAGGGAGGAGTTACCCCCTTTAAAGCAGGCGGGTCCCCACTGCAGAAATCATTCACCCCTGGCAGTGGGACCCGCCTGCCGCCGAGGAACTTGTTTTCGTTTGCAGGAATTCGTTGTGACTGCCAAAGGACGTCGGCGTGCGTGAAGATATCCGTGGAGCGGCGGGCCGCCAGCAGCGGGAGCAGCCCTCGCCGAGCAGGGCGCTACGGGGAGAAAGCCGGGGAGAGGAAGCCAGCGGCGGCAGCCCAGCAGCGGAAGCAGCCCTCGCCGAGCAAACCGTTATGGGGAGAAAGCCGGGAAAGGAAGCCAGCGGCGGCAGCCCAGCAGCGGAAGCAGCCCTCACCGAGCAAAGCGTTACGGGGAGAAAGCCGGGAAGAGGAAGCCAGCGGCGGCGACGCAAAGGGAGATCCCAGCTACGAAAGAAGAACAGCAGAAGGAAGAGCCAAGCAAGCGATCGGCGGGGGAGCAGCGAAGGAGGCCGTGGCTACTCACAAAGGAGCACACGCCGGTTCAAAACGGGCCGGCAAAAGGGAGCGCAGGTCGCTGCTCTCCACAAGGAAGCCACGGCTCGGCGAACGAGCAGGCCCGGAGGTAGGAAGAGCCAGGCAAGCGAGCGGCGGGGGAACAGCGAAGGAGGCCGCGGCCGCTCACAAGGGAGCGCACGACGGCTCACGGCGGGCCGGCACAGTGGTAAGCAGGTCGGAGCCCTCCACAAAGAAGCCACGGCTTCGCGAACGAGCGGGCCCCGCCCACGACAAGGCAAGGGACACTTGCCAGGCCACGACGCAACGGCTCATCCCGCTTGGCAGGAAGCCAAGGACGATCGGCAGGCCACAACTCGTCGGGCTGGGCAGGGCGGCTCAAGCCGGGGGGAAAAGCAATCAAGACTGCAGGCGGACAACAGAGAAGGGGGAACCACAGCAACGAGAATGGACCTTGCTGCATTTTTGAACATGGCCAAACAGGCTGCCGCAAAACATGGGCCCAATTGGTTAGAGGTCTTGGCGGACCAACAGGAAGGGGAAGGTCGAGCAAGCACAAGCCAGGGGCCTAGCTCCCCTGCGCTTTTTACAGACAATGACGAAGTGCAGGAGCTGAGAGAAGAGGAACAAGTCGAGGAGGAAGAAGAGCCGGCTGGAAAGAGGAGGAGGATTCAAACACAGCGAGCCAAGGCGAGCAAGGAACAGGCGACAAGGAAGCCCAAGACCGTGGGGGCAAAGAACAAGGGACGGGCACAGGAGGTTGCAGCCAGTCCGGCACCTGCACCTGTGGCGCCACCAGGGGAAACAGGTCCACCCAGCACGCTTGTGACCGTACCGGTGGCTGCAAGGGAGGAAGGGCCAGCATCCCTGGAGGCGGTTAAAGGTATGCTAATACAATGTATGCAGGCATGGGGTAGCGGGGGTGCGGGGCAGGTACTAAGCGGGAATGTGAATGCATTTAATCAAGTGAGCGCCGGCACAACAATGGGGCAGCAGCCAATGGGGGCTTGGGGACCAGGGGGCCTGGGGGCAAGGGGATTCCAGGCATGGAGTCAGAGTGTCAATGGGTTGCCAGGGGGGGTGAGCCGGGAACCATGGGGGGCGAATCAGTGGTCCGGGGCCTGGTTGAACTCCACGGTTGCAAGTGGGGTGGCACAGCAGGGGCACGGGCCGACTACTATGCACAATGGGAATGCTTTAGGTCAGAATGGCCAGGGGCGGGGGCCTCAAGGTTCACACTCTACGGCTGGGAGCAGTCCTAACCGCTTGGGGGGGCACAGCCTAGCTGCAGCCCAAGGAGAAGGGCCAATGACAGGGGTGGCACAAGCACCAGCTGTGGGGGGCTAGGCCTTACGGTGGCGGGAACACCTCAGGGGGGAGGGCCCGTGGCAGGAGCCGGTCAGGTGCCGGCCTGGTGGGGCCAAGGGGTGGCCAGGGCAGGCACAACCCCGGGGCCTAACGGCAATGGAGGTCTGGAAGGGATGTGGGCGCCCATGATGACACAGTATGGGAGGACAATGCCAGGGTTTGGTCCAGTAAGGGTGGCAGTGAACTCTTTGTCATGGCATATTCCATTGACGGTGAAAGAGAGGGTGTGGAGAAAAGAATTTATTGATATTCTGGATTTTGTAGGGATGGAACCTCTGGGTAACGGGTTGAAAGAACTATCAGAGAAGGAGAAAGAGAAGAGGGAGAAGGAGCAACCAAAAACAGAGGCGTCCATTCACAATTGGCTGAAATCTTTTAAGGTGTACACATCAATTATGATTGAAAAGTATCCACAAGATGCGTCATCAATGTTGGCATATGAACAATATATCCATGACCTATATTTAAAGCATGGGGGGGATGGATGGTTGCAATATGACCGAGCGTTTCGTCTAAAAATGCAAGTGTGGCCAGCTTTGTCTTGGGATGAAATGGATGTGGGCGGTTTTTTAGATAAGATGATCCAGCCTGGGGCGGGGGGTGAGAAATCCCTGGGGGAGAAACCCCAAGTTTGGAAGGGTAGGAGTGGATACACCAAACGGGGGAGGGCGTCCTTTTGCGGGCACTCCTCCTGGAACGGTAGAACCAGCTACCAGGGGGAGCAAGCGGAATGCTGGAGGGTCAATTCTGAGGATGGCTGCCCCTTTGGGAAGACATGCAGATTCAAACACCCCCGAGGGGGGAGGGCCAGGGAACACAACTCCTCATCCAGCGAGGGGAAGCGTAAAAACAGCCCCAAACCAAAGGAGAAAGTCAAGAGGGATTGAGGGGGTTAACAGTATGTCTAGGCCAAAACTGCATTTGTGTAATAATACCATGAAAGAGGGACTGCCGACTCCGGTCAAACTGCAAGCTATGACTCCTTGGTTGAATATGTATCATAACAGCGAGGATGCCAGACTTTTATGGGAAGGATTCAGATGGGGTTTAAGATACCATGTGCAGGAGTAAAGAAAGGAGTGGAGGCGGTAAACCTCAGGTCAGCATTAGCAATGCCGGAGGTGGTGGCAGCCAAAATCGCCAAGGAAATCAGGTTGGGGAGGGTGGCAGGCCCTTTCCTTAAACCCCCGGTGGAGGAACTGGTAGTATCCCCTTTAGGGCTGGTGCCTAAAAAGGAGGAAGGGCAGTACCGGCTGATTCACCACCTCTCTTTTCCCGAGGGAGACTCAGTCAATGATGGGATCGATGAGGAGCTGTGCAAAGTACAGTATTCCTCCTTTGAAGATGCAGTGGATGTAATAAGGAAGGCAGGGAAAGGAGCCGTCTTGGGGAAGGCAGATATTGAGTCTGCATTCCGGTTACTACCAATCCACAAAGACAGCCAACGTTTATTTGGGTTCAAAGTTCAAGACAAGTACTATTTTGATAGATGTCTACCGATGGGTTGTGCCATTTCTTGTGCGTATTTTGAGGCATTTAGCAGCTTTCTAGAATTCGCAGTCAAGCACGAGTGCAGGAAGGGGGCAGTGGTACATTACCTGGATGATTTCCTTTTTGTGGGGAAAAAGGGGTCGGATGAGTGTGGGGCTCTCATGGGCACATTCCAGAAATTGACGAAAGTGATGGGGGTCCCATTAGCAGGGGACAACACAGTGGGGCCAGTGACTTGTCTATCATTCCTGGGAATCGAAATTGATACTTTAAAGGGGGAGTGCAGGCTCCCTCGGGAAAAGGTGCATAAACTGAAGGAAATCATCCAAGGGCTAAAAGGGAAGAAGAAGGCTACTTTGAAGGAACTCCAGGTTTTGGCCGGCAACCTCAACTTTGCAGGAAAAGTCATCCCAGTAGGCAGAGTGTTTGCAAGGAAGGTTGAGCTGAAAACAGTGGGTTTACAACATGCAAATCAACACGCAAGGTTGGGGTTGGAGGTTCAGGAAGACCTTGACATGTGGGACAAGTTTTTGGACCATTTTAATGGGGTACGAATATGGAGACGGGAGAGGGAAAGGGATGACAGGTTCAGGCTATTCACAGATTCATCCGGGGCTCTGGGATTCGGGGCAATCCTGGGCACCAAATGGTGCGGTATGACCTGGCCAGAGGAATGGCACCGGGCAGGGGTCACCAAAGACATCACGCTGTTAGAACTCTTTCCCATTGTAGTTGCATTCAGATTATGGGGGGATCAACTGAAAGACAGCAAAATCGTGCTATGGTCTGACAACTTGGCAGTAGTCCAGGTCATTAATCAGGGTTCCGCTAGCAACTCCAGGGTACTTCGGATGTTAAGGGTGCTCAACAAATGCATGCTGCAACTCAACATTGAGGTGCGAGCTAGGCACATTCCAGGGGTACAGAACACAGCAGCTGATGCTCTCTCTCGTTTGCAGTTGGAAAAATTTCGAAGGAATTGCCCGGGAGCAGACAAGACGATGGCCACATTCAAGGCACAGTGGTGGGGCATGATTGGGGCAATCTGAGCGCACTGATCCAAACGGCGCTTGCCCCGGTACCACAAGCAGATACAAGGCATGCTGGGAGCGCTATTTGCAATTCAAGCAGGAGGTGTTGGCGGGCAACGAGGGGGAGCAACGAGTAAGGGCCTTTTTGGGGTGGGGTTGGCGCGAAGGGAAGTCCAGGTCATGGATGGCGTACCACTTGAATGCCATCGCTCACCACTGCAAACTCGAGGGGGAAATGGATCCCACCAAGGAACACTACATAGTCACGGCCATGAAGGGGTGGGCTAAACAAGGAGCATATAAGGTTGATGATAGGAGGCCCATAGACGTGGTCAAACTCCAAAGAATCGTGGCACATTTGCAGGAGGTGTGCCGGGGAGGGTTCGAGGTGGCCCTTTTTAAAGCAGCATTCACGCTGGCGTTTTTTGGGGCCTTCAGAATTAGTGAATTAGTGCCCGAAAACAAAGAGGCAAAAGGGGACGGGTTTTTGAGGGTAAAGGATGTCCAGGTCACAGGGATGCAGCTGTCAGTGTGGGTGAGACAGTCTAAAACAGATCAAGGAGGCAGAAGGTGCACAGTAACCCTCCAAGCCATCGCGGGCAACCCTATTTGCCCAGTCAGGGCGGTGGCAGAGTTCCTAAAAAGTGAGGCCTCCCTCAAGAGAAGAGGCGCCGCTGCTCATCCATCACGAGGGGTTGGCATTAAGCCGCTTTCAATTCAGGCGGGTAATGGAAATGGCTCTGGAAGGGATTGGGGAGACCAAGGGTGTCTTCGGAACACACTCATTTAGGATTGGGGCAGCCACTTCTGCCGCAGTGATGGGTATGGGTGAAGGGAAGATCAAACAGATTGGCAGATGGAAGTCAGGGTGTTTTAAGAGATATATCAGGCCCGGAAAAATATAACTTAGCGTGCCACCTTCTCTCCCTCCCAGCAGCAGCCCCGAAAGAGAAACGGACGATCTGGGTGATAGGGCACTCATTCGTGTCAAGGGCAGGGGCGTGCTGGTCGGCTGAACAAGAGGAATTGACGGACGGCAGGTTTCGAGTAGAGTGGCATGGGGTACCAGGCATGAGGTGGGCTCAGCTGCAGGGGCAGGTGCACAGGCTGCTGGCGAAACAGCAGAGACCGGATTTGTTGATCATACACCTGGGGGGGAACGATCTGACGAACATAGGGAGAGGGGCTCTGATGCGGGCAATGATGGCCTCCTTACAGGAGATGGCAGGTCAACTGGGGGACACGGAAATCGTCTGGTCCGAGATAATCCCGAGGCAGGTATGGTGGGGGGCGGACAATCATGCAGCCGTTGAGAGGTCCAGAAGAAAGTTGAACGGCGCTATGGCCAGGTTCTGCAAGGGCAGGATCTTTGGCCAGATCAGGCATGGCTTAATCAATTTAAAATCCCCCGACTATTTCCTGAAGGACGGGGTGCATTTGTCCACACAGGGGTTGGATTTGTTTTTCTGGAACATTTGCTCTCATTTATCAGACTTGTAAGCAAGGAGGCAGGGGGGAGCCACAGCGGGCGGTAACCCACTGGTGGTGTGGCGGTGTTTGGGCAACCAAACACAAGAGACAGACTCCGGAAGAGCCAGGAGAAAGCGGGAAGCGTCTTCGCCCTTTCCAGACCCAGCGCCCCTTGGGAGCCTAACACGGCAGGGGCGTCTGGGGGGGAACAACAAGGGCTCAGCTTCCCCCAAAGAAACGGCACTCTCCCCGCCCAAGGTTACCTGCAGGGGCAGGCGAGGCTCAGGCAAAAAGGGCTGGGAGAGTTGGGCCTATGAGGACATTTGGAAAGCAAGGGGGAAGCAGGTTTCGGACACGGAGCAGTCGCCGCATCTTCCAAAGTATCTCCACTAATGTGTGCAGTGTGTTTTATGATCTGTGGAGAATAAATCTGCGGCCTTTTTATGCCAAAAACCAAGCAAGGCTCATGTAACACTTTTCTGGGGGGAAAAAAGGGGTGTGAGTATTGCTAAATAATGGGTCCAAAATGGACGGATGCATGGGTTATGCCAGGTGTCGACGAGGAAACCCAAAATGGAGGAGGCACCCCCGATAACCCGTGCGGTGTCCTCCTCCGAAAGCGCCCTCCCCCCTCCTTAGAGGAGGGGAGACAGAGCGCGGCAAAATCAAGGAAAGCCCGCGAAGGGAGGAGCGTGGCAAAAGGAAGAGAAAGCCCGCGAAAGCGGGACAATGGAAAAGGGAGGAGTTACCCCCTTTAAAGCAGGCGGGTCCCCTCTGCAGAAATCATTCACCCCTGGCAGTGGGACCCGCCTGCCGCAGAGGAACTTGTTTTCCACCCACCCACCCTACAAACAGGGACAAGCAGGAGGCCTGGTCGTCGACGTTGCAGGACGACAGGCGGTGTGGCGGTGTTTGGGCAACCAAACACAAGAGACAGACTCCGGAAGAGCCAGGAGAAAGCGGGAAGGGTCTTCGCCCTTTCCAGACCCAGCGCCCCTTGGGAGCCTAACACGGCAGGGGCGTCTGGGGGGGAACAACAAGGGCTCAGCTTCCCCCAAAGAAACGGCACTCTCCCCGCCCAAGGTTACCTGCAGGGGCAGGCGAGGCTCAGGCAAAAAGGGCTGGGAGAGTTGGGCCTATGAGGACTTTTGGAAAGCAAGGGGGAAGCAGGTTTCGGACACGGAGCAGTCGCCGCATCTTCCAAAGTATCTCCACTAATGTGTGCAGTGTGTTTTATAATCTGTGGAGAATAAATCTGCAGACTTTTTATGCCAAAAACCAAGCAAGGCTCATGTAACACTTTTCTGGGGGGAAAAAAGGGGTGTGAGTATTGCTAAATAATGGGTCCAAAATGGACGGATGCACGGGTTATCGCCGAGCATCTCACACGTACCAAGGCTAGAGTCCCTGGGAGCAGGAGATCTCAGAGTGCAGGCGAGGAAGCTACACAGCGCAGCACACTGTCACGCCCAGGGAAAGAGGAGAGAACGTGTGCAGGATCCCACTCGCTCTCTCCGTTTCTTTGGGGAAAATGCACACTGAGTAACATGCAGTTAAGGCAAAACAACCTGCTACTCTGCACTCCCACCACTGGTCTCTTGCATACAGGTTCCCTTTCACTAGCTCACACTACCCTTGCTAATAACTCTCTTTATCTCTTTCTCTCTCGATCTATCTCTCCCACATCAATACATTGTATGCCAGGTGCAGCAAAACAAGCATCTGTGTGTTGGCAGATGAGGGCCAAGGCTTAGGCTGTCTGTAAACTCCAGTCAATTACCAAAAACAACAGCTAAGGTTTATGGGAGGCAAGAACCTTTGGCTCAGAGAAAGGGCGACTTGGAATTTCAGGCTGCAGTCATCCATTTTGCCCTGTTTTGCAGGCTGGTTGGCAGGCTGACAGATACCTCAAAGCTCACTCTACTATGCTCAGGTACTGTGCTCAGTGGCCAGCTGGGACTTCTGCTTGTCAGGGCAGGACAAGTAGGCGTTTTTCAGGCACTGGTCAGGGCAGGGGCTACAGTCCTTGGTCATTTTGCCCAGCGGTCTACCTTCTGTCTCCCTCATGCCCCAAACTCTTCTCACATAGTCCACAATAAAAATCACTCCTCCACTGCCACCAACAGACACAAACTCAGCAGGATTTGATGTGGCACCATGTCTTCAGTATCAACAATGCTCTGCAGGCGATTCTTCTTGATGAAAGACAGAGCAGAAAAGATGGAGGGATGGGGATTCATCAAAAATGTGGTGCACCGTGGCATACAATATGGGATGGGGAGGTGCAACGGCTGCAGGATGGTGAAGAGCAGTATGTTAGTGAGACAGACAGGGGTTATTCGGTTGGAGGATATGATAGGCTTTCTAAGTCTGAAATCTCAAGTTTGCAGTCTTAGGGCCATTTCATAGTTAATGGTCACTGTTTTTCATTTTACTTGTACCACAGTAACATGTTCAGAGCAGGGAAAAGACAGCCATGCTTTATTCATCCAAATTCTAAGGACTTTCCTTCTAAGGATAAGGAAGGGCAGCGCGGGTTTAACATAGGAACAAAGTGTGAGCTGTTCCCTACAAGGGGTCTCCTGGAGCCAGGGAAGGTATCTCTTGACCCGAGGCAAAGAGGAGGGGCTGCAGGGCTGTCTCTCTGAAGTACTTGGGGTGTTGGCTGAATTGCTCTCTTTCATTTACACATTTTTTTGTTTATTTTTAATGTGTTTATTGGTTACAAAAACAAACCTTACGCACAATATTTAAACACAAACAAGAGCATTAAAACAATGGGCCTCATTACGAGTTTTCCGGTAAAATAACAAGATTACCCGCATGCCTGTGCAACCGTGTCCGTGTAGCACTGCTGCCGGAATCTACGGTAGATTCCGAGTCAGCGTGCACGTGCATTCCGGCATGCCGGTAACAGTTGCACCGCCATGCCGGTAAGGCCCCACAAAACCCTGATACCAGCATCATCGATACCACAGCCACCGGCATCCTCAATGCCATAAGTACCGGCACCCCGATACTGGCAACACCGGCACTGGAAGCAACGTCATTGCGCTGGAAAGGGAAATGCACCGGTGGCCATTTTTAAAAACGCAATCCATTGCAATCCTTAGCCTACAGCACCTGGACCAGAGAACTGAGCAGTGAGGAAGCAGGCAGTGGAACATGGCTACGAGACAAGGCACAGTGCGTCGCAGAAAGCCAAGGTTCAGCGACGTCGAGCTCAATATGCTAGCTGATACCTTGGTGGAACACGCTGATGTCGTTTTTTGTGCATACCTGTGCCGGGGAGCCCAACTGTGCAAGAAAGCTGTGTGGGAGGAGGTTGCACAAAAAGTGTCTGCGGTGGGGACAACACCCCGGACTGTATGTGACTGCAAAAAGCAGTGGGATGATCTCCGGCTGCGGGTCCATTGCCTGCTCTCTGCTAATCGCAGCCAGGGCCTGGGCACAGGAGGTGGACCACCATCCCCAGTAAAACTTGTCACATGGGAGGAGACATGCAGCACAGTGATGAATATGGAGAGAATCGAGGGTGTCGGTGGCGCCGGGACGGGAGTCCCAACACAAGGGACCCTTAACGTAATACCAAAGTCACAACACACACCTCCAACCCCAACTACAATGGCAGAGTCCCAATGGCGCGTAGATGAGAGCAAACACATGCTCCATCACCCCCACCTAAAGCCATCTCCGACATAACCACAATGTCCCTGCCACAAATACAAGCAATAAACCCCACTGACACAACCAACATGAGTCCCCAATTGCCAACACAAGCACCATGTGCATGCACATATACACATCACCATACAGATGCACGTCTGACCACTGTGCCATCTCATGGCACAGTGCACACATCACCACCGCCAATTGCACACCTGACCCACCCGCCATGACCATGCACGCAGTGTAAACATCAATGCATCTACGCACATAATGTGAGCACATCTGTTCCACATATAAACAACACATGGCACACAGCCACTGAGGCATGGCCACAACGTACAAACCACGAGCCACCTGTAGGCCATCCAACAAACACCATGCACAACATGGCTGCACCAGAAGGATGCTCAAACACTGCACCCCCCCATTCCTGTATGCACCATGGCTGCCCCTCCAAAATGTCCTTGAGAATGCGCAGGACTCAGAATGTACTAGCATTGATGCATGTAGGATGTATGATGACCCATGACTGATGCCCTGCCACACTGTCCCCCATAGGCACAGGAACAGACAGTGAGGCAGAACACGCTCCAACACCCAAGAAAGCTGCTGCAAGTCGGAGCCGTGGAGATGACAAGGCCTCCTCCAGCCAGAGGCCTTCGACCACAAGGGCAGGACTGACGCGTGCCCCAGCTACCACACCACAGCCCAACAGCCAAAAGGACACACAGGCTGCCCAACAGTCTGAGCAGGAACAACCTACCCCCACCAAGGCCCCCCAGCAAAGACCCACTCCTGCCAGCAAGGCACACCAGTCAAAAAGCCACTCCTGGCATGAAGGGCACGTGCAAAACCAACACATCTGGGGCACAGAAACCACCTCAGGTGGAAGAACTGGGATCCCCAGTGGTGAGTGACATGGAGGAGCCACAATCAGCGGCCACAAGTGAGCAGGGTGAGGCAGCACAATATGCCCAACACAGTGAGGAGAAGGAGGAGGTGGCAGACCCCCCCAGACAACAGCATTCATGATGACCACGAAGGTACGCCACCCGTGCAGGCAATCCCCCATTCTCTCGGTACATATCTCAGCTGGACACAGCACCATGGAGGACAGTGCCCCTGACAACAACATGGAGGAAACTGTGTACAGCCCTGGGAGCCCACACACCCCACCTCCCGTGCAACCACCTGCTGCACAACACATCCAGGTTCTGGAGGGGCGGCTGGCCCACATGGAGGCAACACAGCAGATCATGCAGGATGCCCTGCAGGAGAATGCCAGGGTGGTGAGCCAGGCCGTGTACTGCATGGCCCGGCGTGTGCGGGAAGGGATGGCAGCCATGACCCAGGCCATCACTCAGTTGGCAACCGATATGGCAGAGCAGAGGAATGCCAACACTGACCCCTAGCCTACTCCATCCTCGAGCATAACATCGTCAAGTTCCACACACACAAGCCCAGTGTGTCACTCCCTGCGATGTATGCGCCACACAGACACTCAACCCCCTCCTCCGAAAAGGCGGCGTGATTAGTTGGACTCACATGTGCATGTTGTAAGTAGTGATGGAGTCATGGTGGGGGCATTTGGGGGGGGTTGTTGGGTTTTGGGGTGCTTTGGTTGGGGGAATTGGGTGTTGTGGTATTGGGTGTTGGGGTATTGGGTATGAGGGAATAGGGTGTAGTGGTAGTGGGGTTGGGGGTAGTGGGGTTGGGGGTAGTGGGGTTCGGTCTTGTGGGGGGAGGGGGTAGTGGGGTTCATTTCTTTGGGATAGTGGTGCACTTTTATCAATGGCAATATGTACATAATTAATTTCTGTTCAATACAGCTGATGTGAGTAAGGAAAACACATGACTGGACATTGCTTCTTGAGTGTGTGTCAATTTAATTTTGTACAGTCCCCAGTGCCCAGTGTGTCTCATTCCCAGTGCCTTGTGTTCCCAAGTCCATCAAAAGTATTGTTCAATCAAATCTTGGTGTGCCACACGTCCTTCATGCACATTGTGCCGCAGGAGATTTCCAGCATCTTCCCCATCCTCATCCTCATCTTCAGGTGGTATCAGGTCCATATCAGGAGGAAGGGGTACGTTGCGCCGGATGCACATGTTGTGCAGCATGGCACATATCAACACTATCTAGACCACCTTCTCCGACCCGTAAATGAGTGCCCCATCTGACCTGCTGAGGCAACGAAAACGGGCCTTCAACAGCCCAAAGGTCTGCTCAATCGTGACACGAGTGCGTGCATGTGCACGGATGTAGTCCTCTTCCTGTCTGTTGACTGCTTGCCTGATGAGGCTCAGGAGCAACGGCTTCAGGGGATATCCAGCATCACCTGCATGGGAGCAATGGAACATGTACTTGTGATTAATTTGGTCATTCCTAGTGACCACTGCCTGTACAGTGTTCATGATTACATGCAACAGATCATTCATGACTGCACTTGACATGAAGACACAGATACGTGTTCTTAGGGATGATGCATGGTTGGGGGGATGGGTGCTGGTCACATCTCAGGGACCTTTCCATCATAAACAGCACTCACACAAATGAAGGCAAACGGTCCATGATGTCGTCACATCTGATGGATGTGTTTCAAATGCAAATGGACTATGCATGTACAGTGCATCATGACACTTTTGCCTTATGTGCTTCATGATACACAGTGGTATCCCAATCATGCATTCAACTTCTTGATGTCACCATGTACATGTCCATCAACGCCTTCCCCCATATGACTAAGGCACATTCACATTGGTGGTATGGTCCGCCAGTGAAGGGTGAAGTTGCTGTGGTAAGGCTGTGTTGGTAATGGCATGGTGGAAATGAATTAATGTGGACGAATCCTGCACCACTTAATCATATGTTAGTGGTAGTAGCTGATTGATGAATGCAATAGTTATCATGCTTGACCCATTGCATTTAGAAGTGTCCCATAAGGTGTCTGGACAGGTAGACTGGTCTGCGGTGTATCTGTGTGGTGGGTGCAGTGGCTGAAATTTCCCTGTGTAGGATTTGGATTTAGCTCAGGCATGGCAGATTGAACCGTGATTTACTTTGCTGCGCTCATGTATTTCATGCATTGTGAGTGCAGGGTGGTGCATTGTGGTACCTGTGGTTCATGTTCAATGATGTTCCTGATGCATGTACTGGAGTGGGCACTGTGTATATTGCTTCCATGTGCGCACAGCTGTGTAGGCATGCCACATCTTCATCCCTTGGCTGTCTCCCACATTCTGTTGAATTCACTCGTTCCATATGTGTGATATGTTGTTGTGCAGGTTTGGGATGTGGAGGTGTTTAGGTGTGGTCCCTCATGCGTCTTTGACTTCTAACAGAGTCTATCTGCACTTCAGTGCATCCATGGTAATGTTCACGCCTATTTTCTGGGGGGATTATGGATTTGTGCATGTGGTGTGCACTTGTGTTGCTCATGCAGGCCATACAGTGCTATGTTGCTGCGACCCTCATGGCCCAGCCAGCAGTCACGTTGCCTGTGCTTGTATGCCACCCCTCAATGATCACCCCTCATGGCCCAGCCAGCAGTCAGGTTGCCTGGGCTTGTGTTTCCCCCCCAATCAACACCCCTCATGACCCAACAAGCAGTCAGGCTGCCTGTGCTTGTGTCCCCCCCAAAATCAATGCCCCTCATGGCCCCGTGGTTAGACTTACCCAGTAGTCAGGTACGTTGTGCAGTGTGTCGTGCCATGTAGTGGGGAAGCGCAGCACCATGCATGATGTGTGGAGCCTGGAAATCTTGCACAGCAATGTATTATCATTTTGCTTGCATTGCACACCATCTGGACATTCAGGGAATGGTAGAACTTCCTGTTGCAGTACACTACCTCCAGGGCATGCCCGACTACCAGTTCTACATGGGTGCAGTCGATGGCACCAATGACATTTGGCATGCCTGCCAGTGCATGGAATGCTATTTTGGTTGCATTCACCTCCTGCACGGTCCGTGGTACCTTGATGTGGTCCCTGGTGTTTTTCAATAGTGCATCTACCACCTGCTTGAGCACACGGGAGAAACAGGGATGTGAGATTCCATGCAGCTGCCCCACTGTGTGCTGGTAGGTTCCTGTAGCAAGGACGTGTAGCACAGACATTACCTTCAGCAAGAGGGGGATGGCTGTCAAGATGTTGATGAGGCTCACCAGGTCATCATGGATGAGGTCCACTATTGTGGTGATGGTGTCCCTGTCCAGGGGGTACAGTGCGTGGATCTGTGCAGGGTTAGGTGAAATGGACTGGCCCTTTGGCGAGGGATGGGTGGCTGCCTGAGAGGTACAACTGCCTGCGCTATTGGTATGTGCTGGCCCAGTCTCGCTCTCCTTCTCCTCCTGCACCTCAGCTGCATTCTCTGGTTCACTGCCTTCTCAAGGAGTAGCAGTGCAGGCATGTCCTCCAGCCCCAGTATTGCAACTGCCAATGGTAGCATTGTGGATTTAGGACGGGTGTGGTGTGTGGGAGTGCTCCTTTTGTGCTGTGCCGGACTCCATTGGATCCACCTGTGCTGATTGTGGGCACCTGTGACCGGTTTCTACGCAGCAAATTGTATTAACGCCTACCCCGCAATGCCGGTGTTAACGACATCAAGGTATCCATCATTACCGGCATCTCCATGCTGGTATTTACATGTCCGTGCGACTCTTAATGTGCACTTCGCAATGGAATGCTGGTGTCACAGGTATGGCTGCCGTGTGTCTGCGCTCATACCGGCAAGGAGGAGCCCGGTCACAGCGGGTCCCTGTCGATGACAGTGATACCGGCATCGCTGCTCGTAATACTCCGGTCCGGTAAACGATGCCCGTACAGTCATACCGGCATATGTTTTACCGGACCGGCAACCTTGTAATGAGGCCCAATATCTTTAAAAAGAAAAACATAACACACTAAGAAATCATACAACATATTAAAACAAGAGTTAAAACCATTATAGAAAAGTCAGCCGCTGTCACTCTGATTCCAGTCCATGGGGAATAAAATTTGTTAAGATTATTATCAAACGTGTTACAAGTTCGGAGGCTTTCCATCATAGATTAGACCAAGTGCTGATCGCCAAACATAATTTGCAGCGGCCATAATAACTGCCGATTCTGCACAGTAAATAATACTCCATAATTGATCATCCTCAATCTGTGCAGGAATGGCTATAAAATTGGAGGCGCCCTTTAGAAAATACAGATACATTACAGCACATTGTGTCAGCAGATGTGCCGATTCAACGGCACAACAACGCAGGCTGCATAATATCTTCTCTCTAGAAATGTTCATCCATCTATCTGTGTGCTCAAATGCTGTAAGTATATTCAGGCGCAATAATATAATACATCTGTGGATTACAGTAGAATATAGTTTAGTTAGATCCGGCCGTGGAGCACTTATACACAACCCTTGTGTAATAAATTCTGCATACATAGTCATGGTAGACAGACAATCTATATTATTACATATGCCAGCCAATCTAACTTTCTTTTTTAGTACAATGGGCCAATTAGGGAGAGTAATCAATGCATCCAAGGAGATATTCAAATGGGCAAGCAATTCCATCGTAAATTGACGCAGCTGGGTCACAAATACATTTTTTTGAACTTGCTCATTAGTGAGATCTAACTTACTAAGCAGCATATAAGATTCATTAGATGTTGTTGGAATCATTAGGTAAAGCGTGCAGCATTGTACTAGCCAGAGCAACTTTATCGACTGCACTCCCAATTCATTCTGCAATGCCTCTACTGGGACTGATTGCGGGACCCCCAGGATGGACCTTGGGATTTTGCCCTCCAATCTATCCATCCACTCCAAAAGATGTCCAGGTAGGACGGCCAATCCATATAATAACCCAGGCACAATACTCTTCCAATATAATCCTATTTGTCCCTAAATGTTGTTGCCAGCTCGCAGACTAGTACATTTTTCTAAAAGATGCCATTTCTTCAATACTTACAAGTATATAGCATCCTTATATAAGGCTGAGGTTGTTGCATCCCAAATAGGGAATCCTAGAGATACATATCGGTCGACTATTTCCAATATTGTGCCATTCGTAAACAATACAAACCCGCCCTTCCTGGATGGGGCCCCAATCATTAGATAGTTAGAATTTTGCTAATTGATTTGTAAATTATTTTCACAAGCATATCTAGCAAAAGTATCCAGGGAGTGCTGTAGACCAATAGGGGTCCGATTCATCAGGGCAGTATCACCCACATAGCTAATCCAGGATGTTGCCATGGTACCTACATGCGGCAGGAAGTTACGAGTGGAATCAATTGCCACACCCATATAACTAACATACAAGTTATATAATAGGGGGGCAAGAACACATCCCTAATTTACTCCCATATTTACTAGGATTTCAGCAGAAATTTGACCCTCTTGGTTCAAGTGAATCACTACTGTATTCTCATGATTTAAAAGCATAATACAATATAAAAGAGATTGATAAATGCCCCATTAGACTGCAACATGGGACGGGAGACCGAGTCAAATGCCTTGCTAAAATCAACAAAACACAGATAGAGTTTTCCATCAGGGGTGCTTTTACAGGTAGAGATGGCATATTGTAATGCACACATATTGTGTAGGGTATTAAATCACTTTAAAAAAAAGTCTGACACAGGGATAGCAAACTTGCCGTTGTCACCCATTTTCCCAGTTATTTCAATAATATTCTGGAAAGTCCTTTTGGCTTGCGTCCAGCATTGCCAGGAGGCGGTATTTCGCTGGATACAGCCTTTCCCCATTCTTGTGGACATGTATCAGAATCGACCGCCTCCAACTAGGTGGAATTACACCTTCATTCCCACACCCTTTTAAAAAACTTGAGCTAAAACAAATTACCAGAATTCGGGATTCTCCTTGAGGACTGCGTTGGACAATAGATTGTGAATTATTTAATGATTTGTTAATCAGAAGTATATCCTCCTGCAAAAAACCCTCTTGTAATTAGGGACGTGCTTCAAATCTATCAAAAATTGATGATCTGAGCTACAATATAACTTCTGTACAGTCGTTCGCAATTCTGCTGCACCAATTGGATTCATATCTAGAACTTTTGCACAAGTTGGCAAGATGTCTTGGGGAAGTGTTATAGAAGGTAGAAGTACCCTGCATTCCTCCTAAATTGGGCATCTTCTGTGTGTGTCCTCTGTGACCAGAAAAGCAATAGGCCATTGCCCCTACTCGGCGTCATGCTAAAACAGCTAAGAATGTAAACAGGGGATGCTCAACACAGAGATGAACCTTGCAGCTCCAAGAAAAATTATCAAAGTGGCATTTGTGTGGCTAGTTTCAAGCATTTTGTAAGAGCCTAGGCCTCTGTGTAAGCTGGGTCTAAGGTTGTAGAATGCCGCTTTAGGAGCTCGTTTAGTCTACTGGTACCTGTGTAAAGGCATGCATGTGCATGCATGTGCATACACAGAGGATTTGTGAGACACACACATATGATTGGGTATTTGTACCCTTTTATGGCTGTTTGCCATGTTATAGCCATGTCCAAATGGCAGTGCTTGGGAAGTGTCCATTCCTAGATATCTAGCTGCTTCTATCATGTAGTAACATCAAGGTGTGTGTTGTATAGGGCTTGCCACTGTTAGTTTTAAGCAGTCTTCTCAGATTAAATGCCTCAACTGTGCATGTACATGAGTTCCCGTTTTAATAACAATGACACAGATATGTGCCCTTGCACCTGTTCCTTGCATTTAAGTCCATCCTGTAAAGAACAATAATAATAATAAAGGCAAATGTTTTGGCGTTTGTATATGTAATATGTGATGTAATTGGTAATGTATGGTGCCCACCTGCCACTGTTGGTGGCCTTACTCTGCTTGGCACTGTAAGAAAGAGGTGGTGGGCTTAATTAGTGGGACAATGGGAAAGACTGATGAATAAGCCTGTAGTGTTGATGGGCGCAGGTCAGACGTACTCTGTTCTAGGTGCCAATCTGCTTTCTATAGGTTTGGCAGAGAAACTTGAAAGTATGTTATCCATGCAGAAGAGCCCAACATCTAATAGACTACAGCGCTTTGGGTCTGGCTAGCCACTGATGTCGGAGAGTGCAACAGGGCTAAAGAGGCGAGCTTAGTCATGGCGCTGTTAGTGTTCATGTGCTCAAGGCTAGGCCTGTGGTGGCCACCAGTGGGGGTTTGTGCAGTTATGATGTTATGTTTTTTTATATTTGTACAGTGCCTACTGACATTCTTATTGCTTCGAAGAGGTGTGAGGACGGCCAGTCCAAACATGGAAGTAAATAGCATTATATTGCATTAGAATTAAGTGACAATTCAATTAGTAGCAGAGATGGCTACTTTGAAAAATTATAGAAATTCATGAAGAGCACTGTGTCCAGGCTCAGAGATGACTACTATGTCAGTGACTATGTGACAGCTGGAGAGAATTTGTCATGGGACTCAGCTGTATTCTATTGTTCCATGGGTTGCAGTTCAGTAGGGGGAATGGGTATTATAAATAGTCTATCAAGGGCAGTTGTCTACCTTTCTACATTTGTGGGCACTGCTACACTTTATATGAAGAACACATGCACACTGAATGACATGTAGTCAAGGCAAAACAATCTGCAACCCTGCACGCCCAGTACCTGCATCTTGAATACAGTTCCCATTTCACTAGCTCACACTGCCCCTGCTAATCCCCCTCCTCCCTCTCTCTCTCTCTCTCTCTCTCTCTCTCTCTCTCTCTCTCTCTTTCTCTCTCTCTTTCTATTTCTATCTCGCTCTGTCTGCAAACTCCAGTCAATTATCATAAGCAATAGCTAAGGGTGGTTTATAGTCATAATGACTTACAAAAATGTAGAAAAAAAAATGTAGAAAACAATAATGTCGAAAACCTATACATATAATGAAAAGAGTGAATTTTTAGAAAAAAAATGTAGAAAAAAAATGTCAATTAGCACTATCAATAAATAAATAAACAAGAAGAGTATCATTTACTAGGGGGGTCCCCCCACCCCCCCTCACCCAACACCCCCCGGCCACCTCCCCACCACCCTCTCACCCCTCATACTCAACACATTTTAATTATATATAAATATATTTACTTATTTTTTTCGAAAAAATTCTAAAAAATTCAGAAAAAATTCGACATTATTGTTTTTCGACATTGTTTTCTAAAAAAAAAATTAGACATTTTGACTTTCTACATTATTGCATTCTACATTATGACTGACCACCGCTAAGGGTTATTGGAGGCAAACACCTTTGGTTCAGATAAAGGGATGCCTGAAATGAGGGGCTGCAGTCACCCACAATGGCACGGTCACTTCACTAGCAAGATGATGGCTGGCAGGCACCCACAGCCCAAAAAACACACATTTGGACTACTTCAAGTCTACTGTCCTTGTAGGATTGAAGACTTATCCTGCACTGTCCTGGAGCACATGTGACAAATGTTACACCACACGGTTTGGTCTTTATATGAGGTCGACTCTTGAAATCTGCCATTGCACAACTGTGGCTTCCACTCTCGGCAGGCGCTATAGGCAGGTTGCCTTGGGTGTGCAATGTTTCCCGAAAATATCAGTAAGGTCAGGGGTGAAGTGCTTGTGTCTGGGGCCCATTCCTGGCTGCAGAGAGTATGGTTTCTGCATATGTATGTCTGGCAGAGGACTTTACCTGTTCTGTAAAGTTCTGGCTACCTGCAGTGAGCCATCCCCCATGCTATGGGATTTATGGATAGACATTTTCTAAGTACACATCAGTGTGTCTTGGGGTGCAGGCTATTTACTCTGATGACCAGAAGGAAGTTTCTCTTTTGAACTGCATAGGAACTAAGGGTGTGCACGTTTTCAAACACTTACCTAGGGAGGATGCAAGACTACCCCCAAGGAATGTGGAGGAGAGGGCTTGATTAGTCTATATGATTGCTTTGAACACGTTGGAGAAGCAATTTGGCAAATAATCAAGTGTTGTACTAGACCAGTGTCATTTGTTCTCATGCACCATATATCAGGGGAGTGTGTTAATGCATATGTAATGGTGCTAAGGGTTTTTGCCTCCTCTTGCAATTTTACAGAGGGTCATAGATGACTACATCATGGACCAGGTTATAATGACAGTTTGTCATAGGAAAGCTCAAAGGCAATGCATTTGTCTTGGAAGCAAGATAACACAGAGCAACACGGGGTTGAATCCCAGTCCCGTGCTTAGAGACTGGTCTCTGGTGTTATGCACATTTTAAAAGATGATTAATTACTTAATTATTAAGGGAACATTTGTGGATAGCCAGATATGCCACACTTCACGAGCATCTCAAAAGGGCCTGGGCGATAGAAGGATCATGCACAAGGATACACATGGTCACGAACACAGTGGTTTATACGTTGGGTAGGAAGTCCAAATGTTACACACAGCCAGTAGGGTGGAGAATGTCCGGGGTCCCTTCAGGAATGAGGTGAAAACAAAGGAGGTGGCCAGGCCTAGATTGTAGTCTAATCCAAGCATGTCTTTAGGAGGTGCCCAGTCAAAAGTCAGACTCCTTTGCTCAAGGCACAGGTACTAACGCCATTGTTTCCGATGCCAGGGAGTACCCAATCTTTAATGATGACTGTAGGTGGAGCGTCACATTGCAAGAATGTGCTAGTTAGTTTTGGGTGGTCTAGGTTGGATTAGATAATCTGGGGTTCTGGATGGAAGATGGAGAATCCCAGGAAGGGAATCAGAGAGTGTTTTTTGTATTCCAAGTAACAAAGAACTGTTGTCCATGAGAAATCTTGAAAGTTAACATAATAGATTTATAGAATTTGGCATTGGAGTATTGAGGCTTTCTGCTGCACTAGGCCAAAATAAGTGTATGTGCCGCCCACAACTTTACTCCACTTCTACCAGACTGTGTACCTTCACCAGATTCTGCCCTTTCATCAAACTCTGTCTACATTGTCCAATCTATGCCCCTTCGTCCCCATTTTGTTTCCATATCATTATAAGGATGGCTTTAAGGTTGCAGGCAATTAGAAAGTTATGGCTTCCTGTCTATTAATTCAAGCCTCTCTTCTTCTATGCTATGTTATTTCAACAAGTGTTTTGAGATCTCTTCTGCCTAAGATATGGAGACGGCAATGTGTTCTACAGTTGAGTGCACTAGGGGTAATGGTTACTGATACTTGTCTACTTTCGGTTAGGTCCGAAAACAATCTTTAAGAGGAAGTGATAAGAACATAAGCTATCTGCCAACCTGACGCAAGTGAGAGAAGGTCGGAATGAGGAATTCTATGCCGCTGCCAACACCTGTATATGAGGAATGAGCTTCCATTGTGTTAGGAATATTGTATGTTCCCTGATGACGACGTGTTCAAATTGTGCCAATTATGTTGACACCTGTTGGTCCTGTCTAAATGACTGAAAATGGGATTATGAAAAACAATTAGCACCCAGTCTAGGAAATATATACATATGTCAATTGTGATGGTTAAATTATGGTTTAGCTAATTGTGTTTTTGATTGTGAAAAGTGGATCCAGATATCGTTTGCTTGCTGGTACTGAAGCATGCTATCCAGTCAAGATGTGAGAGATACATTTTTTTCATTTTCCTGCACTAAATTCTTGATTTATCCAACATGTTTGTATTAATTAAATAAGTGATTTTGATATTTGTGTAAATCGTGTTCTCTGGATTTTCCTCTTCTGTTACATAATTCCTGTATCTCCTTAATCCAGAGAGTGGGGATTCCTATGCTTAAGTTTTTCATTCACTCTGTGAGAAGCAGCTAGACTGGTCTGTATTATTCATGCAACATAACAACATTTCTACATCCGGTCTTGTCAAATTTGAAAGTTTACATATGAAATATATGCAAATGGTACAGGGACAACTTATACAAATGTTGAATAACAAGAACTCACCCACCTTCTCATGGTTATAGCTCTGCTGTTAGCAGGGGGCCAAATGGAAATAAGGCAAGTTACATGCTGCAGCCCATGTACCTCCAATCCATTGGGCGGGAAAGCCATTAAAATATGGCAAAATCGCAAGTGAAGTTTGTAATCTGTACCTGGGCATTAACACCTCAGTAGAGTAAAGACAGTTGGAGAAGGTTCTTGGACAAGTGGTGGAGTAATGGACAAGTGTGACACTGCACTATCAAGTGTGGGAAGCAACATCATTCCTCTTAGCTGCACAATGCAGGCACCTTTTGGTATATACTGTTTACATCATGGCTGTTTTGTACAATTGTTCAAAATACCCAACACTCCAAGAGTAAAATTGAGCAATGGATTGGGCGTTCCAGCACAATATTTCCTTTGTGGGTATGGTTTTGGCTAAGGGTCTTGCCAGCTTGTGTTTAAAGTCATATAAAATGTTTGTTAACTCTGTAGAGTTGGTTGGACTGTACCATACATAGCAACATTTTGATATTTGTGGATATAGATATAGGCGTCCTGCTGTTGTTTCAAGTATTGTTTCACAGTACAAGTCCTACCTTGTATTTAAAATATAATTAATGTAAAACTTACTTATACACATAGCAGTAATGCATTGTATTTCATACTTTGCAGTTGGTTCTCCTGGTAGTACTGAGCTTGCAGAAGAATGTAATCAAAGACACTTCTGAGCATCATTTTAGTGTCTCAATTTAGTGCCACTTGCGCTTGACATAAGCATAGGCATGCATTTAATAATTGTCAAATTGTACATCATTTTTAACCTTTATGTTTCTGAAGGGAAAACTCTAATTTTTGCAATGTTTTAAAAATGCATGCTGTGTAGGTATTTGAATATAAAACTAATTGCTTAAAGTTGTGTTTCAGTGTATTGATTAGAAATAACTCAAAAGCTATTGTGAAGTGGCACCAATGAATCCAATGAGGTTTTGGCTGTTTTGCATATTAAAGAGCATGTTGGGAAGATAAGAATGATCAAAGAGCATTATATTTGTCATATATGTCTGTGAGAGTTGTATGACTGAATCACTTAATACCCAAAGCACGCAGTGTTTGGTGCGCGTTTCCTTTTTTTTTTGTTGAATAAACAAAACTCACCCTAACAATAGAGCCTTTGTAAATATCAAGCAAATATTCAAGTTTGGCATCAAAGTCTTCAACTGTCAGAGTGGAGTCCCTGCTAACAGCTCAAGATAACTCACAGTGTTGTGGATCAGCCACACTCAAAGAAACATAATTGGCTTTTTATTTAATAAATGACAACCAGTACATTGAAAGTAAACTACACTAAAATCCTGCTCCTCTGGCAATCTGCAGCCCTAGGCCTGGGCACAGTCAACATTGTTGTAAATACATCTATGGTGGTATATTCAGGCTCTCCATACATCATGTTTTCATCAGAAGTGTTTGAGAGCATTTATGCAGCTTGCTCCATCCTAATATAAATCTCAGTGGCTATGATCAGCTATGATCAGTTCCCATCACTCTGGCAGAGAACTACGAGAGGACACAAATAAAGTACAAGGGTCGAGTAGTGGAAGGTAAGCTGTATGTATTCCCCAATTGTGTAAGTGTGTTAGAGTGGGAGGAGCAGGCTGTCTTGAAGATTTAGCGGTGCTCCTTTGTAAATAAGTACTTATTCTATGTGTAAGGAGTCTGAGGAGGCTATCTCCTGAGAGTCTGACATATACAACTGTCCCCCCCGTGTTTTCAGTGGCAAATTCAAGCCATTCTCCCAGAAAACTGATCTTAAGATGGGGGCTATTCCCAAGCTGCACAAGGAAGGCACTGGCCTTACTCGTGCAAGGTAAAAATTGGACATTTAGCCAGCATCATATAGGAGATTAAGATTCCAAGTACAGTCTTCTATAGTTCTTTATTGCAAACGCAGATCGGGATTAAGAAAGTGTGCGGATTTGCATGACCTGAATGCCAGCATCTAGATCACCATTCCCTGCCAGACATTAAGAAGTTGATATCCACCCTCGTTTTCGATGTTTGACCTACCCTCTGCATACTAACAGATCAATTTGCATGAGGCGTCATGCCCCCTTCTTTTGATAACTTTTAGTACATTCAGGTTTTGCTGGATGACTTTGAGACTGGGGTTTTTCATTTTCCAGTGCATCAATCAATGGTGGTGTGCTAGGCATGAACTACTTTCAGGACAACATATATCTGTGTGGGAAGGCAGAACAAGAACATGATGAGAGGGAGCATGCTGTGCTGGGCATCTTTGAGGACACGGGTTTAACCAGCAAGTTGCCTAAGTGCAAATCAGGGTGTAGAGTTTAACAGATTTCGGACACACTATCAATTATATTAGAATCGTACCATGTGAGGATTTAGTAAAGGTCAGGTTACAAGCACCTTTCCAAGAAGTAACTTATATAAATCCTAGGTATGAACAAATATTACATTAGGTTAATTCCTAAGAGTTTGAAGTGTTAAAGCACTGTGGATCAGGCACCCCCATTGCCTATTTTGTATGTGAGGTGTAAGTCCATCCTCACAGTCAGCACAAGTGAAGTTGTTTTTTGTACGTTGTTAGCCCGGTGGCAAAACATGGAATATCTACCCATTATAAACCCATTAAGCATGGGCACTTGGGGACAAGATATGCAGTTACTGAATGGGAATCTTTGGCTGTTCGGTCGGTAGCCAAGCATTCTCACACCTTATTGTGGAGTCTTTCCTGTGTGATAGGATGAACCACAAGCCTCTCCCATATGTTATGGCTTCCAAAGGAATTCATTCTTTCTATCTGTTCATCGACAAATTTGCAGGAATACAACTTTGTTGTGGAAAAAGGGGCTGGGGAACAAATGCACTGACTGATTGTCTACTACGGTTACCCTCTCCATCTTCTCAAGTGGATGAGAGTGACAATGGCATTCAGATTGCATGCATACTACAGGCTTTAAAGAAGGGTGAGTGGTTGGATGAGTGTGACAAGGACCGGATATTGAACTGGATTGAAAAGGGTTTGGCACCGTTCTGGACACGCCAGCAGGGCGACTGTGGGTTGTGACAAGGCTGGGTGACCTTTGTTTCTTTAAGGGACCAGTTAATTGCTTTTGGGCTGACTGCACAAAATACCCATACTCGCCGTTAGTGGAAAAGGTCGCTTTAATGTGACAGGCCGCGGCTTACAAAAACATGCTAACCTGGCTCCCAGGCCTTACAGACTAACAGATCAATTAACAATCGCCAAGACAACTAAATAAATAAACAATTAAAATGTGTCACTTCCTGTCCCTTGCTCCCGCCCCTCAATTCCTCTCAACCTTCATTCCCGCTTTCTCCCATCTACTCCCGAGGCCACGCCCCTCCTTCTTCAATACCTCTTCCCCCTCTTTGTACCCCAGGATAGCCTGTTTGTGCAAACAGCCCTACCCATCCTCCTTATAGCGATAATAATCCTTCGACTTCAACCAACCATCATTTCCCCAGAGTTGTTCTTTCTGCCCCACCCCCCATAACCTTCCTATTTATTTCTTGTTTAATAGGTCCTTCTCCTTCATTCCCTTTCTGTCTTTTATTTATTTATTTTAAACATTTCCTACAACCTTGCTCTTAGTCCTATACCACAAAACTGAGAGAACCATTCTTTATTTCCCCTTCTTTGTAAATCACCCCACTTCCTTTCCTCCAACACCACCCCTTCACGCTGCTTGCCATGCCAACATCGCCTTTCCTTTGCTTTATCTTCCAACGGTAGCAACTCTTCCTACCCGTCCAAGCCAGCTAACCCCTTCTGTAACTTATAACTAAAACTCCCTCCCCTGCCATGGCCAACTCACTTCTCTACATCACCCTAATAACCCTCATGTCCTTAATCCCCACCACCAAAACATTCACTTGGGAGAAAACACTGTACCCAACTGCCCTAAACTTTATACTCCTACATTAACAGACACCCTGCATATATTGACCGGTACTTTATAATAGTCTTCAAAACATCTCTCCAGCTGCATCTGTGAAAGAAAAGACAAGATCAACACCATGCGCAATTGAGATCAATCCACCTTACTGCACTCTGCTGCTAATCCTCCCTCCTATCCAAGACCTGCCACTGTAAACCTCAAAAATTCCTGTTGCCCCCAGTAATTCCTTGCCCTTAAGAAACCTTTCTCCTCCTCTTCACTGACTACCTCTCCTTTGTGGCCAATCCCTCACCTCGTACCTTTCCCTGCACTGCTCCTACTCTCTAACCCCAAACCGCTTACCACTTTCCTGGTATCCGAGCACCAATGCACTTCCCTTCCCCTAGCAGTCACATACTTTCCTTCCCCCCTTATTTATTGAGTTCAATACTAATAATTATATTCATGACCACTTCTATGCCCCAAACCTCCTTAATTAAACATTTGTCAATCTGCACCAGCACCCTTATTATGCACCCCCCCCCTTTTTGGACCCTACGCAACCAACTTTGTTCATCCCACCACGCCCAAACTCTCCCCCCAACCTGCTACACCCACCACCATTTTGTCCCCCAAAGCCCTCAAATGTACTTTGAAACCCTCCAACACATTCTCTTCCTCGCCAACACTTCCACAGATCCCTAACAGGTCCTTGTCAACACCAAGGCCCCTTTGACCCTTCTTTCCTATTTCCCCCATTTATGTAATTATTTCCTTTTTCATTATTCTTTTTCTTCTGAAACACCCCCTTGCCCTTATAACCCATGCCCCTCTACTCACTGCACTATGAAACCACCAGCCCACTGCACTCCGACACCACCTGCCCACTGCTGCCCCCACCATTTTGTTCTGAAAACCTGAAACTCTTCTGATGTTCCCCATATCATTATTTCTCTTATTTTTTTTAATTTCCTTACCCACTAAAGCCCTAACCTGTGTGGTATATCAGCATTAAGTATTCTTGCGGACAGCGCCCTGGCCTCCTCTGTCCATCATATGCTATCCCATCTAGTACCCCAAATAATGCCACAACTAAACCTTTTCTTGCCAATATTCCTCACTTCAACCACAAACATTCTCCTCTCCTCTGCCAGTCCATGCAGTTCCAGGTTCATCCTTTCAAATATTCCATTATCATTGATGTTTCCCCCACTGCACCGGGGGCCGTACCTGCTCCCTCCGCCATGCAGTTCCATGTTCACCCTTGCCAATGTTCCATTATCATTGATGCTTTCCCCACTGCACCGGGGCCCATCTGTGTACACCCGTCCCTGCAGTTCCATCTCAAAGTCGCTCCCCCCACTGCACCAAGCGTCGTCTGTGTACCCCCAACCATGCAGTTCCATCTCAATGCCATTCACCCCACTGTACCAGGGGCCATCCGTGTACCTGCGTCCATGCAGTTCCATTTCAAACGTGTTCCCCCACTGCACCAGGGGCCATCTGTGCACCCACGTCCATGCAGTTCAATCTCAATGCCATTCCCCCGACTGCACCAGGGGCTGTCCGTGTACCCCGTCCATGCTGTTCTATCTCACTAGCGTTCCCCTCCACAGCACCACGGGCCAACCATGCACCCCCTTCCATGCCGTTCAAACCACCCCCTGCTACTTCACTTAGCATCACTGCCCACTTTCTCCCCTTACCCTTGTGTGTCGCTCTAACTCTGCTCCTCAATCCGCACACAAAACCTGTTATACCCCTTTTGCTCCAAACCGTTTAGCTAGTTTAATTTTGTAGATGCTCACTTCCTTTCCTTTCCTTTTTTTAACCTTTCCCCTGTTTTTATTTCCTTGTTTCCCCAAACCATCCACTCCATCCCTGTTGAAAAAGTATAACTCCCCACTGCCCAATGTTCATCTCCTCCCATTCTACTCTCCTTAACCTCCTCCAAACTTCCCCCCTTAAACTGACTTTTTCTCCCAGACTTTGACCCTGCCAATTCCCCCATTAGTCTAAAACTTTGTGTTGACCTTTAGTCACCCATCTTAACTGTCACCAAACTCCGTTGATACCCCCACCCACTTCCCCTTAAGCCCACAAACTAATGATGTACGATAACTTATTACTGTGATGCCGTTCACGCAAACCCACCAACTTCTTGCCCCGATAATGTTCAAGTAATTAATTAAATTCCGATAGCTCTCTTGAGCTCACAACCTCATGCACTGTAGTCGGAAGTTCTACCATTGCACCAATGTTTTAGCCTATTCCTTCATATAGGAACCCTTTCCACCCGGCCACCTCTACCCCTCCCGCAGCAACCCTTCTCCCCCAGAAAAAATGCTGGCTCCATCCTTCCTCTTGTCCCTCCCCCCAGCCCTGTCCCGTGTGGGACAGTTGACACTGAGGCAGTAAAAGGGGGCACCTGCCATACTACCCTTTCGTCGAGCTCCTACCACTAGGCCCAGAGGGGCCATACAAACATTCCATCCCTGCCTTGCTCTGTGCCGGGTCTTACACGTCATGCCCAGGTATGCTGACCCCAATTTCCCTTTAGCCCCTACACTCTTCTCTCACTTAAACAATCACCCCTTACCCTACCCTCAAGAACCCTATATTCACTTTAAAATAGAAACCCCCACTTATCCTCGTCTTCCCTCCATCTTGAGCCCTCCGCTCGGTCACAGCCAATATCCGATGGTCATAATCTTCGCCAGGCAGATATGGGGGTAGCGCCCCCCCCTTCTGCAGTTAGATCCCTCTGGGATGACCTCCTTGCCCGCTCAAACTTGCTGTGCCACCCCCCGTCCCGGAGTTCGAAGCAGCCCCCAAAAGCATCCTCTTCCCTTCAACTATCTCTCTTGCTCTCCCCTGCTTACCATCAGTATACCGCACTGACCCGGTACCCTCAGAGTCTCACGGGAACCAGGCCCGCCCCCACCCTTTTGCCTGTATCCCCTGCACCGTCCCCCTTCCTACCAGACCCTAGGGGGTGTATCTGGAACCTTAACAGTCCCCTTCCTCCTTGCACATTACACCGAGCTCCCTTGCTCTAGCTGTGCTTAAACCAAGCACTGCTGCCCCTATTGTACTCCCGCTCGCATTTGTGTAGGGGCGCGCTATAAAAGACGTATGACACCCTATCCTCCTCTCGCCAGCTCGTACCACTGTTCCACTTTCCATACTCATCGTCCCTTTCAAAACACCCATCTTGGCCCTCCAGTTCTCCAACAATTTCTTGTTGTTATTACCCCCAGTCCTGTTCCTCCTGGGATATCCATTCTTCCTTCATAATTACCCTTTATTTTCATTTATTCATTTAATTCATATTAGATTTCTTTAATTACATCCTTTAACCACAAATAAACCTTCTGCATCACCTTCACACTACCCCGCCTTACCCTTCCCAAATACCAATGCACCTTCGGTTCAGATTCCGCTCACTTCTTTGTCCAAGATCGTTGTAGTGTGAAGCGTACACCCCACTGCTGCTGCACTGCCGTAGCGTGAAGCGTACACCCCACCGCCGCTGCACTGCCGCTCGGAGGGGGGACCGTCCAGATCTCTCCCCATTCACTGCAAACTCCAAACTGCTGAAGGGGGGGGGCGTCCAAAATCTCTCCAGACTCTCAGTGCCGGTGACAGCGTTCCAGCCACCTCCCTACACCAAGCTGTCGGTCCCAGGGACGTGCAATTCCCTTATACTCTTTATGTAAGGGGGGGTGTTCTAGCCCCTCCCCCTGAACCCAGGGATGATGGCATTCGCCAACCCCCTACAGACTTATGGATCAGCTGTGGCTGTACTGACCCCATAAACACCCCCCCCCAAGATGACCCTGTGGCCCTCCTCAGGTGGTACCCCTCCACCCTGGCATATGCCCCCTGGCTCCCTTGCACCCCCCTCCTTATCCTAACTAGCCCACAAGCCCTTCATACTTAACATTATCCACCCTCCTCCTCCGACCACACTGCCAGATGCATTGGCCTATACCTTTGATGCTCCTCTCAGGCAGTGGCCCACATAGCCCTGCCTGCTGGCTGCTCCCTCCCACTCCCAACCCACTGCAGCCCCCCCTTCTGCTAACTGATAATACAAAAACAGGGGGAAGGGGCAATCTTGCCGCCCACCCTATGGATGACCGCCCCCAAACTGCCCCTCCGGGACCCCCACCGCCATACACGCTCCCAGGATCACCCCCACCAAGCTGACCCTGAAAAACCTGGGGGGGGGTGGAAGGTGCCCATACAGGGACAAGGTAGGGACCTGAGATGCAGGTCCACTGACATACCTAAATGCCCCTGTACCATTTGACACCATGTCCGAGAACGTATAGGTGTTTTTTTTTTTTATAACCCCCCTGCCCCCTTACCGAAACCACCCACGTCCATATGGACTGTTCCCCTGCCATCTGGGAACTGGGAGGGCCGCGCATTGGTGTGCAATGGGTAGCGCAGTGTGTTCTCCAGAGAAAAAGCAGCAAGCTCCCAGCTCCCGTCTGATCTATGCCAGTGCACCTCAGGACAACATGCAGCGGCCAGGAGAGCAGACAGGAAGGTAAGTGCCCCTCAATCCCCAAGTGCTAACCCCCACCCCTCCGTCTACCGTATTATATAATAATATATATAATTTTTTTGTTATTTCTTTTTAATTTAATGACCTCCCCAACCCCCTCCTTTCCTCCAACCCACCCTACCTCCTAGTGCCCCTTAGGCCGCCCCCGCACCCCTACAGCATCGCGTGCCGGTGAAGGCCCAGGCAATACAAATGGCGCTAACTGCCAAAAGTTCCTGCTCATTCGTAGGCACCCGTATATATCAGTTAAGTGGGACAATCTGTCCCCCGCCCGACTCGCTGGTCGGGTGCAGCACCCAAAAACTCCCGCGGAGCAACGCGTACTGTGTGCTCCCCAGGGGCCCCCTTGGCCCATGAAGGCCCGATGTGAGGACCTCTAATAAAGAGACATTTGTGGGAGTTGTGTTGGTGGCCTATCATGAACAGTGACATGGAAGTGGTGGTGAAGGAGTGTGTTGCATGTGGTGTTAGTGATGAAAGCCTGTCAGCATGAACGCAATACATTGTTCCTGTTTTGGTGACTGTTAAATTGTGGAATAAATTGGTCTGAAATATCATGGGCCACTTTAAAACTTCAGGCAACGGCGTGAGGTTATTTTGCTGGTCATGAAAGACTACACCACTAGGTGGTCGAAATGGTTACCATTGAATTGGTGCCAACGGGGAAGGTGATTGTTTTTATGCAGAAAGTTCATGATCGTTTGGGCATTCCTGAAAGTCAGATAATGGATAACAGGGCTCTGTTTATCTTGTGTGAGATGATTTTGTTTTTGAAGGATTTGGCAATAGTACATCACAGGACAGCAATGTACAACCCAAGTTCCAACTGACTCCTGGAAAGGATTAACATATTCATAAGGATGCCATTCAATTGGCGTGTGTGATCATTCTTGGGTAGTGTACTGTTCTGTAAGAGGCTGACAATGAGCACAGACAGACACATGGTGGTCTTACTAGCCATACCATCTCAGAGATGATAAGGGACCGACTGGCCGGATGCAAGCTCAAATTAGTGTAGCTGGGGGTAGATCTAAGTCTAGTATTGGCACTGAAAGTAGTTGTGGAAAGGGCCATACAGAGACAGGTGAAGAGAGATGGGTTTTTCCGATGTCAGGTGGGGTGCTAAAACAGTCCAAGTTCAAACTGGTGATTTTGCAAGGGTAGAGAATTCCAGATTTGTAAGGACGAGACTCATGGTGTTTTTGTCTCCAAATAGGGTAGTGAAGACAGGCACAGGGTATGTCCAGCTGGGTGACAGCTCACCCTGGAGCAAGAGCCATATTTTGGTTCAGGATTCACAGGGGGACTTGTTCCCGGTGCATCCCCTATCTGGCAATGGCTGTCATGGAAAGGGAGGAGGTCCTACCTGTACTAACCTTCTCCCCGATCCAATGGTGGCCATGTTTTGTGGTAATTTTATCACAAGCTAAGAAACTGCAAATACCTCCTTTGTTAACTCAAGATAAAAACACTATTAGTACCCCTGTACAATGTGCCGGGGTACTAATAGAAATATAACCCTCGAGGGAGGGAGGGGGATTTCCAGTGAGGTAATACTCCAGAGCTCACCTTGAAGCACTTGCTTCGCTCGGGGTTTTAACTGCAGCCCCGGGGCATTACTTTGATGGCGGTGCCCCCTTCTTGGGTTAGATTGCTCAATTACAGAATTCTCTGTGTTGTTGTGTTCCTTATCTCCTGCATCTGCGACATTACTGCCCAGGCTGGTCTTCCTTGGAGTACTGTGAGGTCATGGATGAGAGTTGGGACCAGGCATGATGGCTGTGGTCTTCTGGAAATAAATCTGTGTTCTGCTTACCTGGTTGTCCATGTGTGGTCACTTAAGTCGTCTTAATTAATTAGATAAATATGATGCAACCTGAAATAAAACTGGCAACCTGTCTGACAGTAACTAGCTATTTATGTCAGTGATCAGGTGCCTATTTCGAGTATGGAATGGTTGTGCACACCACTTTACTTATACAACTTTGGCTTAGCAAATTCAGCTTTGTACACAAACCTAAGTATATTATGTTATGATTTATATGGTTGATGTTAATTGTATGCATATGTTGGGCCCTTCTGTGATCCCCATGGGAATATGGGTTTTGGTGGATGCCGGAAAAAAGAGAGACCATCAGGTTAGAAAAGAGAAGAATAAGCAGTTGAAGGTGGAAAGGGTCAGACAGAGTTGAGAAACCCAGTTTCTTACCAGATACCACACAGATCTCAGACCTCCTACTGAGAGCCTTACTCAGTATCTCCGATCATAACTGTGCCCATCATCTGTAGAGCTTTGCAGCTTTTATTCATCCAGTGGCTCCATGTGGAACTATTTTATGTGACAATGCAGCTTCTAATCGTTGCATGCTCAGCTCTGAACTTGATTATTTCTGGGATATCTTGGTGTCATGAAGAGGGTTCCTGAGATTAATCGAAGTGTATCCCCATTAGCTGGAGGGACTCTATCATGTCCTGGCATCAGCCGTTCGGTAGTGACTTTATGTCACAGGCTGCTCATCAGATAGAACCAATGTGAAATCTGTACACCAGGGTCTGTGTTCCGACCTACGACAATGTAAATCAAGCTTCAGCTTCACAGACTCACCTTCTCTTCTGTGCCTGGAGGTGATGATGATAGGCAGTTTCACATTGGAGCTGGGAAGGTGGGTCTAGGCCACACAATATAATTGCTCACTGATCAAGAGATGTGCTTGGATTCAGTGATAATTGGGAATGCTTTCCCCAGGAGCCCCACTTTCTAGTTTCTTTCCATTCAAAGGACTGAAGCTGCCTGGGTCTTCTTTTTTTTAAATAAAAAGGGACCCATAACTTTTTCCAAAGAAATTCTGTTTGTCTTTTCTATAAACGCTTATGTAGCCACGATGCCTGTAAACATTGTTCATAGGGCTCAGATCGTTAGTACACAGACCAGCCGTGGAGCAATAGGAGTTGATCCAGGATACTTTAATATACATAAGCACATGTGTACAACTCCAGTTACTTGTAAGTATGTGCAAGGCAAGTAGACAGGTAGACATCATAAGATATCCAGAGACAAGCGTCAGAACCGCCGGCCATCCTCTCACATCCTGCTCAGGCCCCCAACTGACATTCAAGGAACACTCACACACAACACTCACTCATCATTCTCCTGAGATGCCTACCATACAGACACCAACATTCTATCAGCATGCATTCCTGGCCAGTGATACAGAACAAGACTAACTCCATTAGAATATTTCCCTTTCTATAAACACTCATACACCTCAACATCTCCCTCTCATACAGAAAGTCACACACACTAGACCCAACCAAACACCTCAAACACACACACAGCATTCCTCTGCCACAACCAACAACCTTCCATCAGAAGCTGCCACCCCCGATTACAGAGTCTGGAACACCCTGGCACACACACCCAATGGGGAACACGCAAGAAAAACTGCACACCGAGTGCTGGGAAAGCAGATGGGGAGGGGATCACAGATTGCCAAACACCGGACCTGAATGCAACGCATCTCATCGATGCAGAGCCGAAGCGGGACATCCTGACAGCCATAGTCCAACAAACTAACACTCAGGGAAGGTGGTGCTGCCCATAACAGGAACAACAAACAGAGAAGGGGTATGTAATCCACCAACTTCCACACTCACATTCAAGACACAAAGCAATTGCAATCAGCTCCCAAACATTACCCAAATCAGACAGTCCCAACATGAGTATAAACCACCAAGGTACTCACTGAACACGCAATCATCACTTGAAAACATCGGGCATTGCAACTGTCACCAGACATCACCATAAACCACACACTGACACAACAACCTATCTCTGCATGCACTAACAACACTCAAACATACACAAGCAGAATAAGTGGAACGAGGCAGCAAGACAACACATGCAAGTGTACCTCTCACACAGGCGGTGTCATGCCACTCCTAACATGGCAACACAGTAGTGAACGGTATTGAACCATCCTCGGCCCACGTCACATACACCCAAGTGCAGCCCCTCTCACGTGCATGCACACATAATCCACAAGCATACATGATACACACACCACCACAATGGAACACACTCGTCTCGCAGCAGCATATAACAATTAAACAGATGATATGCACCTGGTAGCACCGTAGGACAAACTAAATCATAAGAACATTCTAATGTTTTAAAACTATTATCACAAAAGCGTGGAAAGCAAGTAAAATGTTGTTGGCCAAAATATGTACATATATCCTAAATGCATCAAACTTAAATCCTTTTTCAAGTGCCCAGCTGGAGGGCAGTCTATATATTACTTGTAATGCACAATTAACTCCTTTTGTAACTTTCTGATAAGTTTATTATTTTGCCCTTTAACTCCTTTTTTTGTATGTCGGTCTGAAAGACAGTCCAGGGCGTTAGCCCTAAGCCGCTGCTGCTGCTCAATGCCATGAGGCAGTCAGGAAACAAATTTATCTTAAGAATAGGATGCATCATTTGCTGCATGAACACACTCTAAGGACACAAGATACCCTAAACACAGGTGCTTATCCTAGACCTGGGGCATTTACCCACAATGCAAAATTAAACTATTCACTTGAGCCTAAATTCCCTAAGCAGGCCCAGCACCAATAAAACAATGCTGCACTAGGTAAACAGATTACAACAATGTGATAGGTTTGGTCGGCCACAACTTGACATGACAAGGGCCCAAAATTGAAGAAAAAAAGAGGTTGAACCTCACAATACATGTACAGTCATATCCCATGTCACCTGAACAATATGAATCCTGCATCAGTTAGACAATATTCATCCTCTTCAGGCTCTGCTCACACCCTTGTGGCAGAGGTAGATTACTAATATGTCCTCATCAAACCCCCCTTTTTCTGTGACCATTATAAGCATTTCCCTAACGCATAATACTATGCATATCCTGAATAACATTGATGCAGGATTGCAGCATAAAAGCATCACTCAAAACAATACAAGGATTTTCATCTACCATTCCTCATTATCTACTTTAAGATTCCTAGTGTGCACTATGCTTTTATGTGTAGACAATAAAGCAATGAGAAACGTGATTTTCTCATGCTGCAAGCAGCAATATATATCCTTGGCCAATATATGTGCACATAGCCAAGAGTTTTCCTTTGATTTGAAACATGCCTTGTAATGCTTTCATTTGCCTCGTTTCTACAGTTGAAACAACTCTTACTGCATTGGTTCACCATCACTTGTTTATCACTGCAGAGCTTGATTCATCCAGTCTTGATCGCTATTTATTCCGAAAATTGCCAAATTATCTTGCTCCTTCAGGTCTCAGTCTTTGTTCGGCCCCTCAGCGCATGTCTAACAAAGAAAAAAAAAAAAACAGGAAGCAAAATGTCTCCCGAAAGCCACACGTAGGGCACGTTCCATGTGCCTTTCCTTTAACATTCTTTGTTGTGCTGGCAATGCCGTTTCTTGGCAACATGAGCGCGCTTTGTTGGTGAAGCGTAGACGTCATCATTAATAAGCGGGCATTAGAGGGGAAAGAGCTCTGTGTCCCTCTGATGCCGCTCGGCCGGTCAAGACCACCAGACACATCCGGGGCACATTGCACTTGCTATCTCTACGCCGCTGCACCATGATGGATGTCGGTCCTGAGCCTTACTGTGGACAGACACTCCATCGCAAACCGGCGGAGCGCTGCGGTGCAACACAGGGACACTCTTGGATGACCTCAGGGACACCTCTCCAGTCCCTCCGAGATCAAGGGCAGGGCCGCAATGGTATAATGAGGTAAGGCAGGCCACCCAGAAGGGTATTATATGTTTTACTGCCATTACCAAATTTGTTGCAGTAGGACAGTAGGACCGGTAGAGCAGGTCCTGAGATGCTTTGTCAGTCCTATTCCCTCCTCGCCCACCAGATACCTTCTCTCCCATGGCATTTATGGGGGCAGACACTGTACAAAACAACAGGGGCCCTGTCAGTCTAGAAAAGTAGACACCCCTCCAACGGAAGGCAATGCAGGATAATTGATTGGCCGAAGACCAACCGCCTCATTTAAAGTGTTAAGAATATATGCTCATTAGTTATTACGTAGCTATTAGCTCAACTAGAGTGCGGCCATTTTAAGATGACCAGAATCGCCATTTTGTTTTCTCTCTGCTCTCGCTAACGTTGCCACTTTGCTTCATGTAAAACTGCTTTGCTGTAGATATTATTACGCTTCAATGGTCCAAGGCTAAGAAACATGTTGAAACATTACACTGGAAAGCCAGACAGAAATGTCCGATTCCCTCCCTCACATATCCTTGAAGGCAGGGAGCAAGGCATTTTAATCAGTACACGAATGCCAGCGAGTCTCCTGAAAGAATAGCAATGTACGAAACTAACATTTAAAGAGTTCAATTATGTTCTTCTTTACGGCCCCCCTTTCTGAGCACAGTGAGGCCCCGGAGAGCAGGCTGACCTCTAGAGCGAGAATCTAAACTAAGAGATAGTGAGGCCTGGTATGTGCCAGTCTCCTACGCGCAGCTTGCCCATGAAAACAGAAGCGCTGTGTTCTCGCAAATAAAGAATGGTGTCTGTAAATTTGAGATTGCAACCTGTTACTAAATATGGTGGTCTTAAGTGTCATAATCGTCACCATGGACAATCATCGCCTCCAATTCAAAGGGGATGAATTAGGGGCGGCGTCAAATGTGTCATTCCTGATTGTAGGATGCTCATTTTGTATATATGTAACTGATGTATAATTTTCGTTTGCTTGCGTCCCCTGAGGTCTGTTAGACACACGTCGCGGGGCGTGAGACCACTTGGCCAACTGGGACTATTTGTTTTGCAATAAACCCTAGATTTTGGGAATACAACCTCGTGTCTGGCGTATCCATTCGTGTGTGGTGATTGTGCCTCGTTTCTACATCCGAGGGTCCCTCAGGGATCCCTTCAAGATGGCGCCCGAATAGGGACCCTCCCCCACTTGTTCCATCGTGTACGTTGGAAACTTATGAAGGCGACAAGAACGGCGAGGACTGGAGCGATCGGGCTGGGGTCAAGAGGTGTCCTGGGCCCACTGCTCCTTCCACACCTCCCGGTCAAGAGGGTGCCTCTGTCCCAACTGCCCCTCCCATAAGTGAATTAGATCAAAGTGAGTGTGTGAGAGTGACCCGCAGCTCGATCAGCAAGGAGAGAAAGCGTGAACTGCAAGAACAGGTGGAAATGTATATAGACGAGAATGATGGTGCGGCCACGTTAGCGTCAATACATGACTTCAGGAGGAGCAATGAAAAATAGGTATTGTTGGAATGCATGTGGGAATATTTGTTGGCACAATGGAAAAAGTTAATTGGGAAGTTACCACCGCAATGATTGTTGGATTTGAATGCACTAGCCCGTTGTAGAGGGAGAGATGAGGAAATAGAAGAGCATGTGAAGCGACTGTTTGAAATAAAGAATGAACTTGATGAAGAATATTCTGAAGTACTTGCTACACCGGGGAATAGGAGAAAAGATATTGAGAGAAGTAGGAAGAAAGTGACAGGGTTTTATATGCAGAAATCCTTGCCACCACCGGGACAGATAAGTGATAGGCAAAGATTGCGAGTGTGTGTACGGGAAACGATGAGAAGGATGTCAAGCCCTAGGACTTCGGTAGGTGAAATAAATGAGATATGTAATGAGTACCCTTTGCAAATTAGAATAGAAGCCCTGCGGACGATAGTAGGGGTGTTACTCCAGCAAGTAGCAGGACATAACAGGGGAAGGGGAAATGCACAGGGCAGGAATAATTCGAACATGCATGGAGGGCCTTTGGGATTAAACCAATGTGCATATTGTAGAGAGGAAGGACACTGGAGGGCACAATGCCCACATTTGAAAAATAGAGGCGGATATGGTCAGAGAAGACAGCACAGAGGGCACCCAGGAACAAATGGTCACAACAGAAATCAAATGCAACAACACCAAAGTTTTCAAGGGAATGGTGCACAAAATCAAGGTCAGGCTCCGAATCAGATTACTTCTGCTCAGAGTCAAAATCAGCAGGGTGCACAAACTGGAAATAGAGGAAGAGGTGGGAACTTTTTTGATATTCAGACAGGTGCGTACTATAATAACAGTGGTGACTACACATCGGATGATGTGTTGTTACCCCAATAGGACAGCCCAGGACAGGGGTCGGAACCAGTATCCATTCCCGTGAATCAGAAAGGACAGTATGTTGAAATGAAAGTTGGCAATGAAGAACATAGATTCTGCGTAGACACGGGGGCACAGAAGTGCTCGATAGAACATCACTTGGTTCCAGATATAACTCTGTCAGGGCGACAAAATATCTCAGTAGGGTTCGCAGGCACCGCAGTAATAAATCCCGAGTCCAAATCAGTAGCAGTGACAATAGGGCCCTTTACTGAACATTGTCCATTTCTTTTAACAGAGCATTGTGGGGAAAATCTTTCAGGATTGAATTTATTGAAAAAGCTAAGTGTGGTTATCCACTGTACACCAGATGGGGTATTTTTGACTATTTCTCCCCAGAGTATGCCGACTTCTGAATTTGTGACGAAACCTTTAACAGGAGAATTGAGTGAGGTGCCAAATTGTATTTGGGCCGTGAATGACAATGATGTGGGATGCTTGAAAATAGAGCCAGTAAAAATTGCTTTAAAAGAAGGAGTAACGTTACCGCTTATTCCACAGTATAACATTTCAGCAGAAGGGGAAAGAGGATTGAAAAGTAGTGTTTCTGATTTGGTGAAATTGGGAGTGATTGAAGAGATTACAGGTAGTGTATGTAACAGCCCATTCTTCCAGTGTTCAAGAAAGGGGGCAATGAGGTACCGTACCGTTTCATAATTGATCTCCGTGATCTCCAATTTCCGTTAGTGCCAGATGTCACTACGATATTGACAATGATCCCTGCATCGGCAGAATATTTTAGTGGTATCGATTTGAAGAACGCTTTCTTTAGCATTCCAGTACACAGAGAAAGCAGATATTTATTTGCTTTCACTTTAGGAGGACGATCATTTACATTCACACGCATTCCACAAGGTTATACTGAAAGTCCGAGCATAAACAGTTGGGCATTGAAAGAACAGCTAGACATGTTAGAATTACCAGCAGACTGTGTGTTGCTACAATACATTGATGATTTACTAATCGCTGCTGACACAGAAGAGATATGTAAAAAAGGTACTGTTTTGTTAATGACTCATCTAGCTGCACATGGCCATAAAGCAAGCCTAAAGAAATTCCAGTACTGTCAAAAGGAAGTAGCTTATTTGGGTTACCTACTTTCAAAAGAAGGGAGAAGATTAACGCCAGAGAGGATAGAGAGCATTTCTGGTATGCCTATTCCAAAGACGCAGAAAGGAGTGAGAGCTATAATAGGCATGGCTTCATATTGCCGTCAGTGGATTGTGAACTTCGTCTTAATTGTGAAACCAATGGTGGAATTGACAAAAAAGGATGCTGTGATGCCTTTGCAGTGGAATGAAGAATGTCAGAAAGCATTTGATTCGCTAAAAATCATTTTGAGTTCTGCTCCAGTTTTAGGCACGCCAAATTATGAAAAGGTTTTTAGGCTGTTTGTGTATGAGAGCGAAGGATGCGCGTTGTCTGTTCTAACACAGGAACAAGGTGGAAAAAATAGGCTGTGCTGTTATTTTTCTTCTGCGCTGGACCCTGTAGCGCGCGCACTACCACAATATTTGCGAGCTGTTGCAGCGGCTGCTGCGTCAGTGAAACAAACAGAAGGGATGGTATTGGGGCACACTTTAATTTTAATGGTGCCACATGCCATAGATGTTCTACTCAATAGAACGCAGACGCAACACCTCACCTCCGCTAGATTGACTAGATATGAAATTGTATTGTTCGCGCCCCACATCCAAATTATGAGGTGTAGCGCTTTGAATCCAGCAGAACTAATGCCAATGCCCGGGGTAAATATTGGTGGGACTGAATTACCTCCCCATGATTGTTTAATGGTTACTGAGGAAGAAACAAAAGGGAGAAATGATCTGAGTGACACACCACTAAAAGAACCAGAACGGGAACTGTTTTGTGACGGCTCCTGTTTTAAGCTACCAGACGGCACATCAACGTCGCATACGCTATCACTACATTAAAAAGTGTTTTGGAGAGTAAAAGAATCCCATACAACTCTGCCCAAGCAGCAGAGATAATTGCCTTAACAAGGGCTCGTGAAATTTCAGAGAACTTGAGCGTAAATATTTACACTGATAGCCAGTATGCCTTTGGCGTGGTTCATAACTTCGGCCGACTGTGGGCCGAGAGAGGTTTCCTAACATCACATGGGGATAGAATTTAACATGGCCCTATGATTGTACGATTACTGTCTGCACTTACGTGCCCAAAGCACCTGGCAAAAGTGAAATGTGAGGCGCATAAAAAAGTGACATGCAAAGTGAGAGAAGGAAACGCATTTGCAGACAGAATTGCGAAACAAACTGCCACTGATTTAAATACAAAAATATTAACAGTACAATCGGAGGAAGTGCCCTGCATGATAGAAAATGGAATTGTAACTGTTAGAGAGATGCAGGTGGAAGCTACCGCTGACGAAATACAGGAATGGCCCAAGGGCTCTGCAGAACTGGACTTGGAGGGTTGTTGGGTGGACAAGAGGTGCAGGAATTGGATGTTGCCAAATGCTTATGTAAATGCAATAGTTACAATGGCTCACAGTCCCACACATATCTGTGCGAAGAAAATAGTCCAACATTTGGCCACTGTCTGGGAAAATCCTCTTATAAAAAAGAATGCTGAAAGGCTAGTACAGAACTGCATAACGTGCCTACAGCACAATGTGGGGAATGGAACGGTGACTCCAACAGGAAGTTTCGGACCTCCCTCTATGCCATTCGAAGTTATTCACTTTGACTTCATAGAAATGGAGAGATGCCAAAACCTGAAGTATGTTTTGGTGATCATATGTGCATTCAGCAAAAACGTGGAAGCATATCCGTTGAAAGACTGCACAGCCATGAGCACGGCGAAAGTAATGCTAAAAGAGTATTTCTCTCGCTTCGGTCTGCCCCCTGTCATATGGTCCGACAATGGTCCGCATTTTGTAGGTGCAGTAATATTACAGATTTGTGAAGGTCTCCAGATGGATAAGCGATTCCATTGCTCCAGGCATCCCATGAGTGCTGGACTTATTGAACGTCATAACGGCATCCTGAAATCCAAAATAAGTAAGATTTGTGCAGGCAACAAGCTAAGTTGGGTAGATGAATTGCCAATAGCGTTACTGTGTATGCGAACATCAGTGCAAGCCAGAACAGGTCTCTCCCCATACAAAATCATAATGGGAAGACCGGCGAATGTGTGGAGTGCACCCCAGCCAAGAAGAATGAGAGAGGTAGAATACCCTGTACTCAGCATTTATTGCAATTTGTTAGTAAAAAAACTGCATTTGATTCATCAGCAGGTGCAAGAGGCATTACCGGTGAGGTACACTGGCTCAGGACATGCATTGGAGCCAGGAACCTGGGTGCTGATTAGAAATTATGAGCGGAAAACATTGCTGGCGTGGGCCCTACCAAATACTTTTGACCACGAAGACAGCGATACGCGTGGATGGACGGAAGGCGTGGATCCATGTCACGCATGCCAAGAAAGTCCCACCACCATGTGACACATCGACTGATCGGGACAAAGACCAGAAAGAGACAGCAGCGGTTCCAGACATGAAAAATGCCATTGCCAGTCCCTTGCCACAGAAACTGCATGATCCTGAAACAAAGCCTGATGAGATTGCCATAAAAGAGGAAGGGCAAAGAGTGCCCAACATTGTCCAGCAGATTCTGCATCACTGCTGGTCGATATCAATCGCATACCTCTGTGGCGCCCACCATCTTCTGTTGCGCCGCAGCCTGCATCGTCGCCTGGGCACTCATCATCATCTGCCATTGTGCCCAGGCTGACTCCAAGCTTGAGACCGGAAGTGCACCCGCACTATTTGTCGAGCACACGATACCGGGAGCAAATCAGTATAACCTGCGAAGCAGAAAAAAGGAGCGATCACATCTTCATCTTTTTGTGATTTTATTGCCTCCGTTTCCTATTCTCGGATGAAGTAGGAACCGGAGGCCTAGAAGAGAGTGGCGTGAGAGTTGTGCAAGCCAGACAGTTCAACAAACGCAACTCCTCTGTGCTAAATCCATGTGTCCGGAACCCGAGCCGACAAGCAGGGCACACATGGTACAAAGGCAGCTGCTCTGAAACTCTAGAGCAATGTGCAAATGCATGGGAATCTTACCAAACAGATAAGCAATCCAGGCTGAACGGGAACTGGCATGGAAGGACTGTAGACATTTATCGAACGCTCTGACATCCCAACAAGCGCATCGGCAGGAGATATTCATCGACGACACGGCGAGGGCAGAACAACGAGGGAAGATGCCGGAGCCAGCCAACGTCTCCTTCTGCACCAATGCTGATAGCGAGTTAAACGCAGTACATAGAAAGTTGAAAAAGGGACATGGTCGAAAGAATTGTATGTTGGGTTTAACGATAATAATGTGTATAATGAGTATATGAGCCCCAATATTGACCATATAAGTATTATGGTAACTAGAAGAAATGCACCCCCTTGAAGTACTGTTGCCTACTGTGAACATTTCCACGACGGAAAGTCCAGTCCATGTGATTTCCTATACCTTGTCCCCAATGGAAGAGAGACATAGGGAAGGATATGGGAACAACACATTACTATTGATAATGAATATGACACACTCAATACTAAGAAAGAACAACTGTTGGGTCTGTGTCCACCTGCCGCAGTGTGGTCGACAGGGAAGAGGATGGTATGTACAGCCCCTGCCCTTAACTTCTGCATGTTATGTTTCTCTAATTGCCTTATATTATGGGAAATGGAACGAAAGTGAAACTGGTCAATTAGACAAGACAAACATGAATGAATTCGAGGAAGTGATTATGAAACCGGTGGGTTGCTCCATATTCCATAAAAGACGGTTAATTACACCAGCAATAATGCCACAGGATAGATTGTCTGTACCTTAGAAATCTTCTGTGATCACGTTCCTCATGAACCCACAGGGGAATAAGGATGCGAAACCCCCTTCATATACAGTGAAATACAACCCTCATTCTGTCCCATTCTGTTTAAAGAAAAAGGGTTCTTTCCAGGTAGGAACATTTACCAGATGCAGGAACATAGCATTCCTTGATAAAGAAGTGGAACCAATATATGTGGGAGATCCTGTGTATTTCATATGTGGAGAAAAAGCATATCCTTGGTTAACTAGGAACTCGGGAGGCACGTGTTATTTGGGATTTCTGTTTCCTGGGGTGTTTCTTTTAAAAACATCAGATATAACCAGATTGACCAGGTCACGACCTCGCCGGAAAATTGAAGACGGGTTGATTGTAGGGGACATAGCAAAACCATTCATACCATTTTGGGGCCAGGCGATACACTCTTATAATATAAGACGACTGTCTAGAATATTGGAAGAAACAATAAATGGAACCACCGATATATTATTTAATATGACTCTTGAGGAAAAAGGAATTAGATTGATGTCACTGCAAAACAGAATGGCCCTTGATATAATCTTAGTTGATCGTGGCAGTGTTTGCAAAATCGTGGGATCAGCATGTTGCGTATTTGTAAGTGACTCCTCCCCCACGATTTTCAAAGTGATAAGAAAATTGCATGTATTAATCTCTGACCTTCGCCCTCCTGAGAGTGGTTGGGAGTTAAATATAAGCTCCTGGTTCTGGGAAGTGTTACGGTCCTGGGGATGGAAGCTATTTGCAATCTTAGTAGCAATCCTAGGAATATTCGTGACATGTTGTTGTTGCATACACTGTCTTCCCATAGTATGCACAGAAATTAGTGAGGAATGTGTTCAGATGGTAGAACGAAAACACATTACTAGACCAAATACCCACAATGATAATGAATCGAAAACAATTAAAGAATTCCAGGCAATTAATATCGATGATGAAAAGGAGGAATCTGAGAGCGTATATGAGTCAGAGTGTGGATCAGATTCCAAGCCTGATCTAAACACTTAGTCGAGGAAGATGCAATGTATGGATGAGGCATTTGGCATACGGCCAAGGGGAGGGTTTGTCAGTCTAGAAAAGTAGACACCCCTCGAACGCAAGGCAATGCAGGATAATTGATTGGTCGAAGACCAACCGCCTCATTTAAAGTGTTAAGAATATATGCTCATTAGTTATTACGTAGCTATTAGCTCAACTAAAGTGCAGCCATTTTTTGAGTTGACCAGAATCGCCATTTTGTTTTCTCTCTGCTCTCTCTAACGTTGCCACTTTGCCTCATGTTAAACTGCTTTGCTGTAGATATTATTTCGCTTCAATGTTCCAAGGCTAAGAAACATGTTGAAACATTACACTGGAAAGCCATACAGAAATGCCCGATTTCCTCCCTCACATATCCTTGAAGGCAGGGAGCAAGGAATTTTAAACAGTACACGAATGCCAGCGAGTCTCCTGAAAGAATAGCAATGTACGAAACTAACATTTAAAGAGTTCAATTATGTTCTTCTTTACGGCCCCCCTTTCTGAGCACAATGAGGCCCGGAGAGCAAGCTGACCTCTAGAGCGAAATTCGAAACTAAGAGATAGTGAGGCCTGGTATGTGGTAGTCTCCTACGCGTAGCTTGCCCATGAAAACAGAAGCGCTGTGTTCTCGCAAATAAAGAATGGTGTCTGTAAATTTGAGATTGCAACCTGTTACTAAATATGGTGGTCTAAAGTGTCATAATCGTCACCATGGTCAATCATTGCCTCCAATCCAAAGGGGATGCATTAGGGGCGGCATCAAATGTGTCATTACTGATTGTAGGATGCTCATTTTGTATATATGTAACTGATGTATAATTTTCGTTTGCTTGCGTCCCCCGAGGTATGTTAGACACACGTTGCGGGGCGTGACCACTTGGCCAACTGGGACTATTTGTTTTTCAATAAACCGTAGATTTTGGGAATACAACCTCGTGTCTGGCGTATCCATTCGTGAGTGGTGATTGTGCCTCGTTTCCACATCCGAGGGTCCCTCAGGGGCCCCTTCAGGCCAAATCCCTCATTACACAGCTTGAAGTGACAGATGGAGGTTGAAGCTGCCACCCCAGGGTGGCAATGTCAATGCTGGGTGAAAATAATGACAGTTTGTTTGGGGGAAACGGTGGGTCACTTTTGTAGCTGCTTCTCCCCCACAGCTCTCCTTACATATTTTTGCTGCAGCTGTGTCTCCTGTATCTGAAAAGCTGCCTTCCTGGTTTGGGTTCTTCAAATATCCTCATTGCCAATGTTAGGATTGTTCATAGGGCTCAGACCATTAGTACACAGACTAGTTGTGGGCCATTGGAGTTGACCCAGGTTACTTTATTATACATAAGAACATATATACAACTCCAGTTAAACATAAGCAAGTAGAAGGTAGACAGCATAAGATATCCAGAGACAAGGGACGGACCCACAAACCATTCTTTCACATCCAGCTCAGGCCCCCAACTGACATTAATGAAACACTCACACCCAACACTCACTCAACATTCTCCTGAGCTGTCTATAATACATACCCCATAATTATATCAGCATGAATTCCTCAGAACAAGAATAACTCACATTACATCAATACCATTGTGTTATCCTGTAATAACATTGTTTTCAATGTTTAAACTACAGGAGGCAGGATACAATGCTGATTTGGAGAGAACAGGTGAAGCTTCCAGTATATTGGTTTGTGATTGTGCTGTCATGCTAGCTGTGTATTGGCTCAGTTGGTCTGAACTACAGTCAGGGGTGCCTGGCAGAAGGTTGTAGAAAAATTGTCCCACGATGGGTGTGTAAGGGAGTAACTCTATATTAGTGACTGCATGACTGAATGCAGGTTGGACATAGGATAATTATATATTTGCTGCCCATCTATACTGGTGTAGGTTTAATTTTTGTGATCATAACTGGTGGTCATGGAAATAGGTTGTCCCATGGCTGTCCTGCTTTGTGTGGAAGCAGGTTCCCCCACAGGTGTCCCCTGACGTATGGAAATAGGGTGTCCCCCACATTATTGTTTTTCAGGAGTTAGAATCTTAACATGTGTCAGGTAGTTCTGGGTTAGAAGAGGTTGAACTTACATTCCCACGGTGCTAGATGTCCAGATACCTAGACATACAGGTAACTGGGTTGTCAGTAGTGAAATGGATAGATGTCTGGGGAGACTGTGAGAAAATATAAATAGGGCTCCCTTCTTATAGAGCAAGCATAATGTCCAGATTTCTGATGACTAGTCTCCATTTATTACAAGGTCATCAATATTTATGTATGTTGATGGAACCTACACTGTACATAGTGGCCAGCATTACATTATCTAACTATGAACTCGTGACACTCTCAATCATTATCCTTCCTTAACAACAGTCTGCACCTCATTACTAAAACATTTGATAAACAATTCAACGAGGAACCATTTTCTTTCAGCTTAAGAGTGAAACTGAATGAGAGCTGCCTCATAATTTTAAAGGATCCTACTGCCCTTACACCCGTCAGGAAATTAATATTGGAAAGGTCAACTGAGTATATGCCTAGGAACGTATTTGGGAACTGGAGTTGCAGGGTATGGTTTGAAATGAAAACATTTATAAGACTGGGTGCAGCCAGCATTTCATGCACTGATCCAGCATATTATCTACTCTCTCTTTCCTGTATCTCTTACTCTCTCTCTCTAACTCTATACCCCACACACTCTGTCTCTCTGCTCACTTTTTCTCTGTCTCTCTTTCTCTCTCTGTCTCACTCTAAGTCTCTATTATTTTCTATGTGTGGAGAGTCACATTATTAGTTGTGCGTTTGCTAGAGCCACCCTAGATCTTGCCAACAGCTGCACGGCTAGAGAAAAACTCCATAAGAAGATGTCATGGGAACAGGATTCAAAGGGCATGCCCATTCATAAATTGAGTAGCCTGAAACTAGAGTGCTGCATATCTAAAGGCATTTGATTCTTTTGAGAAGAGAAGAGGCAGGGTTTGTGTAGACATAGCTGGAGGAAGGTTCCACCATCTTGTTTCTCTCTGCCTCTATCATTTCTTCCTGTCACGTCCACGTCCTGTGGCACATAGCACCTTGGGTGTGATGTCAGAAGGCAAAGATGAACTGCCAAGAAACGGTTAAGGTATTATTGACTGATATCTGCCCCCCCACGCCCGGTCCATATTAGGCCGTAGAGACCGGCTAGGTCACATTGATCCCTTTTTGCAATTCAAGAACATATCCTTTGAACATTGTGGATCTATTGCCTCCCCCCATATCTTTACACAGCGTGCTGTATCTTGCTATATTTCATGTAATGTATTCTTTCTACAAGGGTGGGTCTTTACAGTGTTTTCTAGTTATTGTGGTACATGGTGTGTTTCATGAAAGTATATACATTTTATAGAATCTTGATTGAACAGTCTTTTATTTTGGACTGTTACACTTCACTGTTTGGGTTGCTACTGAACCACATTCACAACCCTCTTGAGAGCATATCCTTGCCTCGGCCCACGTTACCACAAAAGGTGAAAGAGCTATATTTTAGCTGGCATTAATTTTCTTTTATGGATATGTTGGTTCTTGGTATGTAGAAGTGTCAAGACTGAGTAGGTGCTTTAGCCTCTACTCATCGTTGTACTCCAGTAGGGCAGAAGTCAATTTGCCACACCTGCACCCCTTGATAAAAGGCTTTTAGTAAACAGTGAGGCCTAGGAAGGCTTGCACCTGTTAAAGGGTGGTTGAGATGCCTCAATCAATCACTTCTTTCAAATTTTTCCTGGTAAGTTTGTTTCCAAGCAAAACCCACATGGTGATCCAGGCAAGTAACCGTACCCTGTGCTATCTGGCACTTTGAAGACTTGATAGTGAAGCCAGCCTTCTGCAAAGCACCTGTTTCAGGTGGTATTGATTATCTTCACAGGTACGACTGAAGACAGAAACGCCACCTAAATAGGCAATGCTGAAATCCGCAAACACAGATAGGACCAGACATACCATCCTCTTAAAGGTGGCAGGGATATTTTTTAACCCAAAGGTCACATTCGTAAACTGGTAGTTCCCCTGTGGTGAGCAAAATGTAGACATCTCCTTTGCCATGTCAATTGGGGCCCACCTGCCAGTAAGGAGCAGTGAGATTAAAGGTATTCATGAATTTGGAAATGCTTTATCTGTCAAAGAGCTTGTCTGTCCTAGGAATGGGTGAGCCTCTGCCTTGGTGACAAAATTAGCCCCCTTGTGGTCCACACAAAGTGGACTTCAATTTTCCCATTACAGGACTTTTTAAGTACCAGACCACAGGACTAGCAATGGGCTATGGCAAGGCACAATAACCCATAAGTTCAACATCTTGCAGATTCCCTCCTTTATGGTGTCCTTGACCTTGTTAGACATCTGGAAAATTGTACTCTTCACAGGCTTACTGTCTCCAGTGTCATGTCATGGATGCACCAATCAATTTTTCATGGAGTGGGTGAGAACTGACCTGCACACTCACCCAGCAGCTTCAAGTGTTTCAGCTTTTCCAAAACACAGTTCTTTGTGATACTTTCTAGCCCTTCTGGTTTGGTTAACTTTCACCAATTACAGTTCCTTAATTTCAGTTCCCAACACATTTCCTTTATATTCAATTGCAGGCTTCTTTGCAGGTATTTTCAGTGGCTTTCATACCAGTAGGTGTCCTCGGTCTAGGAGCAGTTGTTGGACCACATGGTCCACCCATTACATTTCACAAACTGGACACACCAGTCCTGCCTCTGCTTCCTTGTATGCACATTGCCACTGTTTCTGCTCTACAGTGGTAGTTAGTTTATTCTCATTTCACAACCTCATGATGCTTTACCATTGCTTGTTTTGCCACTATTCACTTATTGCACTTTCATATCTGTCTGTGGCTCTTGCCAATGCTTGTTCTCTCAATTTATACAGTTCCTTTATAGCACAAGATTTCACAAAACTGCTTTAATTCAGATCAGTTTTCAACAGTACTTGCTTTCATTCAAATCAATATTCAAAAAGTGCTTATTTTCTTGCTTATCCTCTCTTAGCTCTTTGCAAGGTTTACAACCTCCTCTTCACACTTGACAAAGCTTGCTTAAACTCATTTTCACTTAATTCACCCTGGGATTTTTTTTCAGCTCCATGTTAGCCTTGGTTTCATCTCTTTCACAGCTCAGTATTCACAAAACCTTGCACTTGGTTTTTCTTTTACAGTTCGGTTTTCTTGACTCATTTACAATTCGGAATTCATAAAACCTTTCACTCAGTTTTCTTGGCAGTTTCATGTCATCATTATTATCAAAAAATATTTATAATTGACTTAGTTCAAACTCGACCGGCATTCATATTACCCAAACGGTCTCTTGCTCACTCGCAAGCAACCAGTTCTTCAGCAACCACATGGTCTACACCTCAGCATCCAGAGTCACTCAGGCTTCTCTGACTCACTGGGTATGCTGTCTCTTCTCTGCGAAGGCAGGCTTGCTGTGGCTGTCACTTATCCCGGCTCGGCATGTTTCTCCAACAGGGTCTACACCGCCTCTGCTGTACGGAGAGCTAGTCTCTCTGACTCCAGGAGTTATACAGACCAGCTCTGCTACCAGAGACCTCTCGAATGCCCCCACCACAATCACCTACCACTGCAATGACGTTGCAGCTCGCAGGCACTTCGGGCACACTCTGGCTTCACCTCCGGCTTCTGCAGCAGGCATTCCACTGATGATTCTTTTGGCCTCACCTGAGCAGGCTATGTATACCATCCCCTTTGCTTCAGGTGTAGGAAATGTTCATTTATTGCATAACGATCTTGGTACTCGACATCCCTCTTCCTCCTCCCACTACCAGAGTGCTGTTTACTAGGGAAAAATAGGGAAGGGATTGACACCAGCCTATAAAGGCGTGGGAAATGGTAGACCCATTGTAGTCATCCCTCACAAACCCACCCCCAGGATCAGGATCCAAAAACATCAGCTGTTCCCTGGCCAACTGGAGAAGGATATATTGGGGAAATAAGTGAGGATACCCTCAGATTCCTCACAAAGAGTATCTGTCGCCTCATCAGTCTCATCATCTGTTTCGAGAGCCAACACAAAGTCATCCCAGCTGTTAGCTGAAGGACAAGAATGACCCTGTGCATCTGCCTCAGGTCCATTGTATCAATGAGTTGGTCAAAATCACTGATTTTCTTGATAATACATATGTTCCACCCCTCTTATCATGAAGGGTGCTATGCTTGACAGGTTCCATAATCCAGACCATTTGTCCTGTGGTGTACCCTGTCACTGTGGACTTCTCATCATGCCAGTGTTTCATGAGCTCTTGACTGACCATCAGATTCTGAGTGCTCTGTCTTTTTGACCATTCTAGATCTAAGCCAACATGCAAAATCTACAATGTCATATGAAGAAGTTTGCAGATTGCCCTCCTACCCATCCTACACTACACGTGGGGGACCCCTAACAGGATGGCCAAACAAAAGCTCAAAGGGACTGAACAATACTCCATTCTGTGGCACCTCCCAGTAGGCAAACTGAAGGAATTTCAGAAGAAAATCCCATGTTCTCCGCAGGTGATCTTCCAAGCTACCAATCATGCCCTTCAGGAATTTGCTGAACTGCTCCACCAGCCAATTGGTCTGTGGGTGGAAAGCTATAGAGAATGTGTAAGTAAAACCATGCTTCTCCCACATTGCCTTCATATATACAAATATGAATGTGGGGCCATTGCCAAAAATGACTTCTTTAGGGCACTCCAAACGAAAGAATATCCATATCAAAGCCTTTGTCAGAACTGGGGCTTTGATGCTTCTCAAGGGGTACCAGGTGGTGTGATCTATATGACCAAGATAAGCTGGTTCCATGAGGTGGTCTGAGGATCCAAAGGACTCTCAATGTCCATGCCTATTCTTTTCAAAAGGATGCATTGAATTAAGGGGAGCTTTGTCACCTCACCAGACTTACCAGATGCTTAGAAATTATGGCAGGACCGTAGTAAAATCTTTATTTTGTATATGCATTGGTTGTTCGCGACGGAATTATTTGTGCCGAAAATAGCAAAGCTGAAATGGCCGAACAAACAATAGGGATAAAACTATGTAATTACATGCACAGTATAAATATTTATTAAAATTGAAAAACAATACTGGGACTAGAAAGGGAAATGAATGGGTCAGACACCACAAAATATCGCAAGAAACCGTGCCAGGAAGTAACATGAGGATTGCAACGTAAGCACGCATTACACGCAGTAGCGCTTATTCTGAGGAAAAGCATTGCTAGATTCGAAAATCAACCGAAATGCTGATTATGGATAGTTTTAAATGTGAAAGGAATCAGTTTATATAGTTATAATCCATACATAATTTCAAACAAAAGTGTGAAATCTAATCCTCAGAGATTTTGAAGATTGCAGGAGAATTATATACATATTTCATATCATCAGCTAAGTGTTGTACTGGTAAAAAAGGAAGATTTGAACAAAATTAAAGATAGAACATTTAAAAAATGTTATGAGGAAATAATTGGTGGATTTCACATTTGATTTATGTAGGAGATGTCTAATTTAAAATAAATGGAAAAAGCAGTTTATATAATGTCAACCAAAGGGAAGGAGCAGCTCAAAGACAATGATATATTTGGAGCGATTCAGAAGTGAAAATAAATGGTGGATATGTGTAGTAGAGTAGAAAAAAAAAAGATTGTAGAGGAAGAGCAAGCACAAATGGTGAGATCATACATTATACTATAGAGCATAATCATGAACGTAAGCATTTTTTTAATGTGATAATGGTATTACAGCAAAAATAAACCATATATGTTATGTTATAATTAACCGTTTATTAAATGAATAATCTGTGACTCATTATTTTGTGCATAATTTGGCAGATTTGGAATGGAAAAAGAGATCAAATAAAGTGTTATCCAGCCGTTTCAGGTATGTCAAGTCAAGAAAGGACTGTATCAGGTAAAAGAATGTTAGGTCAAATAGTACTTGTGAAAATAGGTCAAAACTGCCATGCGATAAAAAGAATTCAATTAAATTGGCCAATACCTTTATTTTCACACCCACCTGAGGACAGTAAAAATTGGCAGACCCCTAAGGGACCCGCCAAAGAAATGCCATGAGTCAAGTCCATTGGGAATCTTCTATGGCTTGGGGCTAATCTCCAGATAGTCCCTGCCTCAGAATTTGTGTGTTTACTGTAGAGGATGCAATTACCCTAGTACAAGATCAGATTACTCCTGAGCCTGTTTGCTTGTCAGCTCGTGCCAATCATATAGAGCGGGGTAGTCTCTTTGCACCATACAAATTTAATCCTGAAATGGGCCTCCAGCTAAAGTCAATTCTCTCCTTTGTGGCACCCTAGAGGTATGGAACTGCTTTGCCTTCCAACTCAGGTTTTGGTTTTCTTCCTGTAGGCAATCACTGAATCTGGAGACTCCACAGTAGGCACCTCCTTGGCCACTACGCAGCCTCTGTAAGAAGCAGGAACCTTTCAGGACTTTGGATCTGTACTCGACAGTAGGGTGGTCTCTGGTCTTCTGCTATCTCTAGGTGGGAGAGAATATGGGCTCCTGGCCTCATGGGCAGATTGCCATTTCCTAGGCCCTAGATCTTGGGACTGCAGCAATAATTTCTTTGTCTGACAGGTAATTCCCAAAAAGACAGTCTATGGAATGTTGTCCTTCATAATGACACAGTGCTGAGAGGTCCTAGGTCACTAGCTAAACTCCACGATTGCTAGTGGGCATCAGGTGAAGCTGTCAATCAAACCTGCTGACTAACTTGTCTGACTAGGAATTATCTGGTCCACTTGCACCCATCATCCCCAGAGGGCACTGATACTCAAAGCAGTATTACGTAGTGATTGGGCCTTTTCCCATTTTTGAAGACTTGCTCCCAAAAATGTATTCACAGGAACCCAAGCCTCAGCAGGAGGCCCACTACTTTTCCTACTCGTAGTTAAAAGGAAATATTTAGCCGACCCGGCCTAGTGGGAATTTATTGCCTTAGAAGCCCACACTGACTATGATATCTTCTTCAATGAGGCTACCACTGATTCTAGCCTGCTTGATACTACATTTGCAAGCTGGATCTCTGTACCTATTTTCTGGATCATCATACAGAAAGCAGCCTGTATATGCTGAGGGTGCACTTGCCCTAGTGTTAGAGGGCCACTAAAACTGGGGCAACAACTCCACGATTGCTAGTGGGCATCAAGTAAGGTTGTCAAAGCTCCTGGCAAACTTGTCTGACCAGGAATTATCTGGTCCTCTTGCACCCACCATGTCTGAAGAGTGGTGATACTCACAAAAGTATCACATAGTGCTTGGGCCTTGTTCCCATTTATGAAGACTTTCTACAAAAACCTCTGATTGTTCACAGGAAGCAGAGCCTCCACAGGATACTAAGTTTCCCAGTCATAGTAAAAAGGGAACATTTGGCCACCTAGTGGGAATCAAATGCCTACACTGACTATGACCTCTTCTTGAATGAGACCAGCACTGACTACATCCTGCATGATTCTAGCCTAGCAAGCTGGATCTCTGTACCTATTGTTTCGATCCACACACAGAAAGCACCCTCTGTGTGTTGAGAGTGCAGTTGCCCCAGTGTTAGAGGAAACATCACCCCTCTTTTCTGTGGCATACAAAGAGCCAGGTGGCAGAGGTGCCCCATTGTACTTTTATGGACCTTTCTTAGCAAGAGAAAGATAACCTGTGCCCTTACCATCCTCTGGTTTACTTGTATCAGTTGCCTTTTCTTCTGATTTGGATGAATTCACCTGAGCCTTTTTCTGGACCTTTCAGCAGCCTTTGCAATTTTCAGAGTGTGCAATATTCTTGTCCTCTAAAGGCTGGTGTAACTCCAGCTAGCAAATTTAAGGATATTCTTGCATGTGACCAAATTATACATGCCATCAAATGTGTGTATCCCATTCACTCAGATACTTCAAGTACTGATGTGCAAATGCCTCAAAGGTTTGACTTCCCTTCTTTATGAGCTCTCTAAAGTATCTTAGTTCCTAAGGTTGGCTGCTTTCATTTTATTATAAATTGGCCTTTCCTAAGGAGCTAACTGAATGATTACATCATTTCAGGCAGTCGGTAGGTAGCTCATATGGGCTGACCCCACACAAATCCGTTTCTACTTCCTAGAGGCTAAATGCTGCTCTAGAGCTTCAAACCAGTCAAACATGTCCCATCCCATGTCATATGGTTGTGCTATGTCAATGGGGTTGTAGCATCTAGGCTTTCCTTGCGTGCCACCACTCGAGATACGTTTGTTCCCACTAGAGGTCTGTTCATGATAGTTCTTTTTTCATCTACAGTTCCAGCTTGCACAGCTCCAGCATGTTTTTGTTTTTGTGGTGCTGGAGTAGAGTCATCCCTCTGCTTCTTCTCTGCTAGGGGCACCATGCTCTCCTCTAAAAGGATCACTCAAGCAATCAGTTCCTCCCAACACATACTACCTGACAGAGGCTTGGACGTAACAGAGCTTGTCATTTTGCAGAAACTCGGGACCTCAGGGACACCAAGCTATTCGCTCTCGGGGACGAATGGTGGACGCAGCTATCACTATTTCTATCTTACTCTATATCTACACCCCGTGAACTGGGTATGGGTATCTAAATTGAAAGCACCAGGATCACTATTGTCCCCCTGGATCTCTTCCACCCCACTAGCTTCCCCGAAATCATGGAGGCTTTATAACAGTTCTGGCTTCTTAACCTTACTGCCAAGCAGGAGTCTTTTATTTTGAAACAGACTGAGAAGGGTGCTTGCTTTCAAGCCCTGCATGAAGCGCATACCGTGTTCCATAGTACCAATTTAAAAATGCCTGACATTTGTTCTAAACTTAACTATACACTTTTTTATTTTGGAAGACTAAGCTGTAGGCACAGGCTGTGTCAAAACCCACCACTGCCATTAGTGTCACAAAATGACTACTGCTGTGCAGGAGTACACGGATGAATTGTGTATAAGCCACCTGTTCAGACCTCACAGTACTAAAAAACCAACAGTGATCCCCATTATAAAGGTAAACAGGCACAGTCAAGAGATATTCCTCAGTTGCCTTTTGTGGTAACATGGACCGAGGGCAGATTACTTTCTTAAAAGGGGTGTACATGTACTGGCAGGAGTAAGCCAATCAGTAACTAAAGAGCATTATAAAAAAGACCACCACATATAAGAATATCCAATCAAGGATCTATAAAGGTATCATTTTTAATTGAACAATGTGCAATTAACTATCTAGCCCCCCCCCGCCTGTGCATTTCCCACTCACAAAGCAACATTCAGCCAGCCCCTGGCGAAGTGTGAATACATTGTCTAAGATACCCACATTGACTATGGCCTCTTCTTCCATGAGAGCAGCACTGGCTATATCTTGCCTATATCTACACTTGCAAGTTGGATCTCCCTTCCTATGCATTGGGTCTCCACACAGAAAGCAACCTCTTCCTGCTGAGATTAAAGTTGGCCAGTGTTAGAGGAGGAACCATCAATCCTCTTTTTTGTGGGATCCGATGAACCATGTAGGGGGTTATGATGTGTTTCAAGACAGTCATCTCAGTTCTAAGATGGCTTGAAGTGGTGAAAAATAGGAGTTCAGCTGTTTTGGGCTTCTAAGGGTGCTATGAGACCCACTCAATGGTCTCGAGGATAAGGTGATTACTTTTTAATCTTCACTCCTAGTACAGGGGGCATCTGCAGAGGTCCTTCACCTCCAGTCAGGAGGTTGGTTTCAGTGCACCTGGGAGGGTGACAGATCTTTGCCCACCAGTGGTCACCCCCAGTGTTACCTGGGATGGTTACGGAACAGACCTCTCACCTGTCTTGGGTGCACCTGTCCTCATTTCTGGCATAGGCCTTTGTAATTGACTGCATTTCCAACAGGGTCCCACTAATTACTCTTGCCTTGTAGGAAGTCCAAAATGAATGCAGGAAAGAGGGGGGTATCCCTACCATAAAGGGCACACGGGATTTGACAGAAGCAATCCTGCTGTAAGGGTCTCTAATCTCGGTCACTTTGACAAGCAACCTGCAGAACGTGGTGGAGACAGGAAGACATCCCCATAGAAAAGCCACATGGACAATGCCTTCTTGATTCCCTTGCAACCCCCTTCCAAGGCTGCATCTTTAAAGGTCCTTTAGAGTGCAACACCTTAGTCTGAGGAAGCCTTTGTTATGTAACTGCCCCTTTGTAGTATGGTCGCCAAGAGATTTCCTATTGTGAACTCCTGGGATTTTTGAAGGTGTTACCCTGCCTCTGAGAGGATCAAAAGGCAAGCAGCAACCTGCATATTGTCTGACTTGCTGAAACAGGAAAAGGCCGGCTAGGCATGAATCCACACAGCCTTCCCATAGCTGACCTGCTTCTCAGGTGTGACACCTGTGTGATACCAAGTTGATGTGGCATTAATAATTGTGTGCACTATCAGAGCCCATAACAAAACCAGATACGGCTTATTCATAGAGATTACCCTGCCACAATGCAAATAGGAGCACAATTATAATGTTTTGGATCAGAGGTGCAGAAGTTAAATGCAGTCTCTGCAGTGATTTTGGGTTGCAGCTGCTGTCAGAAAGACACATGTGACCTTTAAACCTGTCCTGTGGCACTGGAGAGCAGGTGCTGTAGCTGTCAGGCGACTGATACAGCAAGGCACATGTGTGTGCGCTACTTTTTGCATTGAGTCTTAGGAAAGGGTGTCTGATTAACACACCACCATTTCTGAGAGGGATTACCTGCATCATATTTTTTTTTTTAAATCAAATAAAGCACCCTCAACAGATGACAATCCTGCACAATCCATGAGGCTCACAATGCATTTTAGTAATAACTTTGATACATCGATCACTCTAGTGGGTACATCATATCGATTAATGCCAAAATATAAACATACTTTCTCCCTCTATTAATTCAATATCATCACACAAAATCCACGAAGGAAATGTAACATCATCTCATGGGACCACTATAAAGATTTCAATATCACACACATAAAATGAAAATATCATCGCACATCATTACTATGGGGACTTCAGTATCATCACACACCATCCCTGTGAGCACTTTGGTATCATCACACACTGTACCCATGGGAAATGCACCATTATCACTTACAATCCATATGGGGGCTTCATTATAATTACACAATGGGCCTCATTCCGAGATTGGAGGTAGTCATGGCGCTATTTGCGCCATGACTGCCTCCAATAACGGTACCGGCACCGGTCTAGTTCAATGGGGATTTACCAGTGTAGTCCAACCTTTGCGGAACTAGTAAGTCCCCATTGAAAAAACCATTCCCCATTCCCATTTGAGCTCCCATAGGGCTCAATTGGAAGGGGGAAGGCGCTAATAACGGTACCGCAATTTGCGGTACCCTTATTGGCTCTGAATTCCCTTAATGGGTCCCGTCCATAAGGCCTGGTAAAACCAGGCATTGAAGGAGGGACCCGCTAAGGGAACTCGTAGTAGGGCGGTAAGGGATTACCGGCAACGGTCTCCTTACCGGTGCCTGGTATCCCTTACCGCCCCACTCGGAATGAGGCCCAATGTCTCTGAATATTACGAGATCATCTGACACCATGAATTTAGGGTATTGGGCATCATGACAAACATCTCTTTGGGGACTTCAAATCCTCACTCACCATTCCAGCCACGTTTTTAACATCACCGCACAACATCCCTTTATGTTGGTTATCACAGAACAATCCTCTAAGGACTTCTTTATCATCACAAATTCCATGCAGGGATTGCAATATTCTCATACACAGTTCTTGCAGTGACATCAGCACTGTCACACAACATCCCATTGGGGAACTCAATATCATCATGCACATCTCTTTGGGGACTTATTTTATCACACACTGTGTTTTTAGAGATGAGAGTGTTATTACGCACAGTACCATCTGTGACTTCAGATCAACTCAAATCATCCCTGCGGACACTCAAATATCTTCACAAACCCCTTTGCTTTGTGGGAGCTTCATTATCATGAACTATGTGTGTTAACATTACAATCTTCACATTAAACAACTGTGTCAATAACAATATAATTACGCACCATTCTGGGGGATATTTATAATCTGTAGACATACTTTTGGTAATTTAGTCTCATCAGAAACAATTCCTGCAGGAACCAGAAATCAACAGATTTACGAAGGCTGAATTATCACTTGCCATACATCTGAAAAGATCACCACAGAGACCAATGGACTCCAAAAATGGGGTTCAAGACCAGCATACCACCACTCAGAATCCAAAGGCAAATCTGCCAGGCAAAGAGGCAGCAAAGTTAAACAGGTTTGGTGTTAATTCTAAACAACAATCACAGTATTATGGCCATACTAAAGAGGCACAATCTAATTATGCCATCTCTTAAAAGCGGTTTTAATATAATCACAATAATTTGGGGAATTCAGTTTCACCCCAAACCACTCTTGTAGGGTCTTCAGTATCATCAGAACCTACTTGTGAGGTTGTCAACATGTTTACTGCCCACCAGCCAAAAGCAGATTTCATTATCTTCAGTCATTATCATCAACATATTTACTGCCCATTAGCCAATAACAGACTTCAATATCTTCAGTCATTATCCCTGTGGGGGCCTCTTAAAACCACCATGCACCATGCCTATGGTGACTTCAATATATTCACTAAACTTCACTGTGAAAATATCAATATAATCAAACATTTTCCCTGTACTTTGCTGTAACATCATCATACACCATTACTTTGGGGACATCAATAGCATCACAGACCATCTCTGTGGAAACTTAAATGTCTTCAAACATCATCACTGTATTGACTTCAATATCACCACGTACCATCACTGTTGGGTCTTTAATAACATGACACACCAACCCAATAGATAATTCAATAGAATTACATATCGTCTAGTGGGTCCATTCAATACAATTCCAAGAAATGAATTACCTATAGGTCATTCACGATCATCACATACAATGCATATGAGCAATTTGCACACAAGCACAATTCTAGTGTTTCGCTAACCATGACATAAAGGATGAAACCAACACAAGCGAGGGTTGTTTGCTCACGTTTCAGGGAGCTTTTGAAAACTTGGCACATTTGATTTCTGACATATAATCCATCCCAAATGTTGTTGGTGGCCTGGTCAAGTAAGTAGACGGGATTGGCCAGCCTTTGTTTCCTTGGGCATGACTTCAACATGCCCAGGCTCACCATGCAGTGGGTGAATTCCAGACATACCCACTCATGCACCGAACAGATCTTCTCCAACTATCTCTCCTTTCAGCGCTGTGCCCAATAGAATACAGTTGAGTCCCACGATAAATGTGGTCCAACTGTACACATTGCTCCTCCATCTTTACCTTCTCATGCCTTTACTGAGCATCCTATCTATTCCACACCCTTATCCCAACAAACTACCCGTCTTTGCTACTCCATACTACTACTGAATGCTCAATCATACTCCTCATTTGCCTCTCTGAACAGCGCGTTGATGCAATAAACTATGACAGGAGGCACTATACAATTGCAAGATAACATAACATGACCTATGGAGACATGTATATCACCATAGACTCTTTGGAGACATTAGACTCTTCTGTCACCATTGCTCTTAAAACATCAGTATCAACACACACCGCTTCTGTACAGACTTGCACAATATCACATGCCATTAACGTGGACTTTTATAACGTTTTGTTTTTCTCTTTCAGGACAATTCTCCGTGGCATGCCATTTAATGACCATCATATTGAAATGCTCTGCCAACAGCCACGTTGGTATTCAGAGCTTCTGACTATATTGGTGCTAACCCTGATCTCCTCATACAGCGACTAGCGCGTCATTTGAAATGGAGCATTGCTTCTGTGAAACGTGCAGGTCACCACAGTAAATAAGGCGCATAAAAAGCAATTCATGACCTGCACTATTTTGAAATTCCTGAATCTTTGTGAATTCGGCCAGTAACTTATTATAGGAAATCTGTTCACATTGTGAAACTAGCAAGCAAACTAACTAGTTACTAATTCCAACATTCACCATAATGTCACCTGCACGTAAAAGTAGGCAGCTGAACCAAATGCCAACTTCAAAAACAGCAAGGAAAGAAATCGCATTAGTACTGTTTTACTGGAGTGGCGGCTGTTGTGTACGTATTACACGAGGTGCGCATGCGCGGCCCAGCAGGCCGGCGCATGCGCGTTGTGATAATAAAGGCGGTGCCCGGCAGTTCGCGCCGGAGCACCGGAACAACCAAACGTCTCCGGCGTGCGTTCTTGCGCGCCCGCCCGCGCGTGCTTAGACCCTGGGGGCCCGCACGCCATCACGGGGCTTACCCGGGGCATCACACTGGCGACGAGGAGGTACAGATTACTTTCCCTGCTCCGACAGCCTCGGAGAGACGGAAAGCTCTTCCGTATTACGGACCCGCGGAGTGCCGGCGGCCATTTTGTTTTTCCACTCGCTCCTCTCCTCACACACAGTTGCAGTGGTTGCGGCCCGAGAGGGTGCTCGTGCACCACCTGCCAGCTGTATTTCAAGGAAATAACTCAATTTTTGGAACTCCCACAGTCCTGCAGGCGCAAGGCTGTGGCACCGAAGAAGAAAGAAGTGGGTTTCTACACCCCAACACTACTACAAGTCCAGGACAAGCTGCCCATCATTCTAGGAAAAGACAATTGTGAGTACGTGGTGCAGAAATGGGTGAAGAGACTGATGATGAAGGGGCCGTAGCCCCAATTCCCCGCAGATCACGCAGCTCCCTGGCCCCCATGCCTGAATTCGATTCAACTGGCCCCCTTCCAAACTGGGCCCAAAGTGGCTGCTGTGGGTCAAGAGGCTGGATATGTTCTTCAGGGCATCTGGGGTGAACGATGATGATACCAAAGTTGCGACTATGATCTACTCGGCAGGCGCAGAGGTCCACAAGATCTACGATTCTTTCGTCATCCCTGCGGTCACGTATGACGCAGTCAAGCAGGCACTCAAAGACCATTTTCTCCCCATGGCAAATGTTGATTTTGATAGATTTGTCATGGGCGCCGAAAGACAATTAGACGACGATCCTCTAGACAAATTCTGTGCCCGTTTGAGGCACCTGGCGACCTCCTGCAGATGGGTCGATGAGGAGGAAATGGTCCGTAACCAGCTATTGCAGGGGTGCAGCTCTGGCAAACTTAGAAGGCAAGTACTGAGGGAACCTGGTCTGACCCTCCAGCAGATTTTGGACCTGGGAAGGGCACAGGAGCTGGCAGAAGCCAGAGGTGCGAAAATGGACGCCGCCATGCGACCTAAGAATGATGAAGATGCATTTGCTGTGGGACGATCGGCAATGGGAAGGTCGAAATGGGCGCCGAGAAGGCCTGATGCCCCGCCCACACCAGGTAACGCCTCATCTTGCTCCTACTGTGGATATGATCTTCCCCACGGAGGAGAATGCCCAGCTAAGTCGAGAACGTGCGGCCGGTGTGGCACACCGGGGCACTATGCAAGGATGTGCAGGGCTGCCGCCCCTGTAGCGGCAGGAAGAGGACTGGAGAGAGTTGGACGTAGAAGCGCTCGCAGAGTGAGAGGCATCTCATCGATTGATCAGGGTCTGCAGGACCTGGAGATCGCAGAGGAGGAGGAGGAGGAGGAGGAGGAGGAGGAAGAGATTTCTTCATTTACAGCATATGGAAAGGTCCTGGCACGAGACGTCAACCCACATGCACTGTTAACATCAATGACGTCCCCACCCCCATTCTCATAGACACTAGGGCGTCAGTCTGTGTGCTGGCCACCAAACATTACGAGGCCCTGCCAGGCCCACCGGAGCTGTCAGCATCCACGGCGCAAATATATGCTTTCGGAGGGGAAACACCTCTACCCATCCAAGGTGTGTTTGTAGCCCCGGTATCTCATGGACAGAACACCATTAAAGCAAGGTTCTTTGTCACCAGCATCAGCCCACATTCCTTATTGAGCTGTGCGGCATCAGAAGCACTCGACATTGTCCACTTCTCGTTTGGAGTATACCACGCCGATATGGAAGGCATGCTACACAGATTTGAAGCACTCTTCAAGGGCATTGGAAAGCTGAAAGCAGAGCCCATACGCTTACATATTGACAAGTCCGTGAGGCCGACGGCCCTCAAACATCGCCGTATTCCTTTTCACTTAAGAGCCCAAGTGGAGGAGGAATTGCAGCAGCTGGTCGACCGGGACATTATTGAAAGAGTAGAAGGTCCCACCCCTTGGGTTTCGCCTATCGTGGTGGCCCCAAAGCCGAAGCAACCGGGGGCAGTACGCATTTGTGTGGACATGAGGCTCCCAAATGCCGCCATCAAAAGGGAGCGTCATCTCACACCCACTCTAGATGACGTCGTCGGAGAACTCCAAGGTGCCAAAGTCTTTTCTAAACTGGACCTAAGGTCTGGGTATCACCAGTTAGAGTTACACCCCGAGTCGAGGTACATTACAACATTCACCACTCATGAGGGGTTGTATCAGTACAAAAGATTAAACTTTGGAATCTCGTCCGCGGCAGAGGTTTTCCAAAACGCCATCAGAGGAGCCCTGTCCGGACTAAAAGGAGTCATAAACATGTCCGACGACATCTTAGTCTTTGCCAGGTCAGAAGTGGAACACCTTAAACGGCTGGAGAACACTTTTGAGAGACTACAGGCGGTGGGTTTGACTCTGCACAAAGAGAAGTGCGAATTCCTAAAAGACCGACTGGAATTCTTTGGGTTCACCTTTCACGCTGGGGGCATATCCCCGGATCCTGGAAAAGTTAAGGACATTAGAGAGGCACCTCCACCCACATCACCGGCTGAAGTACAGAGCTTCTTAGGGATGGTCAACTACTGCGGCCGTTTTATCAAGGACTTGGCCTCTCTGTCGGAACCACTGAGGGCACTCACCAGGAACGACGTGACCTGGCAGTGGACTGAGAATGAACAACGATCCTTCAGGACCATCAAAGAAGCCCTGTCAGAGCAGGAAACAATGGCCTATTTCAATCCCAGCCGGGAATCGGAGATTGTGGTCGATGCCAGCCCGGTAGGACTGGGGGCAGTCCTCATGCAGGCAGACAAACTGGGGGTCATGAGGCCCATAGCATATGCCAGCAAAGCCCTCACAGACACAGAGAGGAGATATTCCCAGATAGAAAGGGAAGCCCTTGCCATCCGGTGGGGGTGCAAACACTTCAGAATATACATCCTCGGCAAACCTGTTGTCGTGGTGACTGACCATAAACCCCTGATTCCTATTTTGTCGGGAACATCATCCAAGCCACCACCCCGCATCGAGAGATGGATGCTATCACTCATGGAATACGGCGTCAAGCTGGTGTACCGCCCAGGGACGCATAACCCCGCCGATTATCTTTCTCGCCATCCAGGCACGAGGGACACCCAGAGTCTCGTGGAGATGACCGACACTGGGGACGCCGTACACCTCGTCATTGAGTCGGCCCTGCCCGTGGCCTTATCGAGACAGGACATTGCGGACGACTCGAACTCAGACGAGGCGTTCCTGAGGGTGAAAAGGGCAGTGGCCACAGGAGAGTGGGGGGACATCCTTTTGAACAACGCCAGGAGGAACCCGGATGTGCAAAGGGACCTGCAGTTGCTGTGGAAAGCTCGACACTAGCTCTCGGTGTCCACAGACAGTCTGTTACTGCGAGGGCACCAAATCGTGATCCCCAGGTCACTGGTCATGAGGGTCCTCCATTTGCCCCCACACAGGACACCAGGGCATGGCCAAGATGAAGGCACGCCTCAGGCTGAAGGTCTGGTTTCCCGATCTAGAGCACCGGGTGGGCGAGTTTGTGAGGACCTGCATTCCCTGCCAAGCTACGAGTCCTGTGGAAAGGGGCCCACCCATTCAGGCCATGGTGCGGAGTGACGTACCATGGGGAACGGTGCACGCGGACTTCGGCTCAACTGGAAGGGGCCTATATTTCCTGGTGGTCACAGACCAGTGGTCGAGGTATCCGGAGGTGGAGCTCGTAGAATCCACCGCCAGTGATCACACCATCCTGGCAATGGACAAAATCTTCGCCACCCATGGATTCCCCTTTGAGATCTGCTCAGACAACGTTGCACCATTCCAAGGACAGCAGTTTGCTAGGTATTGCGAAGAACGAGGAATAAAGCACCGGAAGGTAACCCTGCTATGGCCAAGGGCCAATGGGGAGGTTGAGCGGTTCATGCGAACACTGAACAAGGTCTTCCGAATTTCTGTCAATGGAGGGGAGGACCTACCACACAATCTAATTGACTTCCTTCGTGAATACCGGTCCACCCCACATCGATCCCCCGGAATCGCACCCGCCGAGGCGCTGTTCAGGCGAATACCCAGAGGGCTAATACCCGAAGCGGGAGACAGACACCCGGGATTGATTGATAGTGCACGGGTGACAGCAGAAAGAGCAGCAAGGAACGAGAACGAAACAATAAGGCGGAGGTTGCCAGAAAGAGAGATAGTGGTAGGAGACACTGTCCTAGTCCGGAATAGGAAACCGGAAGGAAAACTCTCCATGATTTACGAAACCCAACCAATGGGAGTGACTCATGTCAAAGGGTCAATGGTCACAGCTGCGAATGCGCGGGGTACAGTAACAAGCAACGTATCCTTCTTCAAGCGCATAGAACCTGTGGCAGTGGAAGAAGGAATCAATCCTAACCAAGGACAAACAGCGGAGGCGCCGCAAGGAGGCGGTGAGCTGCCAGAGGACCCCGGGGGACCAGAGAACCCCGAGAGAGGTTCACCCACGTATCCGCCGCAAAGATTCCAGGATTTCATCATGGACTCAGCGGCATGAGTAACAAGCCCTGTTAAGTACAGTTTGATTTGAGCCACGTTGGTTCCACTGTTCAATGTGTTTGTTGTTTGGGGGAAAAGGAGGGATGTTGTGTACGTATTACACGAGGTGCGCATGCGCGGCCCAGCAGGCCGGCGCATGCGCGTTGTGATAATAAAGGCGGTGCCCGGCAGTTCGCGCCGGAGCACCGGAACAACCAGACGTCTCCGGCGTGCTTTCTTGCGCGCCCGCCCGCCATCACGGGGCTTACCCGGGCCATCACAGCGGCCAATCAATAAAATGCAATGTTGAAGTAGTATGTGCACTGAAATAATGAATAATGAAGAAGATTATTCATAGTTCTGCTCTAAAATTGCTGAAAATAACATTAAAAAAATACACAAATGGCAAAAGCAAGAGCTTATTTTGATGTATACTTAATTTAAAGACAAGGTGAAAATGAAATGGTATTTACATTTATGTTTGCATACAAATTTATCCTGGCTGCTATGACACCTTTTTCTTTGAAAATGTACTCCTGACTGCTACTAGTTTTGGTTTGAGAATCCTGAAGTGTTTTTACATTCCAGTGAGTGTTTTGAAGACTGTATTACCACCTCCGATCTACCGGGGAAGAGCTCAAAAATAAATAAGCACATGAAGTTAAACTGTTCTCCACAAGGCATTTTTAAAAATAGTTGTGGAGAGTCCAACAGATGCCTTTTAACTCATTGAATATTATTTTGAAATAATTACCTTGTGGGGACAAAGGGTATCATACCCCAGAACCCACAAGGATAGAAATAAAACACTCTGAGATGCACCTCCGCACACACACACACACATGCACACACACACTGCAGTAACCCTACCAACAACAATACTCATCTGTCCACTCAAGCAACATAATCCCTTGGCAAACCGTATGAACAAATGTATACCCATTCGCAAAACCACTGCACTTCATCTTCTGAAAATGTTGCAAAGAATTGGGAAAAATCAGCATTAAACGATTGTTGCTACCATAATAACAGTGGCTATGAACGTACCTGGTGGTGGCCATGGAGTTTACAAGTGTGACACACAACATGCATGAACGTGGCGTTTCTACAAAAGTAATCCCATTTTCTAGCTACATCAAAATCTGCTGCACCCACAAATTGCGGCACAAAAGTTTTTTGGGGTATGCAACTAATTCACCCATGCAAAATTGGGGTTCTATTAGATTTCCTTGAACATTTTTAGCTGAATGCAACTTTTTCAAACTTTGTGGCCGATTTTACCACTTTTTTACAACAAAAACGCAGAGGGAGACCCCTGCACCTCTTTCTATCGCCCAACCCCCACTATTATACACACAACCCAAACTTACTATCTGTAGTTTTGTGGTAAAGAAAATCGGCCAGGAAAATCAGTAAAGTTGCACTAGGGGAAAGTGAGGAATACCAACATTAGCATTCCACTAGTGAATCACAATATCCATTCACATTTTTTCAGTACATTTCTTGGCGCATGCCTCCACCAAAACAAGTGAACAGGCACTTATCAATGCAACCCTGCAGCAATTAGGGGCACACAATTGATCTGCTATTGCAACTGGGTCCTTGCTGCACTGTCTGCAATGCAAATGTGTGGTCATAGCATGGCTGTACAAACGTGTTCGTGAACACGACTTCAGATAATTGTCCCCAATATCCCAGCATGCAGCAGACCCTTGCTTGTAGAATTTTTGGAACGATAGTTTGTGTAATTGAAGTTTTGGAACAGATGTTTGAGGCTTCTTAAAGGATTAATCTTGAAATCAAGACGATGTCCTACTGGCAGCATTGAGACGTCTATTGTTGGTGAGCAATTGCCTTCATTTTATTAAGCTTCACACAATGCACACTCCAAGTCTCTGATCCTAGGATTAAAGATTACTGTATACATGCAGTTGTTTTGTAAGCCATCTTGATCTGACGGGAACACTATGCTTTATTCAAGGGATTAATCGCGTCACCAGTAATCTGCTGTACACATGTGAGATTTACTTATTAACCTCCTTCCATCAATAAGTCTGATTAGGGAGGTGATAGGCAAAGGGCTTAATTTGAGTGGATACAGCTTCATGTTTGAGCAAAATTCTAGTGTTCAGCAGTAGTTCAATGCACATCCTTAATTTAGTGAGCAAATAAAAATAACATTTATACTACATGTTATAAACTGCTACCAAACATCTACCAAATTGTATCTGCTCTTTGAAGCAATTTATAGTCGTTTATACACTGCCCTTTATATGTGAAACGTCGTTTTAAAGCACATTTTAATTTTGAGATAATTGCTTGTTAAATATCAATTTTCAATAAAGATTTTGCAAGAAAATAAGAACATTTTTTTTGTTTGCGTGATTTAGTTACATTACATAACTTTCCAAACTGTCAAAATGCATAGAAGTTCTCTAGATATGGCAATAAAAGAATAGATGAAATTTGATCCTGACCATAGTTTTAACTACATCCAAGTGACAAGTTCAACGGTACTAAACAACTTGTCTTATCTTTCCATTGGTTCTCTACAGCAGCAGCGGCACAACTCCGCAATCTGGCTAAACGCTACACGCCTTTTACAGAGCCCTGTGACCATGTAGTGTGACCATGTATAGAGGGTTCTTGTTGGTTGTTTCCCATGCTGCAATACCTGGCATTGACATTTATAATCTTGGTAAACAAGATGTGCCCTTTGCCTCGATACAATACCCTGCAGCTCTCTCCCACACACTTATTCTTTTGGCCTCACGTTCATATGTCTAATAGAAATACTGTGGTATGTCTCCACTCTCTCCACAGCGTTTCACAAGATGCAAACTGTAGTGCACAGAATCAATGTGTTTACCATACCCAACAGGTTTCATTGTATACTGTCCTGAGATTTAGGAACTGAATGATTCCTGGCACATAGTGACATACTGTGCAGTGGTTAAGCTTATATTTGCTTGTCTGTGCTTCGAAACCAGAGCATTCATTATGTAGAGCATCAGCCAACCACCGTTAGAAAAAGGGAGCAGCCTTGAAGTTCAGACGTCTCTTCAACTACTCTATTTTAAATTTCCGATTTCTTTTTTTTTGTTTGCCATTGTGACAAAATGCCCTCTGCAAGGATGTACTGTCCTGAGCTTTTTTGATTTTAGCTATGAAAAGTGAATGTTGTTTCTCTGCAGGAAAGCATGTGCTGCCTATCATAGATACTTGCCACATATGTTTGGTTGCTGATATTTAGCCAGTGGTTACAAGAGCAGGGTTCAAGCTCTGTGAGAATGTAACACAATCACTGCAGTTCATATAGAGGAGCCTTGTATATTTCTCCTGTGCACTGTCTACACCAGCAGCTGAAATGTGAATGGTCCTCCTTTCAAACAAAAAAGAAACATGCGTAGGGACATGTGGGGATCATTTTCATATCATACAGGTTTATAATGGTACCTTGTGCCCTGTTATTGTGGTATTATAATGACAGCAAATGCCTTGTATTATTTAAACAAACTATTGAAACTAAGCTCAATTTACCACAGTGGAATAGGATTTTAAATGTTATCTTCAATATCTTTATTACACTGTATTTAGTTTCAAAGAAATGTTTACAATGTGAAAACTAAAACAAACAACATTTAATTAATATAATATACAACGGAACAGAACAAAAAACAAGAACAGCAATAAATAACATATTTAGACGTACTTCTTCCAGCTCACTAAACTTTCAACTCATCATTACGGCAGTTCATCCATTCAGTTCATCATATCATTACAATACCATCCTTTTCTGGAATGTCTAACTATTCTTAAAATTATAAATTCTAAAATCCTAAAACACTTGAAACAATAGTTATTAGTGCTAAGTAATTATCTGTTGACCATTAAGCATCCTTCAAGTCCATTTCTTCCATAAGTTATTGGCTGTTCTCATTCAGATATGTTGATATCTTCTACCATACCCTGTAAAGTTCTATGTGCATTGTATTTGAATCCGTGGGAATACAATAGGCCCAAAATTCAGGCGATTCTATGGACTCGTAGTTGTGCATACATTTCCCCAAGATGGTCATATATACAGAACCTAACCTCAGGCATTCTATTAGAAGGTGCTTTATAGATTCAGTACTTGTCTATACCTTGCAAAGTCTGCAAAAACGTTCTTCGGTGGGCAGCTTCCATTTTGACCCATGAGTTGCCCGTACTGGTAAATGATTTATACGTAATTGCAATCAAAACTTTCGCACACCTGGGTCTGGGCATTTCAGAAGATAGGATTGAGGGATCATATACCTGTGCAAAACCTGAGCTACCTGAGGGTAGTTATGTAGCTTTGCCAGGTAGACTTAGTTCTCACCCAATCCCATCATATATCCCTTTTTTCTGAAAGCCCCCCTTAATGTAGGATAATGACTGCATCATTCAAAATCAGGAAACCAATTGATCGTATCACACAACTCTCTCATCAACATGGTGGATGGATTGCCCACATTACATGTAGCTAACAGGTTGAGATTACCACCTGTAATCCCTAAAAGGGGGCACTTTGGAGATGCTTTGGCTTTCAAAAAGAATTCACCTCTGCGTTTCAACCCCTGTGCTTACAAGGAGAGCAGACCCAGCTCGAGACGAATGTACTCATTCGGGGTAGAGCCAGGTAATCCCAGCATTGAACGGCAAATAAAAGCCTTGATAATGTTGAGCCATTTCATGCCTTTCAAACCAAGTGCTTCCAAACCAGACAACACAGACGGGCAAAACCACTGTTGATATAAAACTAGTATACCCCCTGAAGAAAAACCTGTGTGTTGGTCTGCAAACTTCCGAGCTAACCTGTAATTTGTTTGGCCTTCCTTATTGTATCATCTTTTATGATCTTATGTCCCAACCCATTGGTCATCTGAAGCCCCAGGTACCTGTAGCTATCAGTGCAATCAATTGTACCCCAGGAAGGATTTAATGTAGGCTTCTTTATCTTTTTAGAGGATATCATCATACTTTTGGTTTTTAATAGGTTTATAGTTAAACCGTGTTCCTAACCGTAGAGATCCAGTTCCTCTAACATTGGATTCACCCCGGTGTATAATTGGTCGAAGAGAACCAAGTCATCAGCATAAAGCATAGATGACACTACTGTCTGGACAAGCCTAGGGGAGGCATTTAGCCTTCTTCTCCAAACGAGCTGGTAGATCTGTGACATAGAGATTAAAAAGCAGAGGAGCAAATATGCCCCCTTGCTTTACGCCTCTGTTTATTCTTATTGGGTTGGAGAGCGTCCCCCCATCATCCAAGATCTGTGCAGTTGTATCAGAGTGCGTTGCAATAACTATCTGCACCAACCAGTGTGGGCAGCCAATCGTCCATGAAACGTTACGATCCGCCTGGTCAAATGCTGCCGAAAGTCGATGAATATCATTTTAAATTGCATCCCCAGGTGGTTGATTTGTTAACGCACATTTGCATAACATTTTGCTTTGGCATAACTACAACAATTGTCTTAAAATCCTCAAACGTGCAGTGTATGCATAGCAACCTACAGACACATGTGCTCAAAGGATGTATCCATAGTATGCAGAGAAGCAAAGTTATAGTCAATCTCTCATGCACCCTTTTTATAAAATGTGGAGATGAAAAACGTATGTCAAATTGTTCAGGTGAACGTGCATTGGCTTTATATGGACTCTAAATATCTTGTGTCAGAACTGCAGCCTCTTATACATTGGAGGGTAGGTTAAATAAAATATAAAGCTATATGGTATATCCCACCAAAGGATGGACACAGTGGTATAAAGGAAACTTTTTCACCAATCTCAAATTGTCTGTTAAACATATCGTCTGCCTATTGAGCTCTCCACTCAATGACTGAGCAGATGAATGGATCATATGCTGAACGACCATCTCTTCGAACAAAACGTTAAGCTTCTGGCAGAGCTGCACACAGGAAATGCATTCTACCTCTAGTGATAATTTGACACATACCTCTCTCCCATGTGGAAGGGGTGCATGGGCATAGGACATGGGAGGGGACAGGGGGTGACAAATCTCCCCCCACAATTTTAAGCAGAGGGGATATAATGTAATTTATCCCCCCCCGAATCTCTTGCTCAAACCGGACTTGAATTCACTTGTACACATCCTGATCCAGAGAATATAATATGCTGCATGATAACAGTGTGCAAGGTACTGCATATTTTAGGTGAACCAAGGAGCGAGCGAGATATGGCATTGGTAAATAATTCAACTTTTTTGTGGCAGAATTGGGGAACATGAAGTGACAGGCTGGCAGCTCACAGCGTGTGATCAGTCTGTCCACCAGATTAATTGGGAAGTGGCAGGGTGAAATTCGTAACTTCGTAACATGAGATTAAGAAGGGTATTAATTAGGCCAACAGGCCAGTTAAGGCGCTGTGTAGAACGTGGCCCCGTTATATATTTCCAATGGCACTGACAATTGGGCCAGGCTTTTATTGCTCGTTCCGACAGAGCACAGGAATGGCAGAGACCCATCCATGGGTTATCCATCCATTCACATTCGCCCATGATGCGAGAGAGTGGGTATTTATTATTTATTTAATTTAAATTGTTGCTCATCCTGCCTGCCTGACCTGCTCATCCCCAAAACATGGCCCGGCTGCGGAAATATATTGCTTAATGGCATTGCGCGCGAAAAAGCATGGTTGCGTAATCTTCAATCAGGTTGTTGGTTGACGCTTCATGGTAAGTGGTTGCCGACAGCACACTGGCGCTTGTGCAGCTTCTGGCACGTTTTTCAGAAAGAGGCCAGCAGCCAGTCAATATGTATAAGTCTGCATAAAGGTTTGCCGACAGTAGTACTGTCGTGTTCGTAATGTTTCCCAATTCCTGCCTAGTGCCGTGGACTGCAGCTTTGCAGTTGTTGTATTTTATGTTATGATGAAGGGATAATATTTTCTTTGATATGCGGTAATCTTAAGGAGCTGGAGACTTTGCTTGGCCTACCAGTCAATTATTACGCATTGCTACAAGGAGCAAAAACGTCACGAAAGTATACGTCGTTACACACTATCAGTGCAGGGCACCTTACTTATCATGGAACAGTGGTCAAAGTGGGCGGTTAAGAGCGGTACTCCTCTATCTTTTATTATTACTTTGACCCTTCCTATACTCTACTAGAAAAAGAAACCATTCCGGAATGGTTTTTATTTTAAAATAAAATTGTAGGAAGCAGTTGAAACTTGCACTTCTGTGCACTGCACTGAACTTTCCCTTTAAAAGCAGACACATTTGTTTGGGGGTTTGTATTATGTGTGGGAGGGGGTGGGCGATGGTGTTTGTGAGGAGCGGAGCAGGCCAACAGGCAGCATAGTTCCACTACTTCCTTTCATACACTTTGCCCGCTGCCAAGGAACAATCATTTGCTCTGCCTGTATTTCAGGTAATGAACGGCTTTTATTTGTGTTGGGGTGTTTACACCGTTTATTGCAATGTCACAGGTTCCTTTCTTTTCGGTAACGGTGGCTTGGAGGTGCTTTTCCCGACTTGCCCATCTGTTAATGTCCAAAGCGCTTGCTATAATTCCGAGCATTGTGCAAATTTACCAGGTTGCATTCAATGACATGTTAAATGTGCCAGTGTCAGGGGTCCTGCTCACTACGGTCACAGATTCTCAAATAAGCTAGCATGTGTTACCTAAACCAGAACCATCCCATATTGTTCATCACTCTTTGGGCCTGATTTGCAAAGGTTTTTTTAATGGGATTGCTCCATTGGAAAATATCTTTTTTTTCAACAAATGTGCATGATCATCACTGACTAAAAACAATTGCCCAAATTTACTCTGATTTGTGTCTGTAGCAAAGTCCCCAAGGTGTCCCCTGCCCCCCCCCCAGATTTGATGTGTCTCCTACGCCCCTGAAGGGGTGATTTCCTGAGCAGAGATAGCCCATGGGCCTTTCAAAGGGACCTGCTAGACAAGGGGCTTTCATACCTAGAAGCGACTATTACAACAAAGCAGATCTTTTTTCTGATCTGTAGGAGACAAGGTTAAGGGGATTAGCAAAGTCTATAAGCAAGTGACTCAAGGAAGAAACATACTGCCTCTTCTAATCTGCGTTTTGCATCATTTCCATTTTACCCCAAATAGCTTCCTGCAGACTTAAATGCCTGTTCATGTGAACAAAAGAGTGATAAGAAGTTTTACAGAGACTGTGAGTGGCTCCTACCAAAGGGCTTCAAAATTCACGAATCCCCTGCAACGATTCCAATATATAAGCAGTGAGCATGCTTTATATACTTTTGTATATACTGTTATCTCACCGTTGTTTGTGTTTGCCACTATTGGCACTTTTCCCCCTAGAGTATCCCAAATGTAGGTTTGCTCACCTGCTATATTGCCATGGTGTTTCCACTAATTGCATTTTGCTCCTCTGTGTCCTAAATGTAGGTTTTGCTGCCTGTTAACTCGCCATTGTTTGTGTTTTGCCACTACTCTTATTTTTTTTAATAACAGTAACTTCTTTTATTTCTTTATAAGCACCTGAACTTCTTTAACAGGATTTTAGAAGGAAGTTCCAAACCCTTTAATACAGATGATCACTATTCCTATGGTTTTCTGTAGATTATAATGGCTGAAAAAGGGGCCATGCCAATAGAGTCTCTCAATAACTTGTAGTGTCTTCAAAAAAGGGAAGGCGGTTGGCAGTAAGGTAGGAAATAGCAATCACTGTTTCCTGGAACGGAGGAATATGGCCTCTCGTAGAGCTCGAGCAGTCACAGGTGTCGGGGCATATAGTTGTCTTAGACCAATACTTTATTGTTTCTTCATATCACAGGAGACCCTGTTTTATTAGGTTGCTTTTGGCCCCCATGTGTTGTATTTGGAATGTCACAGGAAATGGGGGCGCTGACACATTACTTCCGGTTTCAGTATAATATTTTTTTACATGTCAGGGGATACCAGGGCTCTGTCAGACTGCTTCTCGCTTCAGAGCGCCGTATTGCGTATGGCGCGGGAGACCGGGTCTCTGTCAACACTCGCAGCCGTCATTCGCTCACACAGCTACGGCTTACTGCGTTCTTCTTCCTTCCATATGATTGGGCTTCCATGGCCTTTGTCAGTTTCCCTCAGCGTCTTCAGTACGCCCATGTCAGCGTCTCCTTCTCAGCTCCTGTCAGCTCCTGAGGGACGATAACCACACCAACCATAATTTCTCTAACAACCCTCTTCTTGAGAAAAGCACCCACTCACCCACATGCTTCCTGGGTGCCGCCCCCTCCCTGGACCCATCAGTCTATTTCATTAACCCTTCAGTTGCCTCTTTCGGGAGCTCCATGCTTTGATTGTGCTCCTGATCCCCCAGAGTGTTCCCTACTAAACAATTGTCTAATACTCTGCATACTCAAAGACTTAACAAATCACATGCACACCGACGCCCCAGAGAGAAAACCAAAATACAGACACTGCACAAAGCCAACAGGAAACTAATCTAATTGCACACAAATCACCCCATGAACACTCATGAACCAAACACCACATAACGTCTACCAACTAAAAACAAACCAGCACACAGTGACTGTTTTTCCAAACTGAAGCTACCAATAGCACATCCAAGCTCTCTTGCTCTTTTCCCTCTCAATACCACTAACTAAACCCTCCAAACACCCGTTCCTTTTCAGATGCGCCTAAGCACCTGGAGACCATAAAAATGGCAGTGCAGTATAAATGACAAAAACATAACATAACATTATGTTTTGGAGATGTTGATCAGTTCATCATGCCCTTTCCTAGGGTAGAAGAGAGGAAATACAGAAGGGGTTATACCACTTTCTTAAGCAACTCTAAAGGAAAACGATCAGACCTGCTGGAATAACCAACATCGCCACTGCTGCAGAGAAGCTGGTTCCAAAGATACCCACGGCTACTGTTGTGGCAACCCACCTGCAAGCAACTGATTTGGAAACATAAGGAAAAGCCACAAATGATGTACCATTGTATTTTGCTGTTGCTCAGCATGTTAACGTTTCATCCAAGACGATCCAAGTTACCAAAGTAGAGGTGAAAGTATACAATGCTCTTTCTACCTGTTAAAACTTCTTGACTGAGTGACCACCAATTTCATTTGTGATACACATTTAGGGACACATCTTGAAAGCATTTCATCTCCTCTGCACAGTATCTGGCCTGCATCATGTTTAATCGCAGCTGGTTCAGGTAGCATGACAATTGGCTAATATACATTTGTCTGATAAATCAAATATTTATCTATGCATCACAATAGTTCTACTTCTCCACCAGTGATCAATTGTGTGTTTTTATTCTAGCTGGTCCCTGTGTCAGGTGTGATCAGTCAAAGTAATGTATTGTCTCAGAAGGGGTGGTTTTGTGGTGATGCCTTCTCTGTATTGTAAAACTGATTTGATTGCACTCCTGATATGGAGTTATATGTTACCCTCATGCACAATTTATGGCTCTGTATTGTGGTTATGTAGCATCCTGAGCCCAAGGTGTGGAGTATCATTTTTAGATGGCCAATCGCTGGTTACTGTTACAAGGATTCAACAGGAAACACATGATTCATAAGTGAAGTTCAACGTGCTTTACAAATGGTGTCAGGATGGGTGGGGATAGATTCTAAAGGTCCTAGGGGAATCACACAATGGACAGTAAAGGTATTTTGGTTAAGGTACATGAATGGAATAACTTATGATGTGTCAAGAGCTTAACTTGGGGAATACAGATCTTCCACAGGTTCCCCAATCTAGCTTACCGTGTGATGGCTCTAACGACCAACATGCTTCTTGGCTCACAGTCTCAGGAACATAGCACCCATCTTGCTTCTTGGCAGGTTCTGTCCAAAGGCTTTAGCAACAAGGCCACTTCTTGACTTCACAGTGTGAGAGATATAGTGCCTCTCCCACTTGTTGAATTCAGTTTTAGCGATAAAGCACTCAGCCCTCTTCTTGTCCTCACAACAGAGCACAGATTGGTTTCACTCGTTTCAGTCATCATCAATTACTTTTCCTGCTGCCTAAATATATATGTCAAGGTCCGGCATATGGGTCGTGGCAGTTTATCTCCCGACTGCCCATACATTTTTTCTGTACTAGTGGTTACAGAAGAAAATGCTCCTTCCCATTTTCTGTAGGTGTTTCCTCTACTGAGTGATCACACGCCACCCTCAATCTGGGCAGTCAACCCTTGCTTTGTTTGTGTTGCGTTCATGCCTTAAATATCTATGTAACAAACAAGATATTACCATCAAGCCCACCGATAAAGGTGGGGGGATAGTAATCCTCAACACCTGTGATTATGATATGGAGTGTGAACAACAATTAGCCGATGACACTGCCTATACAAGAAGAAATTGAGAGTCATCCCAACCATGTGTCAAATGAAGGATGAATTTGTAAAGAAGAATTGTAATTCTTGAAGAAAGATCACCTGAGAATTGCAGCCTTTTACACCATCCCTAAAATTCATAAAAACATCAATAACCCCCATGGAAGACTGATAGCTTTGGCGATAGGCTCCATTTTAGAACCATTATCGGTATACACAGAATACTTTTTAAAACCCTTCATAGCAAAGACTCCCTCATATATAAAGGATTCAACAGACATGATTAATCTAATTGACGGAATTAACATCGAAGGTCCAGAAATTTTGGTCACCATGGATGTGGAATCCTTACCTACTTCGATTCCATCAAGCCAATGTTTAGAAGTTCTTAGAGTTTTCTTAGAAGGATAATCCACCCCCCAGAAACCACCAACTAACTCAATCCTAGAATATGCCAGACTGGCTATGATGGAAAATCTTTTTCCTTTAAAAAAACAAATTTACAAACAGAATAAGGGTTTTAGTATGGGGGCCACCTTTGCCCCTGATGTAGCCAATCTACATATGATCAACTTTGAAAAAAAGTTCATAGCAGCCAGTAAAAAACTGTTCTCTGAACAGATCCAAGTGTGGAAGAGATACATCAGTGATGTTTTCCTCATTTGGAGGGGCTCAGTCGATCAAATTAAAGAGTTTCACCAGTGTGTGGACACATGTGTCAGCAACATTAAGTTTAATATAAAATGGCACAAAGATTATGTTAACTTTTTGTATCTGAAGAACTTCAAAGATAATGGTTGGTTAAGAACTACTCTTTTTAGAAAACTGGCCACCAAAAATAGTCTTTTGCATTACACTAGCTTTCACCCGGAAGGATTAAAGACCAATCTTCCATATGGTAAATTCCTCAGTATTCGGAGGAATTGTACAAATAAAAAAGATTTTGGAGTGCATGCGGACCAACTTGAAAGCAAACTGCAGGAGAGGGGGTACCCACATAAACTAGTGAGCAATAATTACAAAAGGGCAGCTACCACGGACAGGGAGATTTGTCTCAGCACAAAAAAGAAAACAACAAATGACTGACTAATTTGTGTCACCACGTTCAGCTGAGTGAGTAATGCCATGAGGATAATTATTCATAAAAACTGGCACCTGGTCAAGCAATGTGGCTCTTTGGCCAAGAAACCAAAGTTTGCATTCAAGAAGTGCTTCAATTTTAGACAGAAATTTATCTACACATATAGAAACACCAGGGAAGAACCTACGGTGCTCAATATGTGGGGGCTACCGTCCATTACAGGACATTATAAATGCAGCAAATGTGTTCAGTGTCAATTTACAGACACTAAACATGTTGTTGTACAAGGACGCATTAAATGGGAGTTCAAAACACATATTAACTGTCAGACAAAAAATGCAATCTACATTATTATGTGCCTCTACAAACTAATCTATGTGGGAAAAACCACCCGCCCGGTGAAACAACTAATATCTGAACACAGGTCTTGCATCAGAAACAGAGTGAAGGAGAAACCATTGGTAGAACATTATACCAAGAAGGGTCACACTGATCATCATATTTTTTTGTTCATTCTACAAACGCTGAAGCCCCCGCCACATGGGGGGGGGGGAATAGCAGAACAACTACACAATGTAGAACAAAGAAGGATTTATCACTTAGATATGGTAAATCATGGTCTGAATAGTGGGGTTGAGTGGAATAATTTGATTTTTCACTCTCATTGGGTACCAACAGAATATCCTCCACCCTCCAACCCTGCTTCGTACCAAACTCAGCTCAGCATCTCAGCTAGTGCCATTAAGCCTCCAACAGTTTAACATTTGAGCTGGGTGCTTTGCTTTGTGCATGGAAAGTGCGTAGTCCGCATGCAGCCAATTCCATATTCAATAGAATCAGGCATCAACAAGCCCGAAAATCTCCTGATGCCTATTGCCAGGGTAACAATTCAGCATCTATAAACAGTGCGTTCTTCTTCATTGTCAAGGGAATTAGAGGGGAGACAGCGGGCGGACCCGGGCGTTGTTCAACCCAGTTAGAGGAACAGCACAGGACGTGTCAATGTCAGGTAAGCTGATTTAATGCCGAGAGGGGCATGCATAGATGTAAAGGCATTGCAGGGGCTTTAAGGTAGGCAACCTATATGATAATGTAAGAAAAACCAGAGCGGCCACACTGCTGCAATACAAACAAAGTGAGGGTTGACCGCCCACATGGAGGGTGGCGTGTGATCCCATTACACTTACAATCAAAGACAAAGGGGTCCCCGAAGACCAGGGCAATACAAGTTATATGTCCACTGGAAGAGGCATAGACCAGTTGAACAGTTAAAGGTAAGGAAGGGGCTAGTAGTAAGTTTATGAGAAATTAGGAATCTAACACAGACCTGTGGAGTACAGGCATTGGTAGTCTTGCCCCTGTATTCTTGTATTCACAGGATAGAGTACATAGATAAAGACCAGGTCACAGAAAGTCCTGACAGAGAAGAAGCGTAACCAGCATGTGCGACTAATTCATAGCTACGCACTTCTGAGACGGGATAATTAATGATAGAATTGTGTTATTTGGAATTGTCAATTAGAAACAGTAGAGTGCAAAGAGAGTTAAAAACTCAGACCCATTTGTTTGTTTTGATGTTAGACACCTGTGAATACACAATTAAAGCTGGAGTGGTACAGCAATTTCCATTCACATCCTGAAGAAGGCCAGAGCAGTAATTAGCTTTAACAGTCAGCTAACGAGAACCAGCTGAAACACGTGTCGACAGACAGTCAAAAGATATATATATTGATTAGATTAGTTTTGTGTGTTTAGTAAGGGTAGATTTATGATGTTAGAAGCTTTGGAATTATGATTGAGGGTGTGAGAGTGAACTGAGGGTGGATTGTACAGTTGAGAACAAACTTGTATGAATTGTGGAAGAGACATGTATTCAGAAAGATAATATTGGGTGTCGATTGAAGTATATGTAATGCGTGCAAATATCTATATGATAAAATGGTTTAAAGCAAGCAAATTGAAAGACATATTCATTGTGACAACAAATGGGTAAAGAGAAATCATTTATTGAGTGTTGATTTCTGTTTAGCACTAATAGCCTTGATCACAGTTCTTTTTTTTGCCATGTTATGAAAACCTGGGAGATCAAGACTTTACCAGGTTCCCTTACATAGTGTTTATTTCTATAGAATGGATCCAATGCCCAGAATGACTTAACTCCCATAGGATTGTTAATGGATGAATGGTGATACTGCTTGTCTGGAAACCGTGGTGTTTAAAATGTGTTGAATAAAAACTGTGGTACCGCAGTAAATCAGCTATGATGTCATTGTATGTGCGTAACGTCATTATGTCTGCGTGTTCTGAAGAATGTGACATCTATCTATGCCAAAAACCATTTTAACGGACATCTGCAACCATGGACAAATTTACATAGGAAAATATATATTGCATGGGCCAGGGGGTACACTCAAATAATGTTTTGACAAGGGTTTCTCAAAAGATTTTAAGGAAAGATGTTCTTTTTTATGTGTTTCTCTGTGAGCGGCATGATGGTGTTCAAAACTAAAATTGTACACAAGTATGCGTTGGATGGAATTCTGTAACCATATAAAGACGTGGAAAGAAACATCAAAATGAGATGGACTCTCTGACTTTGCTCGGTTTACAGTGTCTGTGATGGGGAAAACAACTGTGGAAAAGGAAAACAAAAGTTGATTCCTGCATTCTACAGGCAACATCTTGTACTCTTTGGAAAAGTATCCTGTGGTCAAGCTTAAGGTTCACCCTGTGTTTAGTGCTTAGTAGACAGAATGGATTGAACACTTCCAGGGTCTAGGGAATATCACGATAACACAAATAGGGCAGCTCAACCAGCAAGAACATATTATTCCCCCATCTCACGATAACACAAATAGAGCAGCTCAACCAGCAAGAACATATTATTCCCCCATCTCACGATAACACAAATAGGGCAGCTCAACCAGCAAGAACATATTATTCCCCCTAGCCTTATGGGACACATAAGACATTAATCAATTGAAACGTCAACCTTCTGCCTGGGAGTTTGTCAGACTAAGCTATTCAAACCTACCAGCCAAGGGTTTCCATCCTAGTCTTGAGGCTACAACAGCATTATCATTTCTCTTTTCTATCAGGTTCAATGGCTCCCACCAGGGTCTGTGTTACAGCCACAAGCTGGATAGCAACATTCTCCCTTCTGGCAATGTCAACTTCTGCCAGTACCTGTGTTATCGCTCCCTGCACGATATCGACACTCCTCCCCGTCCTGGCAATCACAGCCTCAGCTATGACTTTGGTTATAGCACCACACAGGATAGAAACAAACCTTCTGTCATTGTTGGCCTCTGGTCTTAGCAAGAATCTGAGCTACAACCCCTAGCAGGCTCTTTACAGCATGATCCTTTTGTTCTCTCACTCGTGTCACGGTCTCAGGTTTAGAACTCAGTAAGATCTGCCTCCTCATTTTCCCCTTGTTCCTTTTCTGACACCACCACATGTCTGGACCATCATTAAGCACCACCCCAAACTTCTGGTTTCCTTTCTATCCATTTATACTGCTTAACATGTCTTGACTTCCACAATAATGCATTGAATTGCTTGGGACAATTCTCTATTGACGGCAATCCTAGGATTGTGCGAGGTTCTTTTGTCCCAATTACCAACTGAGTGTTTCACCTCCCCTCCTTACCATTCCAATGAGTTGTGGGTCTTCTTCCTCTCTCTGCTTAGCCATTGCATAGTTATCAATGAGGTTGGGACCAGAGGCTTAAGTCCCATGCCCATTCTTGGGGTCAGGCAGTACTGCCATGTTGACCACACAGCACTGTACTGCACCCCTCTTTACTGCTAGTAAATTAATCTCCCCATACTGTATGGTGGGAGAGTCTTTCATGTGCCAAGGTCCCAACTGTCTAGAATCTGCAATGGGCCTTTCTTTACTCACACAAGTGGATTTGTGAGTGACTTGTGTGAAATCTGTAAATACTATGTTCAATGTTCTCTTGCTGCCGGTGTCTTCACACCACTGGTATAAGTGTCTAATCCCTTCACAGTACCTTACTCCTTGCTCTAAAACCTGCATTGCTCTCCATCCTAAAGGAGGAAGGTTAAGGAAAGGATTTATTTTTTTAAAACATCACAAATACCTTCAAAATGTTTTTCTAACACGTTTTCACAAATGGTCTGAAAGCATCTTTTTTGTGTTGCTAATGCAGCTGGATTAAAAACACAGTAAAAGTCCTAGATAAAACTGAATATTATAAAATGCTAAAGATGCCTCTGGCAATCAGTTGCATACAGGTATGTTTTCCCCTTTTTGACAGTAAAACTTAAAATATAGATGGCAGCACAGTTGAAAGTAAAAACACACCTGCTGTGAGATATGCTTGATGATCATTGAAGGTTGCACTGGAGACACGTAGTACAAAATATGAAGAGGCAGAAATAAAGTTTACTAAAAATCAGAAACATATTAAGAAAGAGAAATAACATACCTTCAATTTTTTAATAAAAAGCTAAAACAATCCAAGTTTTGGTACCTTTTTTGGAACTAAATGAAAATATTACGCTGAGATGGTAGTTCTGTAAGATTTTGAAGTCCCATAGACCTCTTCATCAGATGGTGGTCACATTACGTATGTATATATGTATGTATGTATGTATGTGTGTGAGGAATTCAGTCATGCATGGACCCTTTATATAAAGTGCCTTAAATTAGAAAGGACAAGACACAAACTCAAACACTGAGAAGCAGTTCCATCAGTCAGAAATTACATTTAAAGCAGAGCCACATTATTAACCCAATGATTTGCATATGATGCATTATGTGTCCAAACACTAGCACAACAAGTCTAATAAGTGGGACCCAGTATGAAAGAAAGCCGTTGATGCTGTTGCAGAGACATTCCAAAATGTTAGCTTCAAAGTCCAACAGTTTACGAAGGTAAGGATATGCTTTTCACACCTTCCGTGCAGTCTGAATTTGTACACACATGCAGTGGTTTTACGTTTCCAATGTTTCAAACTGCCTCACGTTTTCCAACTTCAATGTGATCAGCATCTTCCTGGCAGCCACAGCCAAATAGATGGTTTTAATGCCCAACCGGATTAAGAAAAACACCCTGCACCATATTGTTTAGACTAAAACATTGTCAGAGGGTAGTGCATGTTTTTGCAGCCTCCATGCTGTTGTAGGGTCGCATAGTAGGTTACATAAAGTTACGTATTTGTGTTCCTATTGTGGAACCAATACAGAAATCTTCCTAAGATTCTAATGTGTCATGTCCAAATTTATGCTAACTGTGTCTCATGTTTGACCATGGCTTACACATTTGCAAACTAAGTGGCAAATAGAAAGATATGTTACCACTGATGGCTGAAATGGTGACATTTCTACTGTTGGCTGGGCAAACCTTTTGTTTAATAATGGGTCTCAATCATTTGTGATCAGACATCCAAAATTGCCAAACATGATGCCTGTTTCCTTACTCAATCAGATTTCTCAAACATTGTTTCCATCTGTCATATGTGAGAGGTGGTAACAGCAGGTCATCATCTGGTACTATTGACGTGGTTGCCTTGACGGCCCCAGGATCAAAGCAAACCATGCTGTGCCATAAATCCTCTGTCTATGTTCAGACCACCATTTTTAAGGTAGAGAAGCTTCAAGTTCTTGAGCTCCCATGTTCATCTTTGTGTGGTATTCAGGAGGTCACCTTCCAGTACCATTAATGACAGGTCCTTCAGTGTCCATCCTGTCTAAAGTGTTGACAAACTAGTCTTTCTGTTTTGCGGTTCAAGTTGGTGTATCTATTCAGGTTTGTTATTTCATGCAGTACTTTGCAAGTCTCCCCAACATAATTTTCTTGTGGATATTTCTTGCATTGTATGAGGAATACAACGTTTGACGATTTGAAAATGTATGTCCCTTGCATCTGTAATGTTTGGTTTTGTGGAGTTGTTATAACTGATTCACTGCAGATGGTTTGTCAGGTTTTGCATCTCCTAACGTTATATAAGGTTGTTCCTTTTTGATTGATTGATATTTTATTTCTATCGCGCTCGTACACAAGTGTTTCAGAGCACGACAAGGCAAGGGAGGGGAACAGGGGAGAACAAAACAGTGATCTTACTAGGCCCAGTGACATTGAGAACGCTCAAGTGCATGGGAGAGGGGGTAGGGGAAAAGTGCATGGAAGGGGGAGAGGTGGAAAGTGCGAACCAGAGGAGAAACAGATAAATAACAATAAATAAATAATAAAGGCAACAAAAAGTGGTAATGAAGCCAGCAATTTGCAAGTGCTAGGTTTAAGGCAGCAGACAGGGTAGGTCTGATAAGTGCAGGAAGAAATAAGGGGGGGCTGTATGGGTACAGATACATACCCCAGTGCAAGGGGTGCCCCGGAGGCAGTGCGGGAGGGTGGCAGGATGAGCAGGTACCTGGGCCCAAAGGACAGAGGGTGGCCAGGTGCATGGTGCCAAGAGAGAACAGATCAGCAGGGGAGAGGGGGAGCGAAGGCAGAAGAAAAGAGGAAGGTCTTGAGGTGCTTCCGGAACCAGAGATGGTTCTCCTCAAGATTTAGAGTGGCAGGGAGGCTGTTCCAGAGGGAGGCCCCAGCCAAAGACAGAGATATACCCCCAGCTCATTTCTTAGAAAAATGACTGACCCTGAGGGAGTTGGAGGTAGAGGAGCAAAGAGCTCGAGAGGGGAGGTATTTGCGGAGGGATAGCTGAAGGTATTTTGGACCCAGGCCCAAGAAAGCCTTGTGGACAATGCAGAGGGTTTTGAATTTAATCCTTGCATCCACTGGGAGCCAGTGGAGAGATTTCAGAGGTGGAGAGATACGATCCCAGGGCTTGAGGCCAAGGACAAGTCTTGCATACCTGTTCTGGATTAGTTGCAGAGAACGGAGAGTAGAGGCAGGTAGATTTAGAAAGAGGCTGTTACAATAGTCCAAGCTAGAAAGAACCAGAGCTTGGGATACTATGAGGTTCTGGGGGAAGGAGAGGAAAGGCAGAGTACCTCTGAGGAGGTGCAATTGGAAATTTGAATTTTTAGAGACCTCAGAGATGTGGGCGGAGAAGGAAAGGGAGGAGTCAAAGATGACCCCAAGGTTCTTAGCCTCGCAGGTGGGGGTAGGAGGAGGGCCAAGGGAGGCCAGCCAGAGAGTGAGGGGAAAGGATGGTGAAGGTGTGCCGATGAGGAGGATCTGCGTCTTGCTGGCATTCAGACAAAGATCATTGGCGGCACACCAATCTTGAATGTCAGTTAGGCAATCAGAGATGAGAGAGGGAGAGGAGGTGGCAGACGGCAGCCTGAAAATGAGTTGAGTGTCGTCAGCGTAGCACTGGAAATTTGAGCAGAAAATGGCAATGCAGTGGGCGGGTGTTGCCAGGTATTGGTTGAAAAGCCAGAGTGAGAGGTTAGACCCCTGGGGAACACCACAGGTAGAGAGGAAGATAGATGAAAGGAAGGACCCAAGTTGGACCTGGGAGGGTCGATCTGAGAGGAAAGAGGTCAGCCAGGCCAGAGCTTGATCAGTGATACCCAGGTTTTCACAGAGACGGTTGAGCAGGATGGTATGGTTGACCGTGTCGAAGGCAGAAGAGAGATCGAGGAGGATGAGGACAGAGGGAATGTTAGAGTCAAGGTTGGAGCGCAGATCTTCACGGATGTTCAGGAGAGCAGTTTCCGTGCTTCTGGCAGCTCTGAAGCCAGACTGGTGATCATGGAGATAGCCAACAGAATTGGAATGAAGGTTAAGCTGAGAGATGGCCAACGTTTCCAGGAGTTTGCCAAGAAAGGGAGTAATGGAAATTGGGTGATAGTTAGCTAGACAAGAAGGATCAGCTGTGGATTTCTTGAGAAGAGGATGCACAAAGGAGTGCTTCAGAGGGGAGGGGAAGGATCCAGACGCAAAGGAGTGGTTGCAAAAATCAGCAAGGGCCGGAGCGAGGGTGTCAATGTGGTCCTTGATGATTTTAGAGGAACAGGGATGAACCTGTTTTGAAGAGACTTTCATAGATCGGACTTGTCTAGCAACCTCGTCAGGGCTGAAAAGAGGAACGGACGAGAAGGATGGTGGGAGGGTGGCTAAAGGAGGGTCATCAAGCACAGATGGAGAGGGAAGAGGAGGGGTGTGGGTGGAGAGGGTGGACAGGATGTCCTGTTTTTTTTGTTAAATGAAGTGAGAGGCAAGGGCATTGCAATTATCCTGGGAGGCAACAGGAGGGGTAGAGACTGCAGCAGGGTTGGCCAGCTCCTTGCAGATTTTAGAGAGTTCGGCCGAGTTGTTAGATGCCGCAGAGACACGAGCTTCCTTGTCTTATTTGTTCTTGATCTGGTAGAAATGTGCTTCTGGCGAAGGACTGTGATATTATTGGTTATTTATAACATGCTTAATACCCAGAGATTTCTAAGCGCAGATCCAGGGATCAAACCTGTATTGCTCTGTGTCGTCTTGCTTCCAAGGCGAGCGCGTTGGCCGTGAGCTATCCTCCTGAGACATAGCTAGATTGTTTGGTTGTTTGTATGCATTTAAAGGAGTTTCTTTGAAAATGTCTCTAAGCACCTTAGCTCTGTTGATTTTAGGTCCTTAATAATTCTATTCTGTTGCGTTGGTGCTGGAGGATATATGATGACCAAAGGTATTCTTTCTGTGGTTTCATTATCTTTGTATTGAAGCAGGTCTTATGTTGGTATTCTCAATGCCTGGTCTAATTCCCTGTCAATGTGTCTGGTCTTGTGGCCCTTTTGCAAGAAGGATGTACAAAGTGTAGCAAGTTGGTTGTCCCTTGTCTTCCTGTTGGAGCATATATGCTGGTATGGGTACAGATAATAGATAGTTTTATGTGGCTTGGATGAAAACTTGTCCTGTGAAGGTATTTGTTTCTCTCTGTTGGTTTCCTGTATACAGCTGTTTCTAAGTGACCTTTCTTTAAAACAGGAGTTGTGGAGTCCAGGAAATGTATGCTCACCTTGGAGTATTTCATGGTGAACTGAATGTGGTGGTGGAAGCCATTTAGGGATGTATAAAATTGATTCAGGGAATCCTCACTTTCTGTCCAAATGAAGCTGTCTAGCATCTGGTGGTTGACACAATGGGTGAGACAGCCCTGCCCGAAACCGGTATGAATGCAGCTTGGAGTGTTGAATGGCTCAGTATTTGTCCCAATACACAAAACTTGTTGTGTCTGGAGAGAAGTGAATTGCCTGAATACTGAATTGCCTGAATACCCTGTGTGCCTGATTGGCTGCCTGCCTGCATGAATGACCGTAGTCGAGATTGGATGCTTGAGTGTGACCCAGCGGAATGAATGGGAGATCCACAATATTTCTGGGGACCTCTCACTCTAGGAATCGTGTTCAGAAGTGTTCAGAGCTGAAATCCAAACTGCGAAGAGTAACTGGAGTGAAACTGACGCTTGACCTTGAAGCCCTACTGGACGAGAAGAATTGCTGTTGCTCTCCTTCGCAATCTGAAAGCTGCTGTGCTTCAAGAACTGACCCAGAAAGAACCTGGTAAGGCGCCCTCTTCCCGAGCTACGAGGGACCATTGTGCACAGCGGATCTTTGCCTAAGCTACCTGGTAGACAGACCTTCGACAGGCTGCTGACCCGATACAGGGATTGCTGCGGAACTCCAAAGATAAGCGCCCAGACTGTTTTCCACTACTGTCGACGACCGCCATCGCCGACTGGAGCCGCCGTGCTCCCGTTGCCTAAGAACTTCATTGATCCAAGGACACTCTCGTCCGCATCGTCGCCACTGTATCCTGCCAGAGAAGGCCTGACCGTCGACGCGCCGAGGAGCATCCATCGGCGGGTTTCTCACCACCCAAAGACCACAGAGACGCCGACGACTCAACGCCCTTGCTGGGCCACAGTTCTTAAACTCTTTGCGGTCCAGAACTATTGACAGCGAGGTGCCCCACACTCCTCTTCCTGGCAGGATGTTTACGCTTCCCCATCAACGAGCACCGCTAGGAACGATGCAGCCACCTCACTGTCGTAGCTCAACCTGTTCTCCGTTGGACATTCGATGACCCGTGACTCCTGCCTGAAAGGGGGGACACTCAAGAGGGGTTGTCGATTTCCCCGACGAGGAACGCTACAACGCCAAGGTACTTTGGGGTTGCAGAACTATTGGAAAGTCTAGTGTGAACAATACATAGACTGGGCTTGTATCTTTCTTCTGCAGGTTGCCCAGGTGGGGGGATCTCCACACAGAACTGTGTCTAGGTAACAGGGCCAGTATTCTGCCTATTGCTCAACCATCTTGCTTTCCTTCCTCTCTCTACTGCTGGTTTCCTCTTTATTTTGATCTGTGTGTCATTCTGACCGTATGCACTTTAATGAGATCTAATAACGTTATTGGTACCACTTTAGAATTGTACATATTTGCCATTGTTGATTTTCGGAGTACAAAGTGAGTTATTGTGATCGTGTATATGACCTTGAATATTAATTTTATAAAGACTGTGTTGTAACCGATACAGTGTGTGGACATTTCTTTTTGGGTGCTTGAAGACTACACTGTACATAAGAACCAGCTCGCATCACCTCCTGAGAAGCTAGGCCTTGATTGCTCGTCCATTGCTACTGTAATAGAGAATCTTGGCAGGGGTCTCTGTGCCTCCCCTCTACCATATAGAGAGAGGAGCGTAAGTGCAGACCCCCCCTCCAGTCTTTACAGCTGGTGGCAGCGGTGGGATACTTATGGTTTTAAGACTCAGTGTATAACCGTGCCACTTACAAAGGATATCAGAACTTTATTAAATTGAGGTTTAGTCGTATACTAGATAACTACATTACAAGCAATGGAATCTATTGCAAATGATAAATTGACTCAGATGAGCTTAGAGGCACTCCAGAGTGCTTGTGAAGCCAGGGAATTAGACTTTGTGGATAAGTCTAGGGCTGAGCTGATAGCTGCCCTAGTGGACTACCAGATCGATTGTGAAACTCTTGAAGGGAGGGATGCAACCAACGAGGACTCTACCCCGGGGGTTGTGGCCGAATCTGATTCTGGGCCACCATTCCTGCTGCCTCTGTTCTGAACCCCAGCAGTTCCTTGGAACTTGAGTTATTAGGGATGAAGTTGGCCTTTGAATATCACAATTTGGAAATTGATGCTGAGTTTAAGAAAGAGGAGTTGGCACAGCAAGTTGAACTCAAAAATAGGGATCTTGAACTCAAAGAGAAGGACACTGAATGTCAGCGAATCCAGCTAGAGAAAGCTTGAGTGGAGACTTCAGCAAAACCAGTTGAGAGTGTCAGGTCCCCAGCAACCAAGTTAATGAAAGATTTGGTTGGTGTGTATGCAGATGGTTCTGACATCCTCCAATGGATTGAAGCATTTGAAATGGCTTGTGCAATTCATGATGTTGATAAGAGAGATTGGGCTAAGTGTTTGTTAAGCAGAGTGCCTCAAACTGGATATGACTGCATTCTGAAACTGAGTGTGGAAGAAAGGGGTCAGTATGAGTGCATGAAGTCTGCCTTAAAAGCCAAGTTTGGCAAAACGCCTACCCAATATCTTAAACGGTTCAGGGATTTTAAGAAACAAGAGAATGTGTCTTGGATTGACTGGGTGAGTGCTGCGCACATGAACATGATGGGGTGGATTGATGGTTACAAAGTGAAAATGTTTGTTGAATTGTCTCACCTCTTGTTTTTTTAGCATTTTTCGGAAGCTTGTTCACCAGAGCTGCGTCAGTATATTGCTGACCAGAACATTTTGGACCCCTTTAAGCTGGCTAGGTTGGCTGACAGGTGGGTCTCCCACCGGGTGTCCCCTAAGGACTCCAGTGGGAAGGACAAGGACAAAGAAAAGGGGGCCTCTCAGAGAGCTGAGGAGTTCCAAAAGCATTCACAGTCGGGTAAACCAAAACCTTCATCTCCGAAGACCCAAAAACCTAGTGGGATAAGTCTGTTGTGGGTGGGAGTAAGAGTAGTGGTCCGCCTGCTGCAAAGCAGGATCCCAGTGGTTCCAGTACCGTACCCCGCACTTCTGGAACTTGTTGGGATTGTGGGGCTCTGGATCACTAAGGGGTGACCCCAAGTGTAAGGTTAAGGCACTTGGTGTCCAGGCTGCCAGCCTGACCTACCCCTACTTTGTACCTGAGGTGGAGGCCACTGTCCTCCCCTCCTCTACTGGGATCACCTTTGGTGCTCTGTAGAGATTTCCTTAGTGTCCCTTGGGCCTGGGACCAGTATGCAGAAGTACTGGCGACTATCCCGCAAAACACTCGTAGGTTTTTGAGAAGTGTCCTCTTGAATGGCCAGCCTTCTACTGGGTTGAGAGACACTGGGGCAAGCATGACAGTGGTGGACAGGACCCTGCTCAAGCCAGAGGACTATGTAGGTGCTCCTCTGAGAACCACCAGGTTAGCTGGTGGGCCTCCCAAATCATCGCCTGTAGTCTTAGTCAACATTACAATTGGAGACAAGACAGCAAAGCTTCCGGTCCTGGTGCAGGACAACGTACCTGCGAACATTTTGTTGGGAAACTATTTGGTTGAAATGGGTATGATCTCGGATGGTCTACCCTTGGCTGCTGTGCTCTCCTTTGCAATCTGAAAGCTGCTGTGCTTCAAGAACTGACCCAGAGAGGACCTGGTAAGGCACCCTCTTCCCGAGCTATGAGGGACCATCATGCACAGCAGATCTTTGCCTAAGCTCCCTGGTAGACAGACCTTCGACAGGCTGCCAACCTGATACGAGGATTGCTGCAGAACTCCAAAGAGAAGCGCCCGGACTGTTGTCCGCCACTGTCAACGACCGCCGTCGCCAACTGGAGCCGCCGTGCTCCCGTTGCCTAAGAACTTCATTGATCCAAGGACGCTCTTGTCCGCATCGTCGTCGCTGTATACTGCCGGAGAAGGCCTGACCGTTGACGCGCCGAGGAGCATCCAATGGTGGGTTTCTCACCACCCAAAGACCACAGAGACGCCGACGACTCGACGCCCTTGCTGGGCCACAGTTCTTCAACTCTTTGTGGTCCAGAACTATTGACACTGAGGTGCCCTGCACGCCTCTTCATGGCAGGACGTTTACGCTTTTCTGCCTATTGCTCAACCATCTTGCTTTCCTTCCTCTCTCTACTGCTGGTTTCCTCTTTATTTTGATCTGTGTGTCATTCTGACCGTATGCACTTTAATGAGATCTAATAATGTTAGTGGTACCACTTTAGAATTGTACATATTTGCCATTGTTGATTTTCGGAGTACAAAGTGAGTTATTGTGATCGTGTATATTACCTTGAATATTAATTATATAAATACTGTGTTGTAACCGATACAGTGTGTGGACATTCCTTTGTGGGTGCTTGGGGACTACACTGTACTTAAGAACCAGCTTGCATCACCTCCTGAGAAGCTAGGCCTTGATTGCTCGTCCATTGCTACCATAATAGAGAATCTTGGCAGGGGTCTCTGTGCCTCCCCTCTACCATATAGAGAGCGGAAGTGCAGACCCCTCCCTCCAGTCTTTACAGTTATCACATCTATCTGTACTTCACCCAGCAGGGTTTCAATAGTAAATAAGTCTCCCATCACTGCTCCAATTTTGGCTTACTGATCTGCTTTGTCACCCCCCCGACCTTGTACTCACCTGGTATCCTTAAATGGCCTCGGATTTTCCTCTAATGCATTATTACATTTATTTCTGACACACATTTGTCTATGGCTTGAATCACCTTGCCATGTTTGAGATGTTTTTGTCATAGGTGAGCATACCCTTTACCTTCCAGCCAGGTAAATATTCTACAAAACTATTTTGTGCATAATCAGAATCAGTCACTAAAACTACCTCTTTGAGTTTGTTTTAAACTGTGGTACCCATTGCTTTATAAATAGCAGCCGTCTTTGCTACTTGACTACTTCTAGACTCAATCCTCATGCTCACTCTTGGGATGTTGTCACATTTAAACCAGATATTTCCTATTCCTGCTACCAGCTCTTTTTCTGTGTTATTTTCTACATGGTATGCACACCCCTCTACATACACAGTTGGTAAATCCCTACATACATTCTCAGTGAATGCTTTGTGTGGGGATTGTTCAAATTCGTTCAAATTGTATTCTATTTCTGCTTCATTGGGTGCACATTGAGCTGCACCATCATGCAGATCCGCTAGCCCTTGGGCAGCTGGGCTCTTTTTATTTTGTCCATATTTTACTTCCACAGAGAATCCCTGAAGTGCCAAAGTCCAAGAAGTAATTCTGGACTGCGCCAAATTACCTGACCTGATTCTTTGCTTTGCAGAAATTGTAATGGTTGGTGATTGGTTTCAATAATCACTCTTTCCCCTAGAATGGTGGGACAGAAATGCTGCAATGTCCAAACAGTGGTTAGGAGTGCTTGTTCACATTCACCAAACTTAGTTTCAACTTGAGACACGGCCTTGCTAACGTATGCAATAGTTTTGTTATTCACATCATGCCTTTGGGATAACAATGCTGACATGAACTGATCAGTGAACCCTATTTCTACAAAGAAATCCTGGTTCTTTATGGGATATACCGCCTTCCTGAGACATTCTTTCATCCTAGCCACCGCATTACACTGCTCCTTTTCCCACTTCCAGACCCTAAAAAACTCCTCAACCTTTTCAAATTAGTAGGATCTTTCAATTTCTGTATTACCTCCACATTTTTCTTTTGTGGATTCAATCCATTCTCAGTCACCTCATGGCCTAAGAAGTTTACTTTCTTTTTACACCATTGTGCTTTCTGTAAAGACACCTTGTCTCCCACCTTCTGTAACTAGCCAAGCACATGTCTAATCTCATTGAAATGACTTTTCAGATTCTCATTTTTAATTAGCACATCATCTACATAATCTATTGTCCCCGTCTCTGCTGCATCTGCGTGTGCCTTCCTCAAAAATATCCCAAATTCACTCCCACTATTGACATATCTAAAAGGTGTCCGGGACCATGCATATTGGGATTTGTCAAAAGAAAATGCAAACACGTTTTGTATATCTTCAGCCAGTGGCACACACCAGTACCCAGCTGTAAGATCTAACGTATTAAAGACGTTTGACATGTTGACCAGTGCGAGACCCTGATCAATGAATGGGAGTGGCCATCTAGAAACAGATACTCTCTTGTTTAGCTCTTGTAGGTCTACACAGAAACGTAATTGGCCATTAGCTTTCAACACACCCAAAAAGGCAGTATTTGATGTGCTATGATGCGCCTAATGATTCCTCTGAATTCAAGATTCTTAATTATCTCGGTTTATGATTCTAAACATGTCACGGACAACCAATAATGAAGCACAAATACTGGTTTCCTCCCATGTTCCTCTGGCAATGTGGCAACGTGCAGATCGGTTAGATCGCAATCAAATGCGTCTTTAGCAAAAACCTCTTTAAACTCCATAAATATTTTCCCAAAATATCCCTTTCTTCTTCATTTGTGCATGCCTCTTCAGCCTGAACCCGCTCTTCCATCATTTTTGAATATTCTGGGAAGTACTCTAACAGAGGAACTTCTGTACTCTCATCTAGCTGTGTGGCTGTATCTCTCGGTAGAGTTGACACATTTAAATATTTTGGAATACTGACCTCCATTTCAATATGCTGCTTTTCTGTTTCATTTTCCTTTACATCAAATAGTATGCAATTATTTTGATGACAGCACACCCTTTTACTTGATACATACGGATACACAGACTGAATTTTAAATTTTACCTTAGGTTGAGAATCCAAAGACTGACAACTCACCCTGTGCATTCACATATCTTTCAGGGATATTCCCAATCACTGCATTACTGAAATCTGCAGTATAATGAGATTTTTGTATTGCCATTCCTAACCCTAAATTCTCCTCTAAATGGATATCCGGGCTTCCTTTATTATCCACCAGGATTTTAATGGGTCCATCCCCAATCTCTACCAGTGGTGTATATTCACATTCTAGCCCCTGCTGCTTCATGGATTCATTTAGGCACACAAATGCATCAGAATATTTCATCTGTTGTCCCCTTCTGTGTTTTAGTGCTATTGTGACTTTTCTGGTAAACGAGGGAATGGTAATGTCCCCTTTCACCTGTAATTCAGTCGCATATGGAGCTATCTGTGTACAATGATAAGCTTGACTCTTGTCTTCAAATTCAGGTGGAGGTCCCCCCAACCTGGATCATGCCTTGTTATTAAGGAAGTCTAAAACCATACACATTCTGTGCATAGCGTCATTTTCCCAGATAACATTTATGTTGTGCCCCACTCACCATCCACACATTGTGATGAATAGTCTTAGGACCAATTGTAATTCTTAGCATGCATCTTCCTATTACCCTCTTTCCTGACTCCGGATTATCCAACCCAAAAATGTCTTGGTTCTTTATTCTGAACTTTGGATCTCCTCCCTGTCAATTATTTGCTGAAGTATTTTCTCATTTATGAAACTTCTTTCCTGCTCAAGTGCTAAGGTGGATTCTATCACTTCAGAATGCCCATTTACACAGATAGGAATCCATGGCTGTCCATCTTCCATGCGTATTTCAGAAAGTGTTGTAATGTGTTTTTCTGTGTTTACTTCTGGAGTAACATTTGGCTTGCATTTCTCTTTGTTTAAATAAAAGCGCAATATATTTTCATCTATTTCTGTTTGCCATTTTTTCTTAGGGTCTAAATAAATCTCCAGATACTGCTTCACTTTTTCACCTCACATTTCACCCTGACAGATTAGAATTACCATGACCCCTGGCATAAAGCCATTCTGAAGACACACTTCCACTCCATCATCTGACTTAGGCACAGTATGGCATTCTTTTACACTGTTGTTTTGTGACATCACCTTCTTAGGCCTCAATGGGTTTTTGGCCAGGGACCATAAATCCAATTTACCCCATCAATGAGGGTCGGCAACCTCTACGGACAGTAAAGACAGACAGTCTTCCCCATTAGGAACGGTATTTCACTGAGAGGTGTGATTAATACATCCTGTCTCATCCTGTGTTTCCCTATCTTTATGACAACCCCAGTGACACCTTTGATAGGGATTTCCTCACCATTGAAATTGTGAACAGGGCCTTCATTTTGTCTCACCTTTATGTAATTTTGTGGGGATCTCCCTTCATTGATACTTTTTACTAACTCTTTGGACATGATCGTTGCCTGTGCACCCGTATCAATCATTACAAATGCATTGCATTTTTCTTCCACAATGATAGGAGCATAATACCTGTCTTCAACCTCCTCTAGCACACACAAAAAGTGTGAATTTTTGCTGATTTCAGGACTCACCTTTCTTAGCCCCTTTTCACTTCTCGCTAAACACATGGACATGTGAAATGAAATTTTTCCCTCCTTTTTACCCACTTTTTTTAAAATTCCTTGGCCTATTTTTATGGGCTCAGAACTCATCTGCACCATGGCAACTAACTGTTCCCTGCTACCGGGACTACCCGTTTTCTCACCACAGCCTTGTGACTGAGCCTTTTCACAAGTGTCATATGGCTGCCTGTCATGATCTGGCACATGACACCTATCTGAGTTTTGCACAATGCCTGTCCCTTCGTTCTCTTGGAATGTTTGTGGCTCAAAATACTCCTCAATTGATTGGTCTGCACCCTTCTTTTGAAATACCATTTTTCCTGGCTGGATTTCAATAGTATTCTGACTATCAAGGGAGGATATTTTAACAGCTAACCTTACTTCTTTATCAGATGTTTTATCTTCAGATAAAATGTTCTTTTTAAGTATGTCTCTCTGTTCTTTAGGTTTTCTTGTTCTTTTTGTTCTTCATCTGCACACACTTCGATAGTCTGGTTCAACTCTTAATTGAACCACACCTCCTTTTTGTGTGTGAGTGTGTATCCCTTGTTTCACTTTCATTTGTTGGTATTTTTATTTTTAGATCAGTAAACAATTCAGGACCGTTACACAAAACTGGTTCATGGGCTTTTGTTTTTTTATCATTGCAGGGGCTATCAAATAGGCACTTGTTGTCGGAACGCACAATATCACTCCTACGACATTCTGCACCTTCACTTGGCTGCTGTTTTTGGACTGCACAGAGTTTTCCTGTTTGCTCAGACAACATTTTAACTTGGGCCTCTAGGCATTGAAATTGATCCATGTCCCTGGATTCCTCTCTTTGCGGCCTGGGCTGATATTGGTTAAATTCTCCCTGATCGGGCCCATTGTGGTACTTCTCAGGAGATTGGTTTCAATTTGGGTTGTTTCTGAACTCATGGACCATAGCAGGTGGAGAACACAGTGTGACCATTCTTTGAATGTGGTCGATTGGTGTTGGTGACTGGTTATAATGGTGCGGGACATAATTCATATTTTGTCTTTCATTTTGATGGGGACTGTCCCCTATGTTGATTTCCATTTTCAATGAATATATCCACATACTGTGGCCTGTCTTGATGGCCATACACCATTGTATTGGGGTCAAACCTGCCCTGAGCCCCCAGTGTCTGGTATGGACCATTGTCCCTTTGATTTTTATTTTGATTGTTATACATACCTGACATATCAGGTCGGAATCCTACCCTAGGATTATCACCCAACTATCTAGGACTAATGTAAGTCTCCCTATTGCCCGGGTCTTTTGATTGGAACATATGAGTTAGGTGTGGCGTCCTCTGCGGTGGCTCGCCCCTCTGATTAGGTGTCATATTGTTCCTTGCCTGATTTTGGGCTGATTCAAGTGGCATTTTTGCAGATTTTATCTCCATTATTGCTGATGTGGAATCTTTAGATTTTCATTTTGTCTCTCTATTACAAAAGATTACCTCATACAGTTTAGTCCCCTGTTCTACAATCCACTCTAGCGATTTTTCGATGTCAAATTCACAAATTAACTGTGATATAATGTCCTTTTGGAGACCATAAAAGTATGCAGTCTTAAATTCTGCAGAATTAGGATTAAAAGACACATCAAAACTGGAAAATGTCATTTTTAACTCTTAAAGGAACCGGCGAGTGACATATCTGGCTTTGCTGTCATTGTATATGCTGCCTTTTTGGCCTCTTGCATTGACTGGTAAGGTGAGAAATGATGTCTTACCTCTTTCTCAAAGTCTGCCCATGACAAGTTGTCCTGTTGATTAGGACCCGAATGACATGAGCAGTTGCAGAATCAAGCGTTAGGTGAAAGTACTGTCTATACTGTCCCCTAGGTATCTGAAGGACTTTGAATATATTGTGTACTGTTTCTAAATGATCTTCTATGCAACAATCACAACCCTTTTTGAATGGTTTAATCAAAGTCTTGATTGATTTAATTATTTTAATGGGGCTACTTGGCGCAATATTCTGGAGTGCATTATTCAGCCGATCATTTATTTTCTCAGGTGGACAGGTTTGATGGTAACCAATGGCAGGCGAGTCAAACCCCCCCTAATGGGCTACAATCAGACATAGCCACAAGTATGGCTATTGGTACATTGTTTCTTAGTGCAGGACTGGGGATCACCTCAACTCCATCAAAAGTAGTGCCTTGCCACCTTTCCTGAGTTTTAAAACAAAATATTTGCTGTTCCAAATCATTGCACCGTTTATGAAGTTGTTCTGCCTCCTGACAAAGTTTACAGTTCTCATCACTAATTTTATTAATCACGGCCTGCATTTCATTTATTCGCATTTGGCACTGATTAAACTCTCTGTCCTTCTTGTCATTCTCCTCTTACATTTTAATTATCACCTCACAGATTTAGTTCCCTTTCTAAGTGCACCAAATGGCTGTGCCTAATACACTTGCCATGCCCAGTAACCGCTTTAAAGTTCCTTCCTACAGGCCAACACACCAAAATATGCTAGAAATTTTGTCAGGGGCTATACCTAATCTCATGGTATTCTCTTATGGTGGTAAGTGGTATGGCGTTATTATGGTAATGCCCCATATAAAGTAATAATGCTCCCCTGAAAAGACTCTAAAATCTGTATTTTATCCTGGGTCAACTCTAAAGACAGGTTACAAGGCTTATTAGACTTAGAATCTTGACAGTGCTATCTGTCACCCCAACAACTTTTCTAGGAGACTGGGCTATTGCCTTTGGCAGATCTGTTCAGCTGTAAACAGACACAACTGAAATGCCACACTCACACTCTGTCTAACTGCAGAACCTACATTAAATCAAACGACACATCCCAAACACCATATAGTGTATAGTGTATATTTTTCATGGCAAACAAACTTACTGATGCTGAAAAGCAACATTGAACAGCGTTACCATTATCAGTGTGAATGTGGATCAGCAAGAATAAACAACCAGAAAGATAATTTCAAAATGCACACAACTCAATGACAAAATGAAATATATCCAACCCACTCTGACCTTGGGTCGTGAGAATTGGCAGGAGCCACGCTTAACAAAAACATCTTAATTCTTAAAAAACCATTTGCTTCACATTGAATTTTTTAGATCTGATTATAATGCACCAGGATGGCCAGATTTATACATCGCTGTTCAGAAAGGAGACCAATCGCAACACATTGCTGGACTATTCAAGCCAACATTCACATTCGCAAAAGGACAATTTGCCTTATGGGCAATTTCTCCGATTGCGGCGCCATTATTGACTTTTAAAGGCATTCCAATATTCTAGGAAATAGGCTCTTGGAGAGAGGCTATATGTGCAAATTGATTCAAAAAAGTCAGCTAAGAGGGCAAGATGGACACCAAGAGAACACCTACTGAGTCCCAAAGAAAAAAACTCTGATATCGATTGTTTAGTCTGTGTCACGATTTTCACACCTCAGACCGTGCGAATCAAGAAAATTATCAAAAAACATTGGAATCTTATTACCAGTATTGGTTGCACCAGTGTGTCAGTCCAGAGAAGTAGACACCCCTCAATGATGAAGGGAATATATTCTGTTGGCCGAAGACCAACCGCCTCATGTGTTTAGTATTAGAAATACATAGCCATAAGCTTGACTAAAGTGTGGCCATTTTTAAGTGATTGAAATCGCCATTTTGTTTTCTAACATTTGCCTCTTGCTTTCTGTTAAAACTGCTTTACTGAAAACTTATTCTGCTCCAATATTACATTATTGTTCATGCATAAAGCAAGGCTGCGAGAGACTTGTTGAAACATAACGCAGCGAGCCAGACAGAAATGCCCGGTCTCCTCCCTCACAAGTCATTGGAAGTAAGCAGCAAGGCATTTAATCAGTACACAGGTGCCAGCTAGTCTCGCTAATACAGTAGAAATGTTAGAAATGAACATTTAATGGCTTGAATTATGCTCTCCTTTACGCCCCCCCTTCCCTGAGCCCTGTAGAGCCCTGGAGAGCAAGCTGACCCCCAGTACACGAATAGAAACTAGGAGATAGCGAGGCCTGGAATGTGTCTCTCCCCTGCACGGAGCTTGCTTGCAGAGAACAGAAGCAGTGTGTTCTTATAACAAATAATTGTGTCTGCAGGCTAATGAAATTGCAAACTGTTGCTAAATAAATGTCTGAAAGTGTCATACTCATCATAATTGTCAATCATCGAACCCAATTCAAAGGAAACACATTATGGGCGGTATTGAATGTGTCACCACTGATTGTAAGATGCTTGCTTTGTATATATGTAACTGTTGTATGATTCTCACTCTCTTGCGTCCCCCAGGGTCTGGAAACACACGTTGCAGGGTATGGGACCCAGTTGGCCAACTGAGACTATTTGCTTTGCAATAAACCCTAGCTTTTGGGAAAACAACCTCGTGTCTGTCGTATCAGTTTGTGTGCGGTGATTGTGCCTTGTTTCCATATGCAAGGGTCCCCTAGGGGCCCCTTCAAGATGGCGCCCGAATAGGGAACCTCCCCCACTTGTTCCATCGTGTACGTTGTAAAATAAGGAAGGCGGAGAGAACGGCGAGGACGGGACGATCGACCCGGGATCAAGAGGTGTTCGGGGCACCCCTGTGAAAGTGATGAGACTCCTTTGCAGATCTGCACACAACTGATCCCTGATCAACATGCCCGGCCAGAGAACAAGGAGGCAAGGATCCCGAAATGAGGCAGAGTGAGCCAAGATACGCAGACACAACGATTATTGGTTGCATCAGTATACGGACGAATCACGTCTTGAGAGACAATTTGATTGATCAGGTGAGTCGTGCCCCGATTCGAAGTAACCCTGATATTGTTTGAGAGTTGATTTTGCAAAATCAAACACCCAGTGTAAGGTTGATTAGCCGAGGGTAAGGTTAAAACATGCCTGGGGTATTGTCCACCATAGCAGTATTTTTCCGCTGCGGTAGACAATCTTTGGAAACTGGCCAGAGCCACCCGAGGGGTCACCGGCGTATGAGATGTATGTGAAGTATGGTGTAGGGGCGATAATGTTTTGTGAGATTTGGCATAGGCAAACCAGAAAAGAGGAAGATTTGCAATGGCCGAATCATGGGAGTTTTCAGATCTTGAGGATAGAATGCTTGGAGAAGGTGTTGTTGAAAAAGAAAACACGTCATGCGGCATTTGACATCCTTAGGGACTGGAGAACGGAAGCTATGCTTCGTTGGAAAAGTAGAGCGAAGAGCGCGCGCAGGCATAAGTTGAAAGCAGAATGAGTGAGAGAAAAGCAGGAGGAGGAATGGGATGATAGTTTCAGAAAATCAAATAGACGTGGTCAGTTGAGTATAGATAAAATATACCAACACAAGAGTTGCATTCATCAGATGAATTAATAAATAACATATTAACTGATACAAAGCGATGCCTAAGGAGAGAGACTAAAAAGACTGCGCCAGTGACTATTGCTCAGCCCCCTCCAGTTGTTCAGCCCCTCCCTACTGCTCACACCCCAGCGCAGCCACAGATCCTACAATCAGCGCCTCCCATTAGCCAGCCAGCGCCTGTAAGTGACTCCGATCAAGCAATCCCACTAAGTCTGTGCCTTGTCTGGGATGCCCAAGGGAAGCCCTTATTTATGTATTTTTATGGCAAATTATAATCTGGATGATGAACCCTTGTATAACACCCCTCTCTTAGAATCCCCCTTGACCCCACTGAGGCAAGAAGTAGGCTTGTTTTGCAAATTTAAAAGGTTTATTTGAAAATGTAAACAATATATATATATATCACACTTCTATAAATAAATTGATAATGGATAGTACACTTGTGAATATGAGCAGTAATCAGCAAGAGGTAACTTATGAATAGGAACCGAAGAATAAGGTGGGAAAGAATGCTTTATATGGTTCAAGGAAACACAATGATGAATGAAATGCAGTACAGAAAATAACTTGATATGGCTTCAACAAAAGACAATGTAATCACTTTTCCTTAACAATTCACTCCCCCCACCCCTATGCAATGTAAGAAATGGAAGGGGAGCACACAGTCTTCAAGAATCCCAACAAAATGCAATACGAAATGCAGTTCCCCCCCAGCAAGCTTAGAGGAAAACAGGTAGAGGTTTGAAACACAGGCCCAAAATGCTTTGAATGTGATGACAATGAAGTGAGAAATGTGCTAAAAATGCTTTTAATTCCCTCTAGAGGTTCAGGGTGGGTGATATCTAGTTTATATTAGTTCAGGCTCACTTTAGCAATGCTCTATGTGTAACCAGCAGGTTAAAACGAATTTTAGCAAAGGAAAGCAAAAAGCTGCTGATTTTTACACGTGGCTGAAATTGTGCAAAATGTCAAATCGCGGGAAATGTACTCGCGCGCGTCAAGCGTAATTACGGAGGCAATATAAGGAGTTGGAAGTCGGTTCTAGGTTCGATGGAAAGCCTAGAATCTTAGCTTTAAGATGACAGAATGACACGTTTCTAGGAGGCAGTTCTAATAGGCTAAAATAGTTTGGATTAGATTATTTTAAACTAAGAGATTGGTGTTGGCACAGTGAGTACTCACACTATATTTTTGAAATAAGCCGTCAAGGTCTGGTCAGGTTTGACGGGACTTCCGGCGGGTGGTTCTGAACAGCGGCCTGGTCTCTGGTTCTGCTCTCAGCACTGCACAGTTCTGGTCTCTCTGGATCTATGGTCTCTCTGGATCTCTGGTCTCTCTGGATCTCTGGTCTCTGGAGGTTGATGGATTTGAAGTCTGGAGTCTCCCGGCAAAGCGTCCCACAAGAAAGTGGAAAGTGAATTTCCTACCTGGGTTTCAGTGGCCCTTTTTATGTGTTTTGAAAAGGGGTGTGTGCCTGGGCCTAGCTAAGCCTGCCCCTCTCACTTATCATTGGCCAAGCTTTCCTCTCTCCCTTGATTGGGGGGAAGAAATGGAGTGTCAGAGTGATGCTGTAGGTTTTATGGTCAGAGGAACCTCCCCTTGTCAAATTGCACACAAATCTATTTCTGACCCAAATACATATTTATCTATGTACCATTTTTCTCATATTAAAGGTCCAGTTAACATATTTTCTGTAGCACCAAACCATCCGATCCCTGTCTTTGTACGATGTTGTGTCCACTGATGACAGAATTCTCCCCTTTTCATCCAGATAACGACCTCTAGACCTTTCCAGAGTTTACACAAATGTGCACCAGGGATATGGGTTACAGATGATAAAGTGTCAGATTTTTGACATGCAGACATTTGGAGTGACAACCTTATTTCTGCTACTACTCTCTAGAACATACCACAGGGTCCTAACACCTTTTAAAATGTGCACAGAAAAATCACAAAAATAATGATATTATTTATATAATTTTGACAGGTCCGTACTATGAATTATCCATCTTTTTAAAATTATGCCCTGGTCAAACAGGGGTGTGGCTTCCCACATCACAGGGTGGAATAACTGGTTTATCCACTTCCCCCAAGCTCAGCTGCTAGCAGAGGCACTGCCCCTCCCAGTTTCTCCCAAGAGGAAGCCACTTTACGGCCCCCCCCAATATAACATTTGCCTGAGCCCAGGACAGTGCTTTGTTCAACCTCCTGCAAGTGCCCCTCCCCTAATCTAATCAGAGAGGTTTCATCTCCTTTTGGTGGGGGCAGCAGGATGCAGCTAGGCCTGGGAAGAGTGTTGAGCCAGTTCAACTCCTGTCGGGGGTAGTTGTCAGGCAGAATTCAGCTCAATGTCACTTTAGTTCCCAGTTTTCTACATTCAAATCCAACTTACATGCAAGTAATTTTTATATATACATTAAATCATTACTTCCTTCAAGTCATTTCAGAATATAGTTTTACATTGTATCTTAGCAAGTCTTTCCTTGGCCTGGTTTCGGTTCATTTGTTCAGTTTTACACAAAAGTCTGGTGGTTTTAAAACGCCGGCTTTCTGATAGTGGTGAGCACCGGTACTGCATCCATTTTTGACATTAAGAAAATGAATTCCCCACAGTTCTGGGTTGCTTTTGGCAATCAGCACTGCCATTCCCAATGGTTTCAGGCTACTGTGTGTGTAGCCCAATGGTGGTTTTAGGCAGTGTCCTCCTGTGCTCACAACATAGGCAAAAATGGGTGGTAGCCTAGTCTTCATGTTTTCCCTGTGCACTCTCTGGGGAGTTCTGTTCATCATGATGTTTTCCATGCCAGTACTGCACAGTTTTATGGTAGGGCTTGGTTGCATGGGTAAAAACATCCCACAAGCCCCCCCTCTTGCGATGGCCATTCTGATCTTTCACTGATGGAACTCGCAAGATCTGGGATGTTCGCCTCATCTTCTTCCATTTCCTTAGATGGCACAGTTCAGCATCTTTTCCTCCCTCCAGTCGATCAATCAGTTCTCCTTGCTAGTCCTGATGGGAGGATTGGGCGGTACCCCGGGCCCCTCGGATCTTCGCTCCCGGTCCCCAGGTCGCCTTCCGTGGTCAGTCTCCATGGTTTCATCTCTCCTAGGATGATAAAGCAAAGCGGCAATACACATTCCTAGACATTTTTCCACCACTATTAATGGTGTGGCGAACATATACATTTTATAAATCAGAAGATATGAACATATACATTTTCTTTTTTAAATTAGGAGACAAGAACATATATCTATATACAAGAATCACAGAATCACAGAATTTTATATGCTATATGTGGAATATTTTAGGGTTGGAACTGAATTACTCGGGAGCGGCCCCCTCTGGGATTCCAGTGGATTCCTCCAGTTGTTGCAGAGTGTGCCTGGGATGGCAACACTTCAGCTGATTAATATGGACCCACATATCTTCCCCTTCCGCAAATTACCTTTGGGGATGCAGATTTTGTAGGCAACAGGGGAGATCTTGTCTATAATTTCAAAGGGTCCCTTCCATGTAGGCAAACATTTTCGCTGTTTAGCCTGGTTCCTTTGGAAATTGTATAGATAGACCCGGTCGGGATTTACTCCACCAAACCGACACGCCAGCCACTGAATAAATCAGAGGAGGTGAGCCGGTTCACACACAGCTTTAGTAGCTAGCTGTTACTCAAGAAATGGGTTTTTAGGAAACAGAGATGACACTTTACATATCTTTTCTTATTTTATAGACCTAGGCCTCTTTGCCTTACCCACACCCCCACTCTTCTATGAGACCACGCGGATTTGGCGATCGTCTCTTGTCCTGAAGAAGGTTGAACATAATACACAAAGGGAAGTCATTGCCTACTTTAAGAACTCAACCGAAACATTTCGACAAACAGTTTTTCTATCCTCTGAATGTTGACAGATGGACACATTTTAAATTAATCGAGTGTGAAACCAAGAAACGGTTTAATTGCCATTGTTATTGTGATATGAACAAAATATCATTTTTTCTATCGTTTGTGAATGTGATGAATGCATGAAGAAGTTGTGAATGAAGTTTGTTTGGAGGGATGTGTTTGTTTTCTAAGTTCAAAGAGCCATATTTTATATGAATATAATTTTCATTGTGTAATGTGACATATGGGTTGTTGCAAAATAAATAGTTAACGATTACAAATTGAAAGAGTAATCAGCTGTCATCTCTGGTCTGGATGGTCTAATTTTCATTAGTCTTATCGCTTTGCCTGACAGACCACAGACTCAAAAGCAGGCGCCCCTTATATATTTTTCCATCATCTACATAAGCCAGGTTACCCCTCGCACCCAGGTCGGGCATGGCCTTATGTAGGAAAATGTTGAATTCATTGCCGGAGTTGAGGTATCCGAAGGGAGTCCGGGTCCATGTGTACTGCTGGCCCCCAAAGGTAAAAGCCAGTTTGTATTGGTCCTCCCTACTGACAGGCACGGTCCAGTATCCATTGGTCAGGTCTATTGCAGTGAATACCTGTGACCCCTGAATCTGGGCCAGCCCTTGGTCAATGTAGGGCAGAGGCCATCGGGAAGTATGGACCCGTTTGTTGAGCTCTCTAAGGTCGGCGCAGAGTATCCTCTGGCCGTTTGGCTTCAATATTCCCAGCACCGGATTATTGAAGGTGCTGTGTACTGGACGGATTATTCCCTGGGACTCAAGGTTCTTAATTATTTCAGTAAGGGACTCCATGGAGGCGAGAGGCAAGCAATATTGCTTCACAAACACTGGAGTCATGCCAGGGTCCGTGGGAATTGTTGTCGGGTGGATGACGGTGCGACCACAGTCATATGAGTCTACCGCAAAGAGATCTTGGAAATCCAAGAAAACTTGTTTCAACTTTTGCTTCTGTTCCAGAGTCACACAGGCATCAGCTAGGTTGACTCTCTCTTCCACCATCTGCCTGAAGCCTGGAAAGACTTCTGGTTTGACTATCTCAGTGGCCTCCTCCATCTGGGTGGAGAAGTCCCTGGTCAGAGTGTTGATTTGGACTGGAGGATTCAGGTGGGCAAGGCAGCCCTCATGGACCTGGAAAATCACCTCATCCCTCCTGAAGTCACAAGTCACATCTTCCTTACCATAAGGGCAAGAAGTGTACACCTGGAAGTTCCCCCCATGCTGGGTGAAAATCCTGTCTGGTGTTGTGTTGTCATCACTGTCACTGTCAAAATAGTCCTTGGGGATTGGTCCTAACAGTTCATTTCCTAGATCAATGGAAAAATGTCGGTCATCAACCGCCATTCCAATAATGGTGCCTGCGGCTAGAGTAATGCTCTTTAAGTCGCTGTTATCCACCTCTATTGGAATGGTGTCATGTTCTATGTTGACTAATGGAGTTGGGTTTACCCCCAACCCTTGCTGTTGGAGAGAAGCATTTAGATGTATGTAAGCATCAGGGTTTTTCAATGTTTGTCCTCTTTTAACTTTCACTTCCAGGGAGAATTGTCGGGTCCTTTCAGGGATGGTGACTTCCTCTTTAAGCTGAATTTCAACTGCATAAGGTAGCAATTGAGCTGACCTAAATGCTTTTTCTTGATCATCAAAGCCCATGGGATTATTCACTAATCGGGACCAAGCTTTGAAGTTTATTAGGTCCAAACTAATGGCGAAGCGATTGAGAATGTCACTGCCTAAGTAAAAGGCGGCAGTGACGTCTCGCACGACCCAACAATTATGGACTATGCTCTTGGTGCCAATGGAGATTTTGAGCATACACCTGCTTGGCAGGAGATGTTTGGAATTAGGTGCTTCCAGGTCCATTTCCCATTTGTCTATCAGTTTGAATATGGGAATGGCTGGATCTTTTGGGAGTTGGCGGAACATGGCTTCGCTGATGAAGCTCTTACCGTTGTTCACACACCCTCGAGCGAGAACAGAGTCCTTCCCATCATTTAACTGAACAGGGATGAACAGCTGCTCTCCAATTTGCTGAATATCAGCCAGGCTTTGAGCTGATTTCACATCTTTCTGGACTATAGGAGTGGGAGTGTCTGATTGTGGATGGGTAAAGAATTTCAGAGTGTTTCCTTCCAGTGTGGAATACCACCTTAAATTGGAAGGAAGGTTGATTTTCAGAAATAGAGAGGACCCCCCATTACCAGTCTGTTGTCCTACTGCTATTACTGTCACGTCTGGAATTTGGTTGTTCTGGAAGTGAGATTCTACTTGGTCAGATTTTTTGTTCAACCATGTGGCAGGTGCCGTTTAAAATAACATGGTTGACACTCTGTTTTAATTTTATTGGTCGGCTAGTCTGGGTCCAGAAGACCTTGTTTATGCAATCTATTAGGGGTGACAACCTTCTCAGGAGGTCATTCCCTAGTAAACAAGGGGTGCCCCCTGGAGTCACTACTATGACCGGGTGTTTCACCTTGTGTCGCCCAATTTTGATGTCCAAATCTGCAGTCCCCTCGACAGGAATTTCCTTCCCGTCAAAGTTCTGCAGTTGTCCAGGAAGAGAGGTGAGAGGAATACGGTAATTCTCCCCCCTTCCTGCATTTAGTTCATCAAAGGCCCTTTTGGACAGAAGGGTAGCTTGGGATCCAGTGTCCACCAGTGCCGAAATTGTACTCTGCCCCTGTACTTGTACCGGGGCATAATATCTTCCCTCCTTCTCCTCAAGGAGGCACAGATAATGTACATTTTTGGACAACTGGTGGGCTAACTTTCTGGTTTTGGACATTGCTAGCGAAGAGATTTGGGCAGAATTCTGTGGAGAGGCTGGGGAATCTGAAAGAAAAAGTTGGCAAGTGGAAATGGTTTTGGGCTCTGGGCCGCCCCCCCTTTTTGGAGGCAGTCATCAGGATGGGTTTGACCCTTGGGATTTTGGTATTGTCGGTTCTGGGATGAGATGATGGGCGGCGGTAGCTCAGTCTCCACATCTCCCCAGTCTGGATTGGTATCCCTTGGGATCCATTTTTCTTTGGGAGGCGTTCCCCCATCTCTAAAGGAGAAGATCATTTTCCCAGGATCCTCTGAGGATCCCTCTCCCTCAAATTGGAAGATCTGTACCTCCTCCACAAACTGGGCCTGTTTGGGTCCTTTGTTTCTCCTACACCCCCTCTGCTCCTTGGGTGGCAGACTTTCAGGGGCAAGAGATTTTGTTTCCGGTTCCTGGTTTTCCAGGGGCTGTTTACAAGTTGGGAAGGAGGCTTCCTCCAAGGCTTTACACCCCCCTTCCCCTTGTGCCTCCTCCCTGGGAACCAGTGGGTTATCGGGGTGCTGCCCCCGTCATTGTTCTGGAGCACCAGGTCCAGAGTTTGGGGCATTCTGCGGTGGCATGCTCATCTGAGGGTTCTGTTGAGCCCTCAGTATGTGACCCAGATCCCGTGCCATATTTTGGACCTGGCGCTCTAACTGGGAAACCCGCTCAGGCTGATACGGGGCTCTATTTTCTCCCCTGGGCTGATCCCGGGAAGGATAGCTATCCCTTTTCTGGTAATACCCTGGGTTGGGAAGATTCGGGTACCCCTCCACCCTTGGCCTCCCCTCTCCCGGAATAGGTTGTCTGGGCTCAGGGAATTGGGGAAAGAAGGATGGATGATTTTGGGGCTGGAAATTGGGTGGTTTCCTGGGGAAAAGGTTCTGCCCAGGATTTGGTGGATTTCTGCCCTCCTGGGGGACGTTAGGGATGTTCCCTGGGTCAGGTGCTTGGCTGGATCCCCCCCTTGGGCTGAAGGAGTCCACACATAACCCAGGATGGGTCGGTTTCCCTTGTAGCGGGGACTTACATAATCAGGGGAGCGAGGGACCCCATTTGTGGGACTACCTCCTCGACTCCCTGTCTGTGACTGGCCCGAGGGCCTTCTGGGCTGTGAATTATTTGGTGCAGGCAGGTTTTTAGGCCCCCCCCATCTCCAAATCTAAAACGGGGGCAACCTTTACCTCTGCCACCTTGGCAGCAGCAGGGGTGCTGTTGTTTTTTTTTTTTTTTGCGCATTATTTTTATTTTCTATGGGCTTCTGCACCTCATAGATCCGGGTAGCCTGTTCAATGACCCAGTCTAGAGACCTCTTCTCGTGAAAATCTCTCACTAGCTGGGTCATGATGTATTTGGGCAAGGCATGGAAAAAAGTATTAACAAACTCTTTGCTGTCTGTGCGCACCCTTTTTGTAGTCTGTGCAAAAGCACGCTTTAACTCATGCACAAATTCTTGTGGGGCCTGATCCTCCCCACATTGCAAATTGTATGGCTGCCTTGCGAGCCTCTTGAGGATTTCTGTGCACAGAAAAATGTTTCAAGATGGCCGCCCTGTATGTGGACCACCTTGAATGGTTTTGATCCTCCAGCCCCGCAAAGAAACTGGAGTATTCTGGTGAGAAGGTCCACTTTACATATTGAATACAGCTTTGGCTGTCCTTCAAATGGAAAGTCTCCATCATTTGCTCATAGAGCTCCAAGTGTTCCCAAACAGAATACTTGGCGTTCTTATGATAAGGCGTGATGACACTGCTTATTGCCTTTATTTGTTTCAATGGGTCCTTAAGCAAGGCCCTTTTTGCCTTATTGGACTTTTTGGTTCGGGTAACCCAGGTCCATTCATCCTCCGACTCAGAGGCGCAGCTCCCAGAGATGCCCGTCTGATCTTCCAGGTTTTCCTGGATTCTGTGAGCCTGGGAATGGCTGGCAGAATGTGGGACCTGGTCTCCTGTGTCTTGTGACGCTCAGAGGAGTCTTCAGATCCCTCCTTGCTACCAGGATTTGATGGGTATCCCCCCCACTGACCTAACTGGGTAGAGGTTTTCAGGATGCCCTTAGTGGGCCTACTCTCCTGGGGTTCCCCACTAAATTGCACTGTGCTTGGGTGCCCATACCCGGATGCCCGCCCCTCCATTCCTGGGTGGTACTGGCCTATGAGCCCCATACTTTTAGCTGGATAGTAATCTGCCATCCCTGTGGCCCCGTGCTCATGTGCGCCAGGGAACATGGGGGTGGCAGAGTCTAGGGACTGGTAGAGGTGAAGGCCTCTGGCACTAGGGCTCCTGAGGTTCTGCTCAGGAGTTTCTCTTTCCCAGCGAACCTCATCTCTATCCGCCCCTGCTCCCTATTGCAATGCAAGAGCCTGCGCTTTCAGTTCCTCAGTTAAGGCATTACTAGACTATATCAGTCTCTCCTGCATCGCTACCTGTTGCTGGAGCCTATCATTGTGCTGGCAGAGAGCCTCATTCTCTCTCTGTGCCTCCTGATTGGTCCTGGAGTACTGGGCCAGTCTTTGCTGCAGGAGGGTTACCTCCTGAGCTGTGTCCCTATTGGCCTGCTCCTTTCTTGCCAGAGCATCCTCCACCCTCCTGGTGTGCTCTAACAAGTTCTGGTGTTCTTTTTGGAGGTCACCCAGTCCCTGGAGGGCCAGGTGATTTTCTTCCTTTTTCCTTTTTAAGTGGGAGACTTCCTGGCCTAGGGTATCCCTTTCCTGACTAAGAGCCTGCATCTGTGCCACCAGGTCGTCCCTTTGCCTTTGGAAGGCACCAGCTTTCTGGCGCTCCTGATCAAACTCTGCCTGGGTATCCAGGTCTTTCAGAATCAATTTATTGCTTTCCTCTTTCTCTCTGTCTAATCAAATTTGCAGGGTGGCTACCTGCTCTGTGCATGCCCTGTTGAAGTCCAGTTGTTGCTCCAGCTTTTTCTGGCTCTGCAGAAGGGAGTCCAAGCCTTCTTGGTACTCCTTCTGCAAGGCCAGAAATCTGGTATCCTGGTCAGCCTTTTCCTGTTGCAGCCTATCCATATCCTCCTTTATTTTAGTGATGTACTGTCTGCTGTCATTTTCTGACTCCTGGCTCCCATGCAGCCTCTGCTCAGAAGAGACCAGGTCTGATTGGGCCTTTTCTAACGTCACCTGTTGCCTATTTGCCAGATCTTGGCCTTCAGCACATTTGTCCTGCATGACTTCCAGATATAGATACAAATATGCCGCTATCCTGGCAATCTTATTGTGTTCATCTTTTGCCTTAGGGGCCATATATAGCTCACTCAGGGCCACATGTAGGGGACCCTGATCTCTCCATGTATCTGACCCTGTTTCAGTGACCTGTTGCGCGATTGCCTGCAACCAGACCGCCTGGTCCTGATGAGTCCACTCACCTCTCACAAATAGCTTATGTAAGAGGTGCTCCCTCGCTATTTTCGTATCTACCACGGTCGTCATGCTGGAGATTGATCTCCCTCCTGACTTACAACAGTTAGTATTTTATTTTGCAAAACAGACCGTTTCTTTAGAGCGTTCCTTTGAGGGGTGCTTTCACAGTGTAAAACAGCGTGGTGATCTAACCGGATATGTGTATCTGGTCAGTTGGCACACTGTATTAATCTGGACAAGTGGTAAATCAAACCCAGAATATCCCAGACGAGCCCCCACTCTGTAAGTGACTCCGATCAAGCAATCCCACTAAGTCTGTGCCTTGTCTGGGATGCCCAAGGGAAGCCCTTATTTATGTATTTTTATGGCAAGTTATAATCTGGATGATGAACCCTTGTATAACACCCCTCTCTTAGAATCCCCCTTGACCCCACTGAGCCAAGAAGTAGGCTTGTTTTGCAAATTTAAAAGGTTTATTTGAAAATGTAAACAATATATATCACACTTCTATAAATAAATTGATAATGGATAGTACACTTGTGAATATGAGCAGTAATCAGCAAGAGGTAACTTATGAATAGGAACAGAAGAATAAGGTGGGAAAGAATGCTTTATATGGTTCAAGGAAACACAATGATGAATGAAATGCAGTACAGAAACTAACTTGATATGGCTTCAACAAAAGACAATGTAATCACTTTTCCTTGACAATTCACTCCCCCACTATGCAATGTAAGAAATGGAAGGAGAGCACACAGTCTTCAAGAATCCCAACAAAATGCAATACGAAATGCAGTTCCCCCCTAGCAAGCTTAGAGGAAAACAGGTAGAGGTTTGAAACACAGGCCCAAAATGCTTTGAATGTGATGACAATGAAGTGAGAAATGTTCTACAAATGCTTTTAATTCCCTCTAGAGGTTCAGTGTGGGTGATATCTAGTTTATATTAGTTCAGGCTCACTTTAGCAATGCTCTATGTGTAACCAGCAGGTTAAAACGAATTTTAGCAAAGGAAAGCAAAAAGCTGCTGATTTTTACACGTGGCTGAAATTGTGCAAAATGTCAAATCGCGGCAAATTTACTCGCGTGCGTCGAGCGTAATTACTGAAGCACTATAAGGAGTAGGAAGTCGGTTCTAGTTTCGTTGGAAAGCCTAGAATCTTAGCTTTAAATTTCGTTCCTAGCACAAACGGTTCCGGAGATACGGACGATTTGGTGAAAGTAGTTTTTCGGATTTTAAATTTTAAAGCTCAGAATGACAGATGACAGTTCTCAGTTTTAAAGAAGACAAGACGGAATGCCACGATTCTAGGAGGCAGTTCTAATAGGCTAAAATAGTTTGGATTCGATTATTTTAAACTAGGAGATTGGTTTTGGCACAGTGAGTACTCACACTATATTTTTGAAATAAGCCGTCAAGGTCTGGTCAGGTTGGACGGGACTTCCGGCGGGTGGTTCTGAACAGCGGTCTGGTCTCTGGTTCTGCTCTCAGCACTGCACAGTTCTGGTCTCTCTGGATCTATGGTCTCTCTGGATCTCTGGTCTCTCTGGATCTCTGGTCTCTGGAGGTTGATGGATTTGAAGTCTGGAGTCTCCCGGCAAAGCGTCCCGCAAGAAAGTGGAAAGTGAATTTCCTACCTGGGTTTCAGTGGCCCTTTTTATGTGTTTTGAAAATGGGTGTGTGCCTGGGCCTAGCTAAGCCTGCCCCTCTCACTTATCATTGGCCAAGCTTTCCTCTCTCCCTTGATTGGGGGGAAGAAATGGAGTGTCAGAGTGATGCTGTAGGTTTTATGGTCAGAGGAACCTCCCCTTGTCAAATTGCACACAAATCTATTTCTGACCCAAATACATATTTATCTATGTACCATTTTTCTCATATTATACGTCCAGTTAACATATTTTCTGTAGCACCAAACCATCCGGTCCCTGTCTTTGTACGATGTTGTGTCCACTGATGACATAATTCTCCCCTTTTCATCCAGATAACGACCTCTAAACCTTTCCAGATTTTACACAAATGTGCACCAGGGATATGGGTTACAGATGATAAAGTGTCAGATTTTTAACATGCAGACATTTGGAGTGACAACCTTATTTCTGCTACTACATCCTAGAACATACCACAGGGTCCTAACAGCTTTTAAAATGTGCACAGAAAAATCACAAGAATAATGATATTATTTATATAATTTTGACAGGTCCGTACTATGAATTATCCATCTTTTTAAAATTATGCCCTGGTCAAACAGGGGTGTGGCTTCCCACATCACAGGGTGGAATAACTGGTTTATCCACTTCCCCCAAGCTCAGCTGCTAGCAGAGGCACTGCCCCTCCCAGTTTCTCCCAAGAGGAAGCCACTTTACGGCCCCCCCAATATAACATTTGCCTGAGCCCAGGACAGTGCTTTGTTCAACCTCCTGCAGGTGCCCCTCCCCTAATCTAATCAGAGAGGGGTCATCTCCTTTTGGTGGGGGCAGCAGGATGCAGCTAGGCCTGGGAAAAGTGTTGAGCCAGTTCAACTGCTGTCGGGGGTAGTTGTCAGGAAGAATTCAGCTCAATGTCACTTTAGTTCCCAGTTTTCTACATTCAAATCCAACTTACATGCAGCTAATTTTTATATATACATTAAATAATTACTTCCTTCAAGTCATTTCAGAATATAGTTTTACATTGTATCCACCTCTTAGCAAGTCTTTCTGATAGTGGTGAGCACCGGTACTGCATCCATCTTTGACATTAAGAAAATTAATTCCCCACAGTTCTGGGTTGCTCTTGGCAATCAGCATTGCCATTCCCAATGGTTTCAGGCTACTGTGTGTGTAGCCCAATGGTGGTTTTAGGCAGTGTCCTCCTGTGCTCACAACATAGGCAAAAGTGGGTGGCAGCCTATTCTTCATGTTTTCCCTGTGCACTCTCTGGGGAGTTCTGGCCATCATGATGTTTTCCATGCCAGTACTGCACAGTTTTATGGTAGGGCTTGGATGCATGGGTAAAAACATCCCACAAGCCGCAACAGTCACCTCCCGTTCCCGTTGTCCCATCCGCACCTCCCTCCCAAGAGATTGTTTCTGTCCCATCCGCCCCTCCAATAATTGAACTTGAACTCATTGAAACGAGAGAGGGGACCGGACGAAGTGAATGCGCTAGAGTGACCCGTAGTGCGATCAGCAAGGAGAGAAAACGAGAGTTGCAAGAACAGGCAGCGATGTATATAAACGGGAATGATGAAACGTCAACGCTAGCGTCGATGTATGATTTCAGGAGGAGCAATGAAAGACAAGTATTGTGGCAAATATGGCGGCGTTACCAGCACGTATAATACAAAAATTGAACAAAATTGTTCCAGAAAAAATAATTGTATGGGAGAAATTGACTGCATGCGTTCAGGGCCAGGATGAGTTAGCCACAGATTATTTTAATAGATTTGAGGAAGTACTTACAGATTTTAGTGGACCGGGTGTAAGCACAGAAGCAAGTAAAAGGCTATTTGTCGATAAGTATGTGAGAGGGTTAATACCTCCAATCCAAAACCTAATAATGACATCAGAAAGTGCATGGCAAGCAAAAACGTTGAGCGAAGTATTGCATATGGCCAATATTATGAGAACAGAGTGAATACAGAGAAAGAGAAAGAGGTGAAGGATATGGCGAATTTGAAAACAAGGGTGCTACTTCAGCAAGTGGCGGGACACAATAGAGTGAGAGGAAACGCACAAGGCAGAAGTAATTTGAACATGGATGGAGGGCCTCTGGGACTAAATCAGTGTGCGTACTGCAGAGAGGAAGCTCGCTGGCGAGCCCAATGTTCACATTTACAAAATAGAAATGGGTATGGCCAGAGAAGACAGCATAGGGGGCACCCAGGAACAAATGGGCAGAATAGAAGCCACATGCAACAGCACCAAAATAGTCAAGGAAATGTTACCCAGAATCAGAACCAAGCTCAACGTAGAAATGAAAGTCGGGAATAGAGAGCATAGCTTTCTCGCAGATACAGGAGCAGACCATCACCTGGTTCCGGAAATACCACTGTCAGGGCAAAGAAATATTTCAGTAGGGTTCGCAGGTACCCCAGTGATCAATCCAGTGTCCCAACCAGTAGCAGTGACATTAGGTCCATTCACTGAATAGTGTCCATTTCTCTTAACAGAAAATTGTGGGGAAAATCTTTTGGGTTTAAATCTATTGAAAAAACTGAGTGTAGTTATCCATTGCACTCCTGATGGAGTGTTCTTGACAATTCCGCCACAGAATGTACCAGTGTCTGAATTTTTATCCAAAGCTTTTCCAGAAGAATTGAGTAAAGTGCCAACTTGCATATGGGCAATGAATGACAATGATGTGGGATGCTTGAAAATAGAACCAGTAAAGATTGTTTTAAAAGAAGGAGTAACGTTACCGCATATTCCACAGTACAAAATTTCAGCAGAAGGAGAGAAAGGGTTGAAGAGTATTGTTTCTGATTTGGTCAAATTGGGGGTGATTGAAGAGATTACAGGCAGTATATGTAACAGCCCCATTCTCCCGGTGTATAAGAAAGGAGGTAATGAGATACCATATTGTTTCATAATTGATCTGCGTGCATTAATCAAAGTAGTAGATCCTCAATTCCCATTGGTTCCAGACGTTACCACAATTTTGACAATGATACCCACCTCAGCAGAGTTCTTTAGTGTTATTGACTTGAAAAATGCCTTATTTAGCATTCCAGTACAAAAGGAAAGCAGATATCTGTTTGCCTTCACATTAGGAGGGCGATCATTTACATTCACGCGCATTCCACAGGGCTACACAGAGAGTCTGAGTTTTTACAGCAGAGCATTGAAAGAACAGCTAGATTTGCTAGAATTACCAGCAGGTTGTGTATTGCTACAGTATATAGATGACCTATTAATCACTGCTGATACAGAGGAGATTTGTAAAAAAAAGTACTGTTTTATTATTGACACATTTAGCAGCGCATGGTCATAAAGCAAGCCTAAAGAAATTCCAATATTGTCGAAAGGAGGTGGCTTATTTGGGCTACCTACTTTCGAGAGAGGGGAGAAGACTGGCGCCAGAACAAATAGAGAGTATTTCTGGTATGCCTATTCCAAAAACACAAAAAGGAGTCAGAGCTATAATAGGCATGGCTTCCTATTGCCGGCAGTGGATTGTGAACTTTGCATTGATTGTGAAGCCAATGGTGGCATTGACAAAAAAGGATGCTGTGATGCCTTTGCAGTGGAATGAAGAATGTCAGAGAGCATTTGATCTGCTCAAAACTGCATTGTGTTCTGCTCCAGTTTTGGGCACACCAAATTATGAGAAGATGTTCAGATTGTTTGTACACGAGAGATAAGGCTGTGCGTTGGCTGTTTTGACACAGGAACAAGGTGGAAGAAATAGGCCATGCAGCTATTTTTCTTCCGCGCTGGACCCTGTAGCGTGTGCACTGCCACGTTGTTTGCAAGCTGTTGCAGCGGCTGCTGCGTCAGTGACTCAAACCGAAGGAATGGTGTTGGGGCACACCTTAATTTTGATGATGCCACATGCCATAGACGTTCTATTAAATAGAACACAGACGCAACACCTCACCTCTGCCAGATTGACTAGATACGAAATTGTCCTCTTTGTGCCACACATCCAAATTATGAGGTGTAGCACTTTGAATCCTGCAGAATGAATGCCACTGCCCACGGAAGAAATAGGTGAGAATGAATCACCTCCCCATGATTGTTTAATGGTTACTGAGGAAGAAACAAAAGAAAGAATTGATCTAACAGAAACCCCACAAAAAGAGCCATATGGAGAACTGTTTTGTGACGGCTCCTGTTTTAAATTACCTGATGGCACATCAACTGCTGCCTATGCTATCACTACGTTGAAGAGTATTGTAGAGAGTAAAAGAATCACCTACAACTCTGCACAAGCCGCGGAGATAATAGCTTTAACCAGAGCCTGTGAGATATCTGAAAACTTGAGTGTAAACATATATGCTGACAGCCAATACGCCTTTGGCGTGGTTCATAACTTTGGCCGACTCTGGGCTGAGAGGGGTTTCTTGACATCACATGGGGACAGAATCCAACATGGCCCTTTGATTGTACGGTTACTGTATGCACTTATGTGCCCAAAGCGCCTAGCAATAGTGAAATATGAGGCGCATAAAAAAGTAACATGTAAAGTGGGAGAGGGTAACACATTTGCAGACAGGATTGCGAAGCAAACTGCCACTGATTTGAATACCAAGATGTTGACAGTACAGTCTGAGGAAGTGCCCTGCATGATAGAAAATGGAATTGCTACTGTCAAAGAGATGCAGGCAGAAGCCACTGCTGACGAGATACAAGGGTGGGCTGAGGGCTCTGCAGAATTAGATCTAGAAGCTTGCTGGGTGGACAAGAAAAGTAAAAATTGGATGCTGCCCAACTCCTATGTAACTGCAATGGTCACGATGGCCCACAGCCCCACAGATTTGTGCCAGAAAGATAGGCCAGAATCTAGCCACAGTATGGGAGGACACACACATAAAGAAAAATTCCAAGAGGCTGGTCCAAAATTGTATCACGTGCCAACAACACAATGTGGGGAGGGAATGGTGACGGTGACACAATGTGAGGCAGTTTCGGCCCTCCGTCTATGCCATTTGAGGTAATCCATTTTCATTTCATAGAGATAGAGAGGTGCCAAAACTTGAAGTACGTTTTAGTGGTTATATGTGCATTCAGTAAGTGGGTGGAAGCATATCCATTAAAAGACTGCACCGCGATGAGCACTGCAAAAGTAATGTTGAAGGAGTATTTTTCCCGGTTTGGTCTGCCCCGTGTCATATGGTCAGATAATGGCCCACATTTTGTGGGCGCAGTGATACTACAGATTTGCACAGGTCTCCAGATTGACAAGAGATTCCATTGTTCTAGGCACCCCTTGAGTGCCGGTCTTATTGAACGCCACAGCAGCATTTTAAAGGCCAAAATAAGTAAAAATTGTGCAGGAAACAAGTTGAGCTGGGTAGACGCGTTACCGCTAGCATTACTGTGCATGCGCACATCTGTGCAGGCAAGAACTGGGCTCTCCCCATACGAGATAGTGATGGGGAGGCCGGCGAATGTTTGGTGTGCACCGCAGCCAAAGCGGCTAAAGGAGATTGAATATCCTGTGCTCAGCATTTACTGTAATCTGTTAATTCAAAAATTGCATTTGAATCATCAACAGGTGCAGGAGGCGCTACCCATCAAATACACTGGTCCGGGGAATTCACTGGAACCCTGAGAATGGGTTCTGGTCAAGAATTTTGAGAGAAAAACATCACTTGCACCCAGATGGCGTGGACCCTACCAGATACTTTTAGCAACACAAACTGAAATCCGCGTAGATGGAAGGAAGGTGTGGATACATGCAACGCACGCTAAAAAGGTCCCATCACCATCTGAAAAGCTGCCTTGATCAAGACGACCAGAAAGAGACAGCGGTCCCAGAAACGAAAGAAACTGTTGCCAGTTCTTTGCCACAAAATCTGTATAATCCTGAATTAAAGCCTGGAACGAAGCATGAAAAGATTGCTATAAAGGAGGAAGCGCAAAGAGTGCCCCATTGTTGTCCAGTAGAACCTGCATCATTGCTGGCTGACACAAAGCGTGTATCACTTTGGCACCCACCATCATCTCTCATTGCGCCGCAAGCTGACTCCGAGCTCGAGTCTGGAAGTGTGTCTGCACTATTCATTGATCACACGATACGAGGAGCAAGGCAGTATAATTTACGCCGCGAAAGAAGGAGTGATCAAATCTACATTTCTTTTTGATCTTTGTTCCCTTTGTTTCCTATCATGGATTAAATATTGGAACCCGGAGGCCTAGAGGAGAGCGGCGTGAGGGTAGTGCAAATCTCACAGCCCAAGAGTGAGGCTCCTCGGTGCTAAAAAAAAAAATCCATGTGCAGATCACCCCTTACGGACAAGAGGGGCTCACATGGTACGAAGGCAATTGATAACTGCTCTGGAGTTCTTTGAGCAATGTGCAGATGCACAGAAATCTTGCCCAACGTATAGCAATCCAGGCTGCTAAGAACTGCCAGAACAAACTGTTGACATTTACCGAACTTATTGACATTCGAACGAGTGCAACGAGAAGAGAAGCTGATAATGAGTTAACTATAGAGACTGGAAGGTTACAAAAAAGTAATTGCTGAAAAAATTGTATGCCGATCTTAACGATAGTCATGTGTGTAATGAGTATATTAGCCCCAATAATGACAGTACTGGTATTATGGTACTTAGAAGAAATACACCCCTTGGAAGTACTCTTGCCTGTTGGAAACATCTCAACTACTGAAAGCCCGGTCCATGTAATTACTTACACTCTGTCCCCCATGGAATAAAGACACAGGGAAGGTTATGGGAATAACACATCACTGCTAATAATGAATATGACTCACTCGATATTGAGAAAGAATAATTGCTGGGCATGTGCCCATTTGCCGCAGCATGGTGGTAAGGGAATTGGTTGGTATGCGCAGCCGTTTCCATTGAGTTCTACATGTTATGCATCCTTGAGTGCATTATATTATGGGAAATGGAATGAAAGTGAAACTGGTCAATTAGATAGAAGAAATATGAATGAATTCGAAGAGATTATTATGAAACCTGTAGGTTGTTCTATATTTCACGAAGCACGACTGGTCACAACAGTAGTGATGCCACAAGACAGATTATTTGTGCCTTATAAATCATCTGTAATCATGTTTCATATGAACCCAGAAGGAAATAAAGATACAGTGCCCCCCTCCTATACAGTAAATTACAGTCCACGCTCTGTCCCCTTTTGCCTGAGAAAAAAGGGTTCCTATTCGGTGGGGACATTTACTAGATGCATGAATATAGCATTCCTTGATAAGGAGGTAGAGCCAGTTTATGTAGGTGATCCTGTTTATATTATATGTGGAGAAAACGCGTATCCCTGGTTACCTAGAAACTGGGGAGGTACTTGTTACTTCAGACTTTTGTTCCCGGGGGTATTCCTTCCAAGAACAGCAGATATAGCAAAATTGGCCAGGTCAAGACCACGACGAAATGAGGACGGAGGTTTGATCGCGGAAGACATAGCAAAATCATTCATACCATTTTGGTGCCAAGCAATAAACTCCTATAATATAAGACAACTGTCTTATATAAATGGTACGACAGATATATTATACAATATGACATTAGAGGAAAAAGGAATTAGATTGACGACACTCCAAAATAGGATGGCTCTTGATGTAATCTTGGTTGATCGTGGGGGAGTTTGTAAAATCATGGGATCAGCGTGTTGCGTATTTGTAAGCGACTCCTCCTCTACGATTTTCAAAGCGATAAGAAAATTGCATGTTTTAAGCTCTGACCTACACCCCCCTGAAGGAAGTTGGGAATTGAACATAAGCTCTTGGTTCTGGGAGGTATTACGCTCATGGGGATGGAAATTATTTGCGATCCTTGTAGCACTGCTAGGAATATTCATGACATGTTATTGTTGTATACACTGCTTACCTATAGTGTGTACTGAAATAAGTGAAGAGTGTGTACAGATGGTAGAAAAAAAAGAGCACTACTAAATCAAGTACTCAGGAAAGTAATGAATTGAAGACAGTGAAATAATTCATGTCAATCAATATTGATGACAATGACGACGAGGAGGAGACTAGTAGTATGCAAGATTCAGAATCAGATACTTGGTCGGAAGAGGATGCAATGTATGGATAAGGCGTTTGGCATACGGCCAAAAGGAGGGTTTGTCAGTCCAGAGAAGTAGACACCCCTCAATGATGGAGGGAATGTATTCTGTTGGCCGAAGACCAACCGCCTCATGTGTTTAGTATTAGAAATACATAGCCATAAACTTGACTAAAGTGTGGCCATTTTTAAGTGATTGAAATCGCCATTTTGGTTTCTAACGTTTGGCTCTTGCTTTCTGTTAAAACTGCTTTGCTGGGAGTCGGCCACCAGGGGGCGCGCGGATGAGTCGCCTCTCCGTGTGAGCGCTCTACACAGGGTCCGGAAAGTGGCAGTGAGCCCCCACTTCGAGACCCCCCCCAGAGCTGATTTTTGACCAAGAGACGTGGGAAGGTGTCCCCCCCACCTGAGAGAAAACCCGGAGAAAATCGGAAGCGGCATCGTGGTGAAATTAACGCCGGCGCTTTGAGGCCTTCGGCGCGGCGTGAGTTCCGCGGAACTCCCAACCCGGGCCTGCGTATACGCGGGAAGTGCCGCCCTCTGAGTCTGATCCGGCGCACTTCTCGGTCCTCCGCGTGGAACCGGCTGCGCACCTCTGCCAAGGGCGGTTGATACCCCCACCGCGACACGGTAGGCGGACCCCTCACCCCCCCTGCAAAGCTCAGGAGGCCCTGGTGGCTTGGTCCTTCACGTCCCCCGCGTTGGCGGGTGCTAACGTCGCTTCACGACCCGAATGCTGTAGGAGGCCTCCCTTTATGGACCCTAAAACCAGGCTAGCGAAATATACGTTTTCACCAATTGCCAGATCCCCAGGGCCCTCCTTGATTTCTATAATGTCGACTGCAGGATCCGAGGCCACCGCGACCAAGGCGGATGTTGCTGATTTGCTTGCCGAAATGAGGGGCATGCGAGCAGATATTGGCAATAGGATAGACAAGATCACGCAGAGGATCGACAAAATGGACGATAGGCTCGAACAGGTTGAGCACAACCAAACATCTCTGAATGTGCTGGAAGCACAGATGGATCACCGAATCGCAGATATATCGGACAGAGAGAATGAACTGCGCCTTAAGGTCGATGACCTCGAGAACAGGGAGCGCCGGAACAATATCCGAATATTTGGTCTTCCTGAGAAAGAGGGCGAAACCGAACTGGACCTGAAGCAATCGTTGCATGCCATCCTGAAGCTCCTATACAACGATGACTCAATTGACGCGCCTAAAATTGACCGCATCCATAGGGCCGGAGGTAGACCGGGGGCCCCGAGATCGGTCCTGGCCCGATTCCATAACTATGCGGACAGAGCGCGAATCTTGGACAAGGCCAGAAGCGCCCCACAGCTGTCCTTGGAGAACTCCGTCATTTCACTTTTTCAGGATTTGTCATCCCTCACGTTGGCGATGAGGAAAAAGTGCTCTCCGATCACGAAAATGTTGAAAGACAAGGGCGTCAGGTATCGCTGGGGGTATCCATTTTCCCTCACTTTCGAATGGGAAGGCTCGACAATGAGACTTGTCTCGGAGAAAGACATTGCTGACTGTACGACGGATCTGCTGGGTGCGCCGGAGGGTGCTCCCTCTCATGAGGATCAAGGATCATCTGGTGGTGAATGGAAAGTCAAGGCTTCGCGGCGAAGAAGGATTCCAGGCTCTAGAAAATACAGAAAAATGAACACCTCCCAAGATATGGAACATTGACAGGGTGCCTGAGGTACTTTGACATACTATTTGGTTAGAGGTAAACTGGGAAAATTACTCCACCACGGAGGTTACGAACTCTCATGTGCGAGTCGACCTCCCTATATGTGACTGACTGTGAAAGGTCGCCTCCTCCAAGTGTGAGGTATTGTTAGCTCGATGTCTCGCAGATGTTAGAAATGTGATAAGGCATAATATCTCTGCTCCGCTAGCTCCTGGGGGAGGGTAAATGTCTCTGTTACTGAATTATTGTTATCGTTAAGTGCACACAAAAGTTGGGGGCTCACTGATATATATTATCCTATTATGATAGGACCGCCTGTTTTGCGGTCTTCACGGGTGGTCCGAGTTCGGCTGGGTGATGTCAACCTGGGCGAATCGGGCGCCGAATGTGTTGGGGACGGGGAGGGGGGTGGGGGAGGGGGTGGTTGGGGAACACACTTCTCACACTGATTTTGACACGACGTACACGCAGACACACCTTGCGCACACCGAGGCCCACGATATGCTCCAGACGAGTTGGTCGTCGGTCTCCATGGGATTCTCTGGGAACCAATCCCATCACGACGACCCATGCATAGCGATGGCCGACAGGAAATGTGCCGTGGCACAGAGGGAATGGCCGCCCACGATCAACAATTACACTCAAGATGGCACTCACACCCCGTAGGGACACATTACGCATTTGCACACTCAACGTCAAAGGCTTGAACTCTCCCACAAAACGGTCGATGGTGGCCAGGGAATTTAGAAGGTCGAATGTAGACATCTTGTTCCTTCAAGAAACGAGATATCGGAAGGGAGAGGAGAAAGCCATCCCATCACGTGATATCGGGCTCACCTACTGGAGCTCGGGTATACTCAAAAAGGCAGGGGTGGGAATTCTGGTTCGTAAATGCCTCCGAATGACAACCCTTGACATATGGACGGACAATGAGGGGAGGGCGATCACGGTTGTGGGCAATATAAGGGGCACGACGATTACTCTGGCCACACTCTATGCACCCAATCAAGGGCAAAATCGCTTTCTCCATAGAATCTCTGAAAAAGTCTTCAATATGGCTAAGGGATACACGGTCCTGGGCGGAGACTTTAACATATGGATGGATAGCTCTATTGACAGACAGACCAGGGCTGATGCTTTAGACCCTCCCAACACTCGAACTGAGGCTGAAATTAAGTCTACCCTTGATCTTTATGGCCTTGTAGACAGCTGGCGACATCTACACCCGTCGGAAAAAGGCTTTACCTTTCACTCCCTCCCCCACGACACACTCACACGCATCGATTATATCTTTCTCTCTAACGATCTTCTACGTGTACTGCAAGCTGCCACTATATACCCCTCCGCTTGGTCAGACCACGACATGGTCACAGTTGACATATCCTGGGGTGAGCTGTCGCCGCGCAACACAAAATGGAGGTGTAATGACTCCCTCTGGGCCGACCCGGTCTTTAGAGAGACCTTTGAGATAGAGATTGAGCAATTCTTTCCGACTAATGATACTGGGGAAGTAGGGAAGGTAGCTGTATGGGAAGCAGCCAAGGCTACTTGGAGGGGTATCCTTATAGGGGAGGGGGCCCGAAAGAAAAGGGAACGTACAATATTAGAAAGGGGCATCAGGGAGAAGCTTGCTGTGGCACAGAATCTGGCGCAGACCACCCCGGCTGATAGACCAAAGTACTTAGCTGAAACTAAGCAACTTAGAGAAGAATTGAGGATTCTTATTGCTGGCAAAACGGCCCAGACCTTGCAATACCTTAAACAGAAATACTATGAGAAGGGGGACAAGGCAGATGCTCTCTTGGCGGCCCGCCTCCGTGCGCAGAGAGCAGAGAGATGGGTCGACCAAATTGAGAGGAATGATGGCACCCAGATAGATACAACGGTCACATCCCCGAAGGACATACAGGAGGCATTTGCCTACTTCTATGAGGACCTATATATGTGTGACCCCCCTCCCCCTGTGGGGAGCGTGGATGCATATCTTGTGGGGGCGCGTCTCCCCGCCCTCACGGGCGCGGAGGCCGAATCTCTAGACGCTCCGGTCACTGGGGAAGAGGTGGAAAGTGCCATCAAGAGGCTGAAAATAGGGAAGGCCCCGGGGGAAGATGGATTTACACCGGGTTTCTATAAAGCATTCTCCACCCTCCTTGCACCCTTCCTAGCATCCTTGTTTAATCACATTCTTGACACTGGGCAGGCCCCTCCGTCCTTTTCTCGGGCCCTATTGGCTGTAATTCCCAAGGAAGGCCGAGACCCTAAACACTGTAGCTCTTATCGGCCCATCTCACTTCTTAACATCGACGCCAAGGTGTATGCTAGGGTCATCGCGGCTCGGCTCGAAACATATCTCCCTAGACTGGTGCACTCTGACCAGGTTGGCTTTGTTCTAGGCAGGCAGGGCGCAGATACCATGCGAAAAACACTCCACTTATTATACGAGGCACAGGGAATGGAGGGGGACCCATTGCTCTTATCACTTGATGCTGAGAAAGCTTTTGATAGGGTGTCCTGGGACTTTCTAGAAAGAGTATTGGTCTCATATGGGTTGGGATCCAGACTCTGCCGTGCCATTAGAGCATTGTATGCCTCCCCTACGACATCGGTGGCGGTGAATGGGGGATACTCACGTTGGTTCCCCCTTGAAAGAGGTACGAGACAAGGCTGTCCACTGTCGGCGATATTGTTCGTCATGTCCCTTGAACCGCTGGCGCAGAAACTAAGAAATGACGGTAGAGTCAAGGGCATCACGGTGGGAGAAAGAGAGTACAAACTGGGGCTATATGCGGATGACATCTTGCTTCATTTGACCGACCCCTTGGCCTCAATCCCAGCTGCGCTTGAAATAATTGAGGAATACGGCGCGCTGGCCGGCCTAAAAATCAATACGGAGAAATCAGTCCTCCTCCCGATTGATAAGAGTAGAGATTCTGAGATCGCACGCTTTGCCCCGTTGGGAGTCCAAGTCAGCCTCACTACCCTCCGTTACTTGGGCGTTAATGTTACCCGTGACTTCGATTCCCTATATGGTGCTAACTTCCCCCCACTGCTACTTGCCTTACAGAAAGATAGCCAACGGTGGTCTAAACTCACAATCTCCTGGATGGGTCGTTTAAATGCCATAAAGATGGTCTTTCTCCCCAAGATATTATATTTGTTCCAGATGCTCCCCGTTAGGTTGCCCCCGGAATATTTCGTAGATGTGCGAAAAATGTTTTTGTCCTTCTTGTGGCAGGGCCAAAGACCCAGAATCCCAAGACCCTTACTCCAGCTCCGCAAAGACAACGCGGGAGTAGGCCTCCCGGACATGGAAACATACTACAGGGCGGCGCAACTTAGAGTCCTTGTCCCACACTTTAGGCAACGCTCGGAACCCCAGTGGATAGCCTTAGATAATTACCACCTTCGTCCCTTTATTGTGCCTGAATGGTTATGGGTCCCCAGATCCCAGTTACGTGAAAGTGTTAGATCTCACCCTATCCTAGGTACATTATGGGCTATTTGGAGACCAGGCAAGAAAATGGTTGGAGTCACGACGTGGCCATCCCCCCTGGGTCACCTTTGGTCTCCAGGGATCCGTGACGCCATACCGGAACCGGGAAGCTACGAAACATGGTACCAGGCGGGGCTGGAAAGAGCAGGCCAATTATGGCGTGGGGGAACCTTCGTAACTATACAAGAGCTCCAGGAAGCGCTTGGCATAGGAGCACTCTCGGTCTTCCTCTATCTGAGACTCAAAGGGGTGATGACAAGGCCTGTATGGAAAGACCAGCTGCAGAGGGACCTTACCCCTTTTGAGGCGATTCTTGATCGATGTACAGGCTCCAGTGGTCTGATCAGTGCTATGTATTCGGCCATGATCGAGACTGACATCTCCCCTTCTTTGGTGCTCAAGGGCAGATGGGAGGCGGATATGGGCAGACAGATCTCCGAAAAGCTGTGGCTACACATCTGCAGACGCACTGCGAAGTCCTCAATATCCTGCCAATACAAATTGCATGCTATAAAACTTTTGTATAGATGGCAGTATGACCCGATCAGGCTCGCCAAAATGTACCAAGGTGTTAGTCCATACTGTTGGAGGGGTTGTGGGGAGCGGGCTGGCTACTGGCATATGTGGTGGGGGTGTACCATGGTCCAGACTTACTGGTCGGAGGTTCTTAGCTGGATCAGGGACCTGGATGATGAAGAGAGGGTGAAGCAACCAATGTTTGTCCTCTTCGGTCTGATCGAAACAGGAGACGACGTTGTGAAAGCGCCTAGGATGGTACAGGGCCTCCTGATGGCTGCGCGAGCTTGCCTCACCATGGTTTGGAAGCGGCCCAAGCTCCCTAGTAAAACCGAATGGCTTGGGGTGGCACAGAATCTCTACAGAATGGACTGCCTGACCGCTACGTTACGCGGAGATCGTACTAATGTTGAAAGTGCCTGGTCTGAGTTTAGAGCCAAGCATGCCCCGTAAAGACAAAGTGTGCAATACATTGTTGTGATTTGTGCCAATAATAGTAACAAATGAAGATTTTTGTTGTGGCGGCTCTCTGAGTTGCGTTATGTGTAATGGTCGGTCATCATACTCATATTCGAAGTTCTCTGGTGTTGTCTCGCTGTGCAAGGAGGTTTCCCAACCATTTATTTGGAGATATTAGAGAAGGGGGGGGAGGGGGGAGGGGGAGGGGTGCGACTGGGCGTTGTTGTTCTTGTTCACTATACTGTTCACTTTTCAGGAAATACTGTACAGGATTTATGTTGATGATACTTCTCTCTTGTGCTCTTTCTACTTATACACTGAAATTTCTTCATCGCAATGTAAGTGAATGTTCAACTTGTATAAACTCAATAAACTTTGAATTTAAAAAAAAAAAAAAAAACTGCTTTGCTGAAAACGTATTCTGCTCCACTAGTACATTATTGTTCATGCATAAAGCAAGGCCGCAAGAGACTTGTTGAAACATAACAGCGAGCCAGACAGAAATGCCCGGTCTCCTCCATCACAAGTCGTTGGAAGTAAGCAGCAAGGCATTTAATCAGTACACAGGTGCCAGCTAGTCTCGCTAATACGGTAGAAATGTTAGAAACTAACATTTAATGGCTTGAATTATGCTCTCCTTTATGGCCCCCCTTCCCTGAGCCCTGTAGAGCCCTGTAGAGCGAGCTGACCACCAGTACACAAATAGAAACTAGGAGATAGCGAGGCCTGGAATGTGTCTCTCCCCTGCACGCAGCTTGCTTGCAGAGAACAGAAGCAGTGTGTTCTTATAACAAAGAATTGTGTCTGCAGGCTCATGAAAATGCAAACTGTTGCTAAATAAATGTCTGACGGTGTCATACTCGTCACAATTGTCAATCATTGAACCCAATTCAAAGGAAACACATTATGGGCGGTATTGAATGTGTCACCACTGATTGTAAGATGCTTGCTTTGTATATATGTAACTGTTGTACGATTCTCACTCTCTTGCATCCCCGGGGTCTGGAAACACATGTCGCGGGGAGTGGGACCCAGTTGGCCAACTGAGACTATTTGCTTTGCAATAAACCATAGCTTTTGGGAATACAACCTTGTGTCTGTCGTATCAGTTCGTGTGTGGTGATTGTGCCTTGTTTCCATATGCGAGGGTCCCCTAGGGGCCCCTTCAAGTGTTCTCCCTTTGTTCGCCTTAAAACGTTCTCAAAATCTGCCTGATGCCTGGTGCAATCTAGGTTGCACCCGATCGGTACTAACCTTTCACAAAACAGCTTGAGAGTGGCTTGGAGCCATGAGAAAGAACAGCTCATGGGACATTACCCATGTGGTAAATGCAGTGTTTGCCATCTAACTTCCAAAACCAGCAGGTTCAACCATGGTACCTTCCACTGGCAGCTTTGCCAATTTACACATTGGTTATCTAATAACGTCATCTACACTATTCGGTGTCCATGCAATTTGTTGTATGTGGGTATGACGACGGGGAAAATTTGAACTCGAATTAGCGAGCACAGGTCACGCATTCGGATGAAATATATGGCTTCTCCTTCGGTGCATCAGTTTGTCACTGCAAATCATACAGAGGATGACTTGCACTGGACAGTCATAGATCAACTGTCACATGATACCAGTCAATACTCCATGCAATGTAGATTAACAAAGTTGGAACAACAGTGGACACCCATGAAATTGGTTTGAATGAGGACATCCAATGGCCTTTGCTGTTACAACCTTAAACTCAGCCTTCCTCTCTTTTCAGGTTGTGTGAAGGTTCACTCTAGGGTCAGTACATAGAGCATTTTGCTTTTAAGTCTCTTAACCAGAGGGATGATGATCCATGGCTGTCATTGTTGAGCCACAAGCCTCTGGAATTTGGCTTCTTAGTATACCGGGGATTAAAACCATGGGCAGACAGATTGAGATCTTCGGTCATTTATCATCATTTATTATTTATTATTATTTTTTATTGATTTACAACTATCATGGGCTTTGGTTACAGATAATTACTCTTTGTATCCAATCCAAGCCTCTGATAATGTCTGGACAGTGGAGTACAAATTAGAACACAGACATTAGATAGATCGTATCATGCACACAATCACAACCAAAGTAGGGGTTTGCACATGCCAACAAAACCTCTTATGCGATTTTGTTCTGATAGCTCACCTAGGGTCATGTGGGTTTCCCCTTTTCCTTTTTCTCCCCCTTGTCCCCCTTGGGGGTTGGATCCCGCCGACCAACAAAGCAGTGCACGTTTATTTGGTACAACTGCTTACGAGCAAAGAGAGAGGCAGGATCACGGTACATCGGTAAATTGTGTCTTTGAACGATTCTTCCAATGGTCGGCGGGACGTGAGCCATGTCCCAGCATCGCAACAATGATTCCCTTTTAAGTAATATATAGCCGGACAGTAGTTCAGTGGAAGCGGTGGTGGTTATTTAATACCTGGCTTTGCTTGTCCCAGCAGGCTTTTTTTGCCGCACAATTGATCAGAGGTTTGATTCAAAGTTACGTTCCCTCTCCGCTACATATATGGGTGTCGCCGTACGTGTGGTGGACGCACATTCCCCCTTTTTTGTCCTTCGTATTCTTACCTCTTTGGATTCCAGGAACAAAATCCTATGTTGCTGACATTGAGGGGGTCCACTGAAAATGTTTTTTGTCTCTTTTATGAAGGCCACCCCTTGGGGTTCATCGTGGTCTTGAAAAACACCAAGGACGTTATAACTTGGTACTTTGGCTCTGCCCACTTGGACCGTATTGGAGCAAGCGCAGTTTGGCTTGATTCTCCCTTTCGAATCCGGGAGTTTAAGAAACAGCCCAGATCTTGGCAAGGTAATTTTGAGCTACTTTTAAGACTCTGGGCCTCATTCAGAATTTGGAGGCAGCCATGGCGCTATTAGCACCATAGCTGCCTCCAAAACCGGGCCCAGGTCTGGTCTGGTTCAATGGGGACTTACCGGGACATTCCGACCTGTGCGGACCCGGTAAATCCCCATTCAACCAACCATTCCCCATTCCCGTTTGAGCCCCCACAGGGCTCAATGGAAATGGGAAGGTGCTAATCACGGGCCCACGAATAGCAGGTCTGTAATTAGCGCCGTGGTCCCTTAACGGGACCCGTAAAGGACGTATGGTCAGACCACATGTTCTTTGTGGCTCCCGCTAAGGGACCTCGGAATTGGGTGGTAAGGGTTTAACGGCACCGGTCTCCTTACCGGTGACCGCTCTCCCTTACCGCCCAAGTCGGAATGAGGCCCTCTATGTCAGGAAATTGCAGTAGTAGAATCACGTGAGAGAAAACCCACAACGGTTTTTTAGACAAATTACGTTTAAACAGTCTTTCTTGTTACATCATTTTTAGACATAATCAATTCTATTTAACTAGGAACTTCGGGATACTTCAGAGGTCAAGCCCTCATGTTGAATTAATTCACCACCCGCATCATGAGGTGCACATCTGGTGATCAGCCGCATGGAACATACCGTCTGTCTGCCTTTTCTTTCCTGACATAGACTCTACGTGGAGACGACAGCATCCATTAGGGTAAGCTGCAATTGAAAGTGGGACTTTTATGTAAAGGGAGACCTGGGTAACGCATAAACAGAATTGTTGGATTGTAGTGTAGCAACATATGGGTCTGGTGTTCCTTTTATTTTTTATTACAATACAGGCAGACACTCTTAGAGGTAAGAAGTCTATCAACTTGCAGGGGCCACAACGTGATCCTTGCATCGGGGTTTGTCCCTGGGGGTAGGCTTGGAGCAATGCACAAGTAACACAATTCTTCTGTAATGGTACATGAACTAATTGAATGGTTCTTGTTTGACATTTTTGGAATTGATCAAATGTATAGGTTGTCCCAAGAGACTGGGGCAGCTATAGCGACAAGGCATTTTTGGTGCTTTGAGGTTTTAGAAGTTTTTAAATGTGGTGTGATAATATACAATGTGCAATTCTAGAAAGTAATCACACTGGAAAAAGAATGATGCATTTCTTTTATTTTTTCCTTGTGTTTCCCTTCGATCCCTTTTTTGTCCTTTCCCTGTTGTGTATTAATAAACAGTCTTTAGGTTTAGAATATGAAATTAACAAGAAAGAACACATTCGAACATTGAAGAAATGCACGCTATTAGCACACCCACCGTTAGTTACGTATTTGAACAGTGTTTGTATTTGTTTGTCCTGATGAGGTGCAGTAGTTGTAAAGTGTTTTAACAACCACTAGCCCGAAACACGAGTCAACAAGATCAGAGGTTCCACTCCTTCTTTGGAGTTGGACCATACTTGGGTCACAGAGAAATGTCAGAGCAATTGTATATATATAAAGAAATGTGTAATATATGCCTTCTTTCATACTATACATTGATGCACTTTATAAGACTATGAACATGTTTTAACATCTTAAGGTCTATTGGTATAGACTGTTTTGTTCTGCTCTGGGAACACACAACAGAAATTACGTTGAATTGAACAGGTATGAATGAGTATGTTTATGTTGATTGTTTTGAAAGTGAAGGATAGTTTACATGATGAATGTTGAGAGACAATGATCTTTGGTTAGTGTGATGTGCTTTTTGGTTTTCTTGATTTTTCAGATTGTTTGATTTTAACAATTGTTCAATTGATGTATGTCATTTTTCACACACTTTTCCCTATGGGTTATTAATTATGACCATATATATAAAAAATAAAATAAATCTTAAATGTAATTATTAATGCCTTGTCTGAGAATCATTGAGCGCATGAACTGCCACCGTCTCTTGGAAGGAATTGGTTGGTAGGTTCACCGTGTAGTTACACAATACAAATGGCGTGAGGGTGGTACTTGTCTCTCGACTTTTGTATCTTTTTGCATCACATTGAATTTTCGACATGAAAAGAACCCTTTCTGGCTGTCTGAAAACACATCCATTCGTACATGCACCTCTATTATCACAGGTATATTCACCTTAGGTATGGGTGACATTTCTGCGCTGTTATCATGGGAAACCCTTCTTTGTTGTCCTGCCAGCATGCAGAATTATCACGACCTCCACACACTCAGGCAATCCAGATAGAAGGACAAAACCTCTCTGCCAGGATGTCTGCTCCCCCGTCTACAGACCGTCTCCCGAGCCTGCTGCCTGCCAGGAAAGACAATGCCCTACTGCACTACATGACTCTTGCCAGTCTCCTTCTCATCTGGCTGCTGTTTGTCTGGCCACACCCCTTCTGTCTCCAGAATCTAAATGCTATCCCTGTCAATCTCAAGAGAACCTGCCTCTTCTCCTGACGTGCACCATCACCCGATCTGACCTCAGTATTTTCCCCTTGAAGAATAGTTTTGCAAATACATTTGCAACAATCATTTACTGCACACAATGGTGCTTTCTCAACAGTGCATATTTTACTCGCAGTTTGTGCAATGTTAAATGAAATCACATAGCCATTAAATGCCTTTGCACGTTTTAATTCCATTCTAGAAAACGACTTCAAATTCTTCATGTCAACTGAGCCTGCTTTGCACTGCTTTGTTAATGACCGGTTAACAATTGATGTGGAGGGGTATTAAACGGTTAATTCAGTTTAGTATGTATACTTTGCAAATGGGACAGATGACCTGTTTACTCTGTTTACCCCAAAGTAGACCATTTTAAAACATGTCATTGCCAGAATGTGTATCTTTCCATTTGTAATGTGCACCAGCCATTTGATGTCTGTATCTTCCACATGAATCCCCTTGCCACTATGTTATTGCTTCCTCTGAATGTAATGTCATTGCTCACAGTGTCCTTTCATATACAGTGTAGGTCCCTACAGGTTAAATAATACAAAGAAAGCCTTGGGACAGGACAGCTAAAGACTTGCTGTGGATTGAGAAATTGTATTTAAGCAGCAACTGTCGAGCAACCTGTTTGCCACATTAGTCATACAGTTGTTTGCTGCTGGTTGTTGGGCTAACAAACTGCCTGAGGGTAGCTAGTAGTGGGACATAATTAATGTAATAATACAATGTAGCGAGCAAGCAGAGGGAGCAGGCATGATCCAACTACCCAATATAACATATTATAACTAACAAACGAAAAGCATTTCCAATTCCAACATAGCTTTTTAAATAATGACATTTGTGGATATATATTTCATTACCAGGTGAGTCTCTTAACATATATGCAAAAGGTCTTGGAGCCCTCTACTGAGAACCAAAATGTCAATAACAAAAGGGCTAGGCAAGACTGCTCTGAACAAGAGTAGCAACAACAACCCCAAACACATGTTTCAGCCTGGTTGGGCCTTATCAGTGAGATGAAGCTGCGTCTCTGTGAGCACAGTGAGCAAGGGGTCCACGTCTTGATTAACCCGGGTAACTTAGGATGAAACCCCAGGATTCCCAAGATTCTTAACATATATGCAAAAGGTCCCAGAGCCCCTCTACTGAGAACGAACATGGCCACATACCCAGTTGTATTTCTAGGTTCCCTCTCAGAATAATCAACATCCATGGTTTGGCTCACTGTACCTTTCACAGAGGAGAAATATTAATTTGCATATCACCCACCTAGACAGTCCAGCACCAAATGCAAGAAAAGCCACCCCAGACTTGTCTTTCGGTTATGTTAGCATGTGTGGCATGAATGCCGCTTTGTCCTTATGAAATTCCACACATATCTGGCTGGTACACAGAACACAAAGAAAAAACTACTGAATGACCATGGTTATTTCTGAAAATAAAATGCATCACAATGTATTCATAGAGATGACCATTCTCAGCAGCTATGAATGCGACTATCAGGTCACATTGTTGGCCCACTCTAATTGTCCTGACAAAAATAACCAACTGAGCTATTGCATTCTCTCTGTAAACCATAGCCCATGTCTGCCATTTGGGGGTGTCTGATCCATTCAAAAAAAGGAACAACTTGAAAGGCCATGTGGAGGACAGTGGGGGTCATTATGAGTTGGGCGGTAAGGGATTACTGGCACCGGTAAGGAGACCGGTGCCAGTAATCCATTAACGCCCAATTCCAAGGTCCCTTAGCGGGAACCGTAAGGAACATGTGGTCTGACCACACATCCCTTACGGGTTCCGCTAAGGTTCCGCTAAGGGACCAGGGCGCTAATAACGGGCTTAGAAGCGCCCTCCCCATTCCCATTGAGCCCTATGGGTGCTCAAATGGGAATGGGAAATGGTTTGTTCAATGGGGACTTACCGGTCCCTCCAGGGTTGGAATGCACTGGTAAATTCCCATTGAACAAGACCGGTGCCGGACCCGGTATTGGAGGCAGCCATGGTGCAAAAAGCACCATGGCTACCTCCAATCTCGGAATGAGGCCCAGTTTGTTGTTTTGAGATAAATATGCTCAAAGATTGAATCATGTTTGGGGTCAATGATTTGAAGTTGGTAATCTTGGAAATCCTAACAGACAGTATTTAGCACAACAGATATGTTCTATTATTTACTTGTACTCTCCATTATGCACAGGTCCCTTCTGAGCACAGTCCTTGCATTTTCTCCGCCCCATATGCTGTCGCCTTCATTCCAATGTTTTTTCTATGGAAAGTAGCCCATATATTACTACAGCTGGAGGATGGGCTGTTTTTAAGGGAATGTGAACAGTATTGGTTGAACAGGGTACAAATATGGGAATTTCCCTCATGCATATTGTAAATTTGCATGCTTGGACACAGTGCTCATGCCTCATGGAGCAAATTAACGAACTCCTCATATTTTATCTCTATGCTCTGTGTCCAACAGGTGCACAGAGATCATGAAGAAAAATCCATAAAGTACTTAATTTGTTAAAAAAATAATAATAAGTACCAGGGCTCAAAATATTTTCTAACACACCCATGACAGGTCAGGATGGGTTGTTCCCCTTCTACTGCTGTCGCCACCCATGGCTGCACCCCATGCTGTCAACATGTATGGGGCTAAAGCTGCAACTCCCATCGGCATATTGTGGTTGACGGATACCAATCAGCATGCACACACAGTGGCATACTCGTGTCTTTTCCTCTGATTCTGTAGGTGTTTATTATGTGACTAGCAGTTACAATGATAAAGTTGTCAAACCACCACATTATAATCAACTGAGTCTGAGACAATAAGTGCCAGGGCGCAGATATAAGTGCCATCCCTGGCAAACACCCCTACAAATTAAACACTGATAAACCAATGAACCATCAACCTTCCCAAAGTAAATGTTAAAATGACAAGGATCGATGCCGTAAAATTTCTCTATTTGCTTCTGCTGATGTCTCTCAGACTCATATTTGTGGAGTCTAACCTCTCCTTCGAAACTGGGTATTGTGTGTGCTTGCAGCTGATGCAATTTGGTGCATAAAGCCTATACAATCCACAAACTATGAAAGATTTTGACTCACACACAATCATACTTTTCTTTATGTGGGATTACCCATAGATGCCAATTTTTCACAGTGGGTTTGAGGGTCACCTGTGTATTGGCCAGATACCTATGTTGCGCACTCCAGAAATGTTCATGTTTTGCATGGCTATGCCCACCTCACTAAAAGGGCAGAATGCGCATGTGAAGCCAAAACATTGTGGATATTTGCACTACAATTAGAAACGAGCACAGTACACTTTTATTTAACTTTCTGTAATGATGTTTATTAATGTAGATATGTGTATTTGCCCAATAAGGTGACAGTTCCTTCGTTGATCGTGATTCGTGATTACTTTGACAGACAAGCATTTAATCTTGTTTGAATTACTCAAGCGTGTACTGCACTGAGCTACTCTTTAATAAGCTTTCAGAAGCGGTTGTGTACTATTGGATGGCAAATGCAGTCATCTCCAAAGATACAGGCTCACAGCCCATTTCAGTAGTAACTATGTAAGGAGTTGTTACAGAAAGCATTAGCATCGGGTTCTGTTTTACTCTTGCTGGGTACCTGTGACTGTGGCGAAGCGCTTATAAGAATTGCTCAATGAAGTGTGTGAGGTCTCCCTTGCTACACCTAAAACACGCAATGTGGCTCTTCGTTTCTGGAGTGGCAGGCTTTTTTGTTCAGGCCTCTTAAGAAAAACAGGGGTTCCAGAAGTGTAACACTTTGAGCTGTGGCCCTAAATAAAATAGAATAGGAATAACAAATAGCTTTTCTTTCTGGAATGCTATGCAATAATTCCTAGACTCATTAAAGGTTTATTTCAGGCACACTTCAGGGGGTGGGTCACTGATTTAGTCTGTTCTTAAACACCTCAACTCAGCCTTTCATCTTTCTGAGGTCGATCAATGAGTACCAACACAGGCTGGGTTTATATTTGTTCTATATAAAACCCTTAGCGTACGTGCTATATTATAACACATCATTATCGTTTGACCTTGGACGTCTGCTTGCATTCACAGTAATTTGGTAATGTGGGAATCTACACACTGATATTAACGATACATATGGTAATCCATTGTTGGATGAAATGTATATCACATTACAGTGATATCTTGACCATATTTTTCGTAGTTTAATTAGTAAAAATGCTATGTGATGCCACTTCCTGTTTTAGCAAGGGGTGAGCTGTCATGTTCATAGCTTCCCATGATATGACTTCGTGGTGGGGTCAAATAACATCACTTCCTGGGATGTCATCAGAGGCCAAGGGTCGTGTTATGTCACTTCTGCTACCCCTGGCGTTTTGGTGAAATGACTTCCCTGACTGAAAAGAGGTGCATTGTTAGCCATGTCCTGCGTGATGCCTCATGGCACTATTGGCAGGATGCCACTATTCATAAAACATGCTAGCAGCAATGCAATACCTTTGTTTCCTAGTAGCTAACTGAACAGTAACTGCATCACAAGCTGCGTGATGAGAACGGGTTTTGTGCCCCCTCGCTTTCACACAGACTGATTACAGTATACCTTCAGAACTGCACGAGTGGAAATGAAGTGATTTATGAAAAAAAATCATGGATTCCTCCTTGAGTAGGATTGTTTTTTGGATTGTGATGGGCCCATCCCTTTTATTATGCAGTGTGATCACTGTAAAAGGACTCCTCCCCTGTAAAGGCCTGGGAAGTGGTGCAATGAAAGCACCATTAATGTTGCCAATTTAGGCCGTTTCAAACTGGCTCTGGCTCGACCTTCTAGAGAGGGGCATTAGCCAGTGCCACACATACAGTGAAGTGCACACTCGGCAGCCCACACTGCACCGATTTCAATGGTACATGCTCAATGCCAGTGTAAAGCATTTAGAATGGTCGTTTGCTCATTTAACCCTGACCCACTGGCAATGCAACACGGGATAGGAAAAGAGCGTGTTGCAAATCAGCATTTGTGAACTACAGTGCAACCATAAGAAATCTGACCTGCACTCATTACGAGTGCCTGCGCATCTTTGACATTTCATACATTTTCTACTTAGTTGTATATTGTTCTCTGACCTTCTTTTCACATCCCTTTTGCGTGTTCTTTAAGGGGTTTTTGCCACAAAATGCAGAGGGAGACACTTATAAATCTCCCTTCGAACAAATTTGCGACTCAGGGCTAGCCTTTTGGTCGTTGCCCCTGAGCTTCCATCCCGGGCTACAACTAAAAGATATGGGGCTATAGACTCTCTTCCCCCTAGAGACGACCCTGCATAAAGTAGAACGTCACAACTTAACATTCTGCAAGACCACAGCACCTTCACTTATTCAGAAGTGTAATCCTGTAAAACTATCAGACCACATTGGATGACAATTGGGGACTGGCGTGTTCAAACACAAATGATGACATTATTTCCAGCCAAAGGGTCTCAGAGAGCCCACGTTCTGGGGAATGGACCTCAAAACACGAACTTCAACTTTTGAAATCACTATGCTACTATGGCCATTACACGACGAGATCTTGCGGAGAATGTGGGAGTGGCTTAGCCCCCTTTTGAAGACTTCCCTGTGCACAAACACATCCTGGGAGGGGAAAGCAAGTCCAGATTGGCCAGGGAAAGGGGTCTAATCAGCGCTGGGGGAGGGACATTGGAGCAGGGGCCAGGAAACCGGAAGTGTTGATTTTCTGGGTGACGTTAGCAATGGAGGTAGAGAAAAACCAAGAGACCAGCAGAAGGAAGGATGGAGCAGTGGCTTGTGTAGGTGATTGTTGGATACGGTGAGGTACTTGCTTAGGAGTGAAAGTGCTTCTGCAGTGTGAGTGTCAGTGTTTGTATGGCAAGTGAGTAGAGGTTACTGTAAGAAGTGGACACAAAGCAAATGATACTGGGTGAAAAAAGAGTGTTTGAGTAGTTGAGCTGGGAGCATTGTACTAGTGGGAGGAGGAGAGTGGTAGTGGGAGGAGGAGAGTAGCCGTGGAAGGAGAAGAATGGTAGTGGAATGAGAAGAGAATTAGTGGGAGCAGTGTAGTAGTGGGAAGAACAGGAGTAATGTGATGAAGATGTAGAATAGTGAAGTGGTGTGGGAGGAGAAGAGTGAAAGTGAGAGTTATGAGTAGTGACACATCAGAGGATTGGAGAGGGGCAAAGTGAGGCTATTACATTCCCTAATTGCTACTCCCCAATTAGTGCTATGCCCATCCCCACGAAGTAGACTTTTCAGCATTCTTTAAATCGCTCCTTTAGTTTATTTTGTTTATTTTTATAAAACCATTATTTATTATTGCTCAACAAGGCACAAGGTAGACCAGAACAACAATACAGAGAGTAATATGGGTTAACACATTTAAGATTCAAGTGCATGGGTTTCTATCATATCATTACATATAGTATCAGTTTGCAGGGCCTGGGCAGTGCCCTCTACAGTCAAGGAACGGAGAGACCTGTAGAGATAGAAGTGCCTGCGTCATGTATGATTATGGAGATATGTCCGAAAGGGAGGCCACATGTCCCGAGGTCTACAGCCGGGTGGCTGTATGGATATCCAGCCTTCCTCCATGTCCGCTGCCCAGGTGACAGCACAGAGCCACTGGTCGATAGTGGGTACACTGTGACAGAGCCACACCAAGAGTATACATCGCATTGCTAAAAGCATACAAAGACTAGCCAGTTTACGGGCAGCTCCCTGGACTAACGTAAACTTGTGAAGCAAGCAATTCATGGGAGAAGATTCAACTGCCCAATCAAGCATCATTGAAATAACAGAACATACTTTTGCCCAGAATTCAGATATTTTGGGACAGGCCCAGACCATATGTAGATACCCAGCCCCCTCAGTGCTGCACCGGGGACAAAGCAGAGACATTTGGTGTAATCTTTCAGGGATGTAGTGAAACCTGTGTAATACCTTGAAGTGTATCAACCGTAATTTGGCGCTCACAAACACTGTACGGGTACGACCACAGATAGTATCCCACTCCTTCTCAGTTATTTCGGTACCAAGATCTCTCCCCCAACCCTCACAGAGTCCACTAAGGGGTTTGTTACACTGCTCCTGAAGCGACCTGTACAGCCTAGAGACCAAACCAGAGGGGACAGCCAAGACCAACAGAAGTGGTAATATAGGATCATCTGGGGGCTGAGTGGGGTATACAGGCCACAGTTTCCTAAACGAATGCCTCAACCCAGCGTACTCCAACCACCCAGCAGGGAGCCCCCCAGCTTCCCACGAAGGTCAGACCAATTAACAAAGGAGCCTTGCTTGTACATATCTCCCAGGGTAGAAAAGCCCCCAGTGGACCATTTGGCCGTAGCAGTTTTACCAATCCAAGGGAATTCAGGTACCAGATTCCACAATGGCAAATCTCTGTGGAAACAGTGGGTAGCACCCGTCTGCTTCCTTATTTTGTCCCAGGCCAGTGTAGTGATGGCCGCCGGGCCGGGCATATTGGTGCCTTTCCACAAAGGGGGCAGAACTAGGGAACCCACTTTCCTGGATCCAGCTGGCAATCGTTCAATTTTCACATGAGGAAGTCGTGGGCCCCCCCGCTGTCCAGTATGCCACATAATGAGCCTACGCCGCGAGCCAATATAGCTCAAAGTCAGAAGCCACTTGATTGTGTGTTCTCACCAGAGTGGACCATTTGAGCCTCAGCACCCCGATCACCACAAGAAACTATTGATCAAGGACTTAAGTCTAGTAAACAGTACCATACCGGGCCAGATTGGGATATTTAAGAAGACACCTCGCCAGATAAAGTGATGGGCAGATTCAGACTAAGTTGCTTTATGTGTGTCCCGAAGTTACACTCGTTTAACAGGTCTGGACATCTTGTGACTTTGTCCACCAGGTATCGTATCTCAGCCGGGGCCCATAAGAACCCCATAAGGTCTCCATGGGCTACCGTAGTATCGGTTAGGGGAAAAAGCTCAGACTTAGCTCGATTAACTTGGAGGCCCGAAACAGAATCAAAGTGAGAGATATCTTGCATGATGGGTGTGAGATTGCGGTCCGGGTCTCTTATGTATAATAACGCATCGCTGCATAAAGAGAAGCAATCTCGGGCGACCCGGTCAACGATACCCCCCGGTTCAAGTGTTTATGCCGTAGGATGTTTGCAAAGGGCCCCATGACAATCACAAAAATAAGCGGGACAAAGTGCACCCCTGTCTGGTACCCCTGCCTATTTCAAATGAGGGATAAAGCAGGACATTGGTGCGCACTCCAGCAATAGGTTTAGAGTAAAGCAAATGCAACCAGGATATAAAGCAACGGCCAAAATGACACCTCTCGAGTACCGCCCAAAGAAAGCGCCAAGACACAGAATTGAATCCTTTCTGTACATCTAATAGAGCCACCACAGTGCTCACCCCTAGATCAATTTGAGATAGGACATTAAATAATCGTCTCAGGTTGAGAAACCCAACTGATCAGCATGTATCAAGTGTACCATGTATAAGGCCAGCGGAGGGCAATCGTCTTGGCAAATATTTTAACATCACTGTTAATCAGTGATAGAGGGCGATATGAACCACATTGTGTGGCCGGTTTGCCGGATTTAAGAAGAACAGTTATCACAGCCTCCCTCAAAGTGGGCGGCAACTCTTTCCTAACACAAGACTCGTCCCATAGGGCGACTAGCCAGGGGGCAAGGATGGATTTGTAGCATTTGTAGAAGTCAATAGTGCGCCATTCGGGCCCGGGGGCCTTATTGGAAGGCAAAGTACCAATGGAACGGGCAATCTCCTCGACCAGCATGGGGCAGTCAAGTGCATCCCTACTTTCATCGGAAAATATCGACATTGGCAACCCACCTAAGAATGTTTCAATGTCTGTAGCCAGGACTTCGTCAGAGCTGTTCTATAGCTTGGCGTAAAAGGAGCTAAACATTGAGTTAACGCCACTGGATGTGTGGACCAGGACACCGTTGGGATTTTCAATAAGGGGAATGTGGCACCCTCCTGACGCACCAGCCTAGCCAGCAGAGCACCCGGCTGTTCACCCTCCCCGCATTGTCTGGCAGCCATCGGGTTGTCGAAGGATTTATGCTCTTTCTCCACCACCGCCTTGAAACTATCAAGGGCATCTTTAATGGCACCGAGAGTAGTAGCAGTTGGTTCCAGTGCATACAAAGTCTCCAGCTGCTTTAGGGTATTCTCACATATATGGATGTTCCTACGTATCACCTTTTTAAATTCCCGCTACTTTAGCAATGGCCATACCCTGGATGTATGTGTTAAAAGCTTCCCAGAGGACAGCTAGGGAGTACACAGTGCCAGTATTTTTATCAAAATAGTCATTAACACATTCCCCCAGTTTGGATTTAAACACCTAATCCGCCAGGATCGTTCAGGGACTGCCGTCCCTCCCAGGTCAAAGAAAGCGTAATTGGGGAGTGGTCCGAGTATGTTCTCGGAAGTAAATCTACATTGGTTATGCAGCTGATTAGCCCTCCAGACAGCAACCATAGATCTATCCTGGAATGTGAATACCCCCGGGATTGGGGATGCAGTAATCGCAATGCGTCCACAGCTCCAAGATTGGATATTCTATCCAGGATAGCACGGGCAGCTCTCAATAATAGTCAGGCTTTGCTTCCAGATCTGTCCATTGTGAGATCAAGGATGGTGTTAAAATCCTCTCCCCATAGGAGGCGAACCAGAGGGTATCTGCCTAGCATGTCGACCAGTTATGTATAAATCTCTGGCTCTCTGTGTTGGGGCCATACATATTAAGTAACACCACCTCAGCACCATCCAGTATCCCATGTAACAACACATATCATCCCAAAGGGTCAACCTGTGAGCCCTTGGATGTGTACTGGGGTGATTTGTGTATCATGGTCATCACACCTCGGCTTTGATTCGAATATTGATTATAAAAGCTCTGAGCGCCCCAGCTTTCCGCGAGTCTCTCGCAGCCAGTGGCCTGCGAATGTGTTTCATGTAGAAAAAGAACATGAATCTTGTGTTGCTCTACATACAGCTGTAATTTGTGCATTTCAGAGTAATTACCCATCCCCCTGACATGCCAGCTCATACACCATATTGCATCAGCCATAACCTGTTTCCTGGAAGCGGGAAAACCGGTGCCTATGCTGGTCAAGCCCCCAGTGCCTCAATTAATGCTTCATACCATTTTGTTGTTGTCCGGACTACCAGACACAAACGTCGAGCATTATCTTAACCCCATGAACAACTCCCCAACCCGACACCCACTCCCCCACCACCCTCCCAATCAGGGGGATGAAAACCCCATAACAACTATAAGTCTCAACATTACAAATCAGCATGGGGGGCTGGATACAGCCCTCTATTCATCACAGCAAGAACAATGTATATTAAACTATGGCACAAAATAACAAGTTACATCAGACATCCACCAGTAAAGTATTGCCCACAGAGAATCATATAAGAGGCATTGACCTGAACCATGTCAGGTAAGGAGTAAGTGGCCTGTTCCCACAGAGGGGGTATAGTGGCTGATCGGGCCAGGAAACTGCTTTCCGATTAATTTCTTTGCCTCCTCAGGTATAGTGAAGAAGAAAACCTTCTCAGAGTTTTCAATGTGAAGCCTGGTGGGAAACATCATTGTGTAGTTAACGTTGAGCTTTCGGAGGCTCCTCTTCACTGTAAGGATTTCATTCATTCTGAACCACCACAGAGAAGTTGGGGTAGAGATGGATTTTGTTTGACCCAAGTAGTAGTTCGTCCTTTGCCCTCGCGGCCCTTAGCAATGCATCTCGATCCTGATAGTTTAGGACTCTAGCAATGATCGGACGGGGAGGGGCCCTGGGTCTGAGTTTCATCATCAGAGAATGGTGGGCACGCTCAATTGAGAATTGAGGTGATAACTTGGGACAATCCAGCAAGTAGAGGAGAGTGCACTCCACAAAGTCTTCCATACAACTGGATATGTTATCCTCAGGCACGCAAATAATACGTATATTGTTATGCTGGGACCTCGACTCTAAATCCTCATTCTTCTTGCTGATCTCCAAGACCCACCCAGTGAGTGTGGTATGGTCGGTTCTGCATGCCATGATATCATCTTCAGCAACCCCGACTCTGGTCTCGACCTCGGTAACTCGATTATCTGTCTTTTCCATTCGGGCCTTGATAGCACTAAACGTCCCTCTCATGTCATCCAGCTTAGTATTGAGGGTGGTGAAACCTTTGCGCATAAATTCCATAATTTCCTGCATCTCGGTGGGCCCTCCACCATCACAGGGGGTCGAGCCCAACACAGAGTCATAAGGGCCTCCAGGCTCTTTAGCATTAGATTTGGTGAACATACTCATGGTGCTCTGTATCCTGCTTCCCCCTTTAGTCATATTGGGACCACAGCACAGTATGTAGAAGGGGAGGCTGAGAGGTATGCAGCAATTGAACTCATCCCAGGTGGGGAAGGGGCAAGGTTGTACACATAGAGTGAGTCAAGTGGGGCCCATGAGCCAACGCAGCAGTTTTACAGGAGATGCCTACTTGTAGCACAGAATCCAAAGGGGCGGTAGCGTAGTAGCCCTATATGGTTGAGAATGCCACAGTATTAAAAACTGTGCGTCTATCAATGCGCTCCTTTGATTTTGATTTAGTTTGTATTCATTTGTACCACACACCAATCAGAACTAACTGCAGTGAGGCACAGATCTTATTTTTAGCATTAGTCATATGTTAAGTTCTCTCAGTGGCAAGCATCATTGCAAAATAAACACGTTTTGAGAGCCTTCCTTCTACGGTCCGTTTCGACAGTCTCTTTGTTTGCTTCACCTGTCGTTTCATCTGGCCTGAAACAGTCTCCATGTGAGTAAATGGAACATGATGATCACTGTAGTGGGTTCCATCTGCGTTCAAAGCCAGCTTCTGAAATGTTGGGCACACTCTGAGCTATGTACACTGCTTACAGTTTAACATGAAACAACACAAATACTTTTCCAAAGTGAAACATGTTGCTTGAACTTAAAGCCATCAGTTTATTTATTTTAATTTGTGTCTTTTCATTGAATTTGCCATACATACCCTGTCAATTTTGTGTCCATTCCTTTTATTTTTGTATTGCGTGGTATAATTATAAAGTTGATATGGGCTTGTCAAACTGCTCCATCGAACAGTAAATGTTTCTGTTATTCTGATAGCAGGTATTAGGAACTGAACTGAGGGTTAAAGGGTGACAACCTTTGATTTTCACCATGGAGGCAGTCATTCCTTTACCCTCACCTTGAACTTGAGCAAGAAACCAGCCCAACCCTTACCTGATCGAACAGTGCATTTTAAAGCACGTTTGCTTTGTAAGCTATTGCACAAAGCCATCTAATGTACAGGCCATTCAATAACATCTCAGCAACATCATTACACCTCTTGAGCTACCTATGTAGTTCTCTGCTTTAGGATGTGCCAATATCAGATAATGGGCCTCATTACACGGATGGCGGTAAGGGATTACCGGCACCGGTAAGGGCACTGGTGCCGTAATCCCTTACTGCCCTACTACGAGGTCCCTTTGCTGGTCCCTACCTTAATGGCTGGTTTCACCAGCCGTTAAGGACAGAACCCGCAAACGGTAGCGTAATTTGCGGTACCGTAATTGCCACCTTCCCCATTCCTATTGAGCCCTATGGGGGCTCAAATGGGAATGGGAAAGGGCCAATGGTGAATGGGGAATTACGGCCCCGCCAACCTTGGAATGGGGCGGTAATTCCGCCATTCACCATGGCGGGATCGGTAAATTACCGGCGGCAACCATGGCGCTAATAGCGCCATGGTCACCGCCTTCCGTGTAATGCAGCCCAATGTACTGTATTCCCAACAGTTCCGTTTGCAAACATGACTTTAATGCCAATAGAATGTCATCTTCAGCCACACTGACACTGCAGGACTAGATGAAGCATAGTCATGCGATATCTGTGAAAGGCACTCAACGGGCACTTCATGGAAGATCTTTAGAATGTCATGTTAGTCTTGTTACATGCATGATTGGCTCAGGTGCAATTCAGGATGACGTTGACGGTACCAAATGAAGGTGAAGGCTGGGGATGATTGCAGACTGTTAATTTATTTTGTTATGTATTTTCTCATTAATAGATGTAAAGCTTCAGCACAAAATATGATAAATGTGTTCAATGAAATTAATATGAATTTTATGAGCAAAAGCATGTTTTATGAGGAAAAGGTTTCGCTGGAGGCCTTTTTGCATCCGTTGTGCATAACACAACTTTTCATGGTGTATAATAACTTGATACAGACCTTTTATTTGCATGAACCTATGCTGAACTTGTATAATTTCATATCTGGACCTTGCTGGGAACAAACCTAGATGCACGCCACAATTCACTGTTGTAAACTATTGCACTGATTTCGCGTTTGCTCTCCAGTATATGCTGTTGTTTTTTTAAATCATTTTTGGGCTGATTTTAAACTTATTTAAAAAAAAAAAATACCTCCCATTGTGTCTGAGTTGTGAGATACAAATTCAGTTTATATAAAATATAATTTATGGTACTATATGCCATTGGGCCTCATTAGAAGGTTGGAGGTAACCATGCCGCTTTTAGCGGCATGATTGCCTCCATACCGCAATCCGGGCCCGGGTTCCTCGAATGAGGAATTACCGGTCCATCGCAACCTTGGCAGACCCGGTAATTCCCCGTCCGAGGAACCCGGACCCTGTCCACCCCCATTCCCATTCGATCCCCCATAGGGCTCAACGGGAATGGTGATGGAGCTAACAACGGGCCCGTTAATGACGGGCACGTTGTTAGCACCCTGGTCCCCTCGCGGGACCCGGTAAGGACGCCTGGTTTTTCCAGGCACCCATTGCGGGTCCCGCGAGGAGACCTCATAATAGGGCGGAACGGGTTTACCGGCACCGGCACCTTTACCAGTGCCGCATTCCGCCAACCTTATAGTGAGGGCCATTGTGCGGTGACAGGGCACGGTGACCTACTTTTTCGTATGTGTTTGTGTTGTACTCCGCTGGTTTAAAGTAGGTCTCCTACCTCATTTGAGGTTAAACATGCGTTGCAATATATAACCTTGCTTCTAGGTGTAAAATATGAGTTAGGTTAACTACATTGTGGTGTTTTTGTCTTGGTGTTTATTGACACCCATTGCGTCCGTTATCTCGTTTTACCTTTTAATTGATTTGCACATGGAGTTCTTTTTTGAATTACTTTATGTCTGTCTAAAGCTATCTCTGTACAATGGAATTTTGCACGAATTATCATCAATGAATTGATCTATGTTATAAAAGTATTTTCTGAATACTGCTCACATGCGTAAAGCTACATGTGTTTAAATTCACATCTTCCAGTGTGCAGTTGCGTTCTGTACAAGATTCGTCCAGACATTTTCCCTACTTGTATCTTGTGTGAGTACATGGGCGTACTCCTTGTGCAACACTGCGCCTGCGTTTAATATCTAACTGTATATCATGAGTATCAATGATTTGTTCTCATCATTTGCATGTTTGAGTGCAACCTCCATTTTCTTTCACTTAATATAGGGGTGACCCAGTCTGTGATTTTCATATTATTAATCAATACACACAGCTTTGTAAGATATATGTTTACTTAAGTCACTTTGGCCTAATGACCCTTATTTGCTTTTGCCCCACCTAATCCCCTTGTTTTATTTGTGCTCTCTGGTCTCACCCTGCTCCCCCAATATGTATTTCTAGAGACAGTAATGATCACGTTATTTTATTTTTGTATTTTTTTAATTTTATTGTTGTTTTTTTAATCAAACAGATTGATTTTTACAACTTTACAACTTTGTCTTCTTGGTATCTTCTGAGGTGACGGCTTCTGCGTCACCTGTGTTTGTGGTGGGAGATTCACAAAAGTTCTATTCTCGTTGCACAGCAATAGGCATCCTGTGTCGAAGTGATTGATAGCTCTTGTAGGGTTGTCCCTACGTGCTGCAAGATCTTAAAATTTGCTATTGGCCACGTTACTTTGTCCCCACTGATCATTCTGGACCACAAAGTTTCTTCATCCGCCAAGAGAGGGTTTATATAGAAGGACTTGATATATTGCGACCTCACGCACTTGGTACCTGGACAGAACAAGAAGAGGTGGCAAATGTTTTCTTTCTCATTAGTATCTTTGCATATTCTGCAAGTATTCCTCGTTGACTGGCCTCTAATTGCTCAGATTTCATTAGCGTCCAGGAGATTGAGCCTTGTTCTTAGTATGAAGTTGAGTGCTGGTCTACTAGAAATTTCTTAATGTATCCTTGCAGTTCGTTCAGCTTATTCCAAGTTGGGGGCAAGTGGGACGTAAGTTTGCAGCCGCCCACCACTGTTAGTCTCTCGCTCCAATCCAGTTCTTTTAGTTTATTTAGAACTTTGGTAGGGTTACTGATAATTCTTCTTCTCCACTCATTATTGTTTCTAGGAGTGCCAGATTGTCATTTCTTCAAGTTTTTAACATTTCACAGTTAGAGTCTCTCAATGCTCTATTTATCAAGGTGTAGAGGTACGTACTATCTGCCATTACACATTTCCTGTAGAGCATCAGAGAGTTACAGTTTACCGTGCCTTTCATGGAGAGTAGGCTGAGTTCACGCCTTATTAAAGCAGCCGGTGTGGATTTTGGCAAGCCCAACACTGTTCTCCAGTAGAGAGCTTCTAGTCTCACCCATATTAATTTTGGTATGGCGGGCATTGCCTCGGCTCCGTAGGTGATGGTGGGCCCTACTTTTAGTTTGTAGAAGTTTAGGGCAGGGATGGAGGAGAATCTGCCAAATTTTTTATCAATGGCCTTGCCCTGTGTGGCTAATTCACGAATTTTCAAAAGGAGATTGTCCTGCATTGCTTTGTCTTTTTTTGTGCTGTCCAAGATTATCCCAAGGTACTTGAAGTTCTTTACTTTGTCTATGTTCCTTTTATCAAGAGTCCAGGTTAACTTTTCTGCCTTCTTGGGTGCTTTTTCAAATATCATGATTTTCATCTTAATATTAATGGCGAGATTGTTTGTCACTGTGTAGTTAAGCAAATTATCGAGTTGACGTTGGAGCCCTTTCGGAGTTTGATCAAATAAGATTAGGTCATCTGCATACAAGAGTCTGCTGATTTTTGTTTGAGCTAGGTTTGGAGGAAATGATCTAACAGAATCCTCAGTTTGCTTGTAGTCTCCAATGTAGGCAAGGAACTAAGGTGGGGCCAAGGGGCACCCTTGCTTGACTCCCTGGCGCATCGGTATAGCTGCTGACAGAAATCCTTGCTGACTTAGGCAGACTTTAATGTTGGTGATTGTATACAGGGCTTTTATTGGCTCAAGAATTGTTTGCGGGCATTCCCAGCGTAGAAGATTCTCCCAAAGGCGGTCCCTGTCAAACCAATTAAGTGACTGGGATAGATCTATGAACACGGTGAACAGCCTTGGTCCACCCTGCATCACTTTATTCTTCAGGATAGTTAACAGCAGGATGTTTACCGATGTACCTGTATTCTTTTTTAATCCTGATTTGAACTCATCATTACAGGCAGAGTTTGCGGGCCAACTTTGAAATTTCTTTAGAAGCAGGGAACAAAAGATCTTCCCAATCATGTCCAATAGCGCAATCGGCCGATGGTTGGGTGGATCATTGTAGTTCCCTTCTTTTTAAATGGGGACCTTGATGGCAGAGGTCCATGAGGTCGGGACCGATTTTGAATCTGCACATCTTATGAAAACTTCTGTCATGAATTTTGCCCGTTCTTCAGGGTGGGTCTTCAGGTCCAGATTCTTAATGCCATCTGGTCCAGGCGCCCTGGAGTTTTTCAGCTTTTTTAATAGGTCAGCAATTTCAGTTTGTTTGGCAAATTTGATCCATTCGACTGTATGTAATTGTGCGCTTTGTCGGTTTCGGTTTACGGTCTCCGGCAGATCAGAGCTTATAGGATCTTTGCTCAGCACTGTTCCTGGTGCAATCAGTTTGGAGTCATCCGCGGATTGGAAGAGGTTTGTGAAATACCTCACCCAAGTGGCTTCATCAATTCTGTTCAGGATTGCATCTTTGGTTGCTGGAGCCGTGGATCCCAGAAGGGACCAGAATTCCCTGGAGTTGTTACTGCAGATGGCTTTGAGAATAGCTTCTGCGTCTTGTTGGTATAATTTCCAGCGATGTGCTTTTGCCCATGATCGATAGGATTCCGTTGCCTCAGCTATGACTATCTTTGCCTGGTATGGTTCCATTTTGACCGCTGTTCTTTTAATTCTCCGAAGCTCTCGTCGCTTGAGAACCAGGGTCTTGTTGTACGTATGTTTTTTTCTGTGGGGTCGTCGAAAGTTTCCTTTTACCTGGTTTCTGGTAAGCCGTGAGCAGGGGGCCAGAGTCTACCGATTTACAGCAGTCAGGTTCATCTACCATCATGTATCTGCAGGTAAGCTCACTGATGCTTTTTTTCTGACAGTTTTAGCCTATTCCCTTGGTTGATTATTTACAATGTGTGTTTCATCCTTTGAGCAGCCCGAGTGGTGTTCATCCAAGTCGTCAGCAGAAGATTGTGGTCACTGGCTTTGCTTTGGATGACTTCGAAGCACGTAGTCATCCGTAGGAGTGGTGTTCAGACAAAAATATAGTCAATAGTAGAATGCAGTTTGTCGTTATTCCAAGTTGGAAGACGATCTTCAATTTTAAAGATACTGTCTAAGTTATGCAGGTTTCTTCAGCCATAGTGTTCCTCTAAGCTCTGCTGGAGATGCATTAGGTTTTGGGTGTGGTGTGCTGCACATAGCGTTTAGGTCTCCGCACTAGAATGTGATAAATATGGTACACTGCTAGTATCACGTCAATCGCGTTCTCGATTACATGGAGAAACTGTGTAGACGTAGATGTTGCTGGGTTCCAGTACATGTTAAGAACAGCAATTAGGGTCTCCTGCTTAAGGTTTGAAGAGGCCAGCTTGTGGTTGCAGATCAGCGACACTGCGAGTAAGGAGTGATTTGACACTAATATTTCCTTCACTACAAGGCCCTGGTCACTCTTGCAGGCAGTGAGCAAGCTTGAAGATGGGCAGCCCATAGTTCCTTTTTTAGCAGGAGCCAAAATCGTTTCATATACATCCAGGATTGGGGTTTTTGTCAGTCATGTTTCCTGGAAACACAAGATGTCGTAGGACGCTAAATCGACATCCCCTGTAACCGTCAGATGGAGATAGCCCCTTGTATTCCAGCATCCTAGCCTTAAGTCAGTGGTGCGGTGGTCGTGCTGTAAATCCTCCTGTCCAGATGGTTCAGCGGACTTGCGTTGCTATATGACTCAATGTAGTGTTAACGCTTTCGGGAGCCAGGACCAAAAGCCATGTTCATTAGTTCTGGTTTCACTAGGAGCAACCGGGGCACTATTTCCAGGTATATCTTGAATAATAGTTCTTTTTGTTTCTGTGTAATCCTTTTGTTGTGTCTGTGGGTGAGAAGGTTCTACCTATTTTGTACGAAGAGGGTTTCGTTGAACTCTTGTAGTAACTGTCTGGTAGATCTTCGAGACAGAACTTGATTCATGTTTTGATGGTGGGTGCTTCGCCAGAGTGTATTTTGAGCGAGCACCGACGCCCTCATTATCTTCGATGTATGATGCAGGGCGATGGTCATCTCTCATTGCTTGTAGTTGCAGTTCGTTAGTTGTTGATTGTTTGGATAGACGGTTTATGGGTGAGGTCCCCCTTAAAGCTCTCTCCGAAGTTGAGTTTTGATCTTTGCATTCATTTATGTAATAACCCAATCTTAGGATTTCATCTTTCTCCCACCTTAAAAGATCTTTGACTGTAGTTGATGAAATATGCAGATTACTTATTGCCTTACCATGGCTGTGGCTCGGGTCCACTATTTTTAAGTCATCAGTTTTGATTTGTTGTTACTTTGGGATGTAGTGGAGCAACTTCAATACCGATCTTCTATTTAGAGACATGTCATCGTGATTCCCTGGAATTTGTTCTAATTTCAAGATCCACTTAGGGAGGGCTTTGTCTACTACCATAGGCTTCCTGTATCGTTCTTGTTCTGTATCGGGTATCAGAAGTTGCTTCTTTGTGGCTCACTGAGTCTTTACTGTGTAAAGGTGATTTAAAGGCTGGTGTTGATTCAGAGATTTTTCTTTGGGTTTCTCGTTTATTTAACTGTGACTCTTGGCTAGAAGGCTTAACTTTCCGGATGTTGTGTGTGTCCGTTTGCTTATATGACTCATTAAGCCTTTCTTGAGGAGGATTCGATCCCTGGGTCATTTCCTTGATCAATTTATTTCTTCGTTCTTCCAATGTAAGGAAGGGCGTCAAGGAAACTTCTTCGTTGCTAGGGATGCTTAAGTCAGCATGTTGAGTGTCTAACATCACTTTCATCTGGTTTTCAGGGGATGCTCGGATCCCAGAAGGCACTTGGAGTTCATCCTCAAGGTGTTGACTAATATTCATTAGAGATTTGTTCGCCAGGAAGTCATCTGTGATTTTAGGTGAGGCATGTTGGCCTAAGGCAGGGGTCGTCCTGTTTTGAGGTAAGGATTTAGGGTCCGGTTGAGTCATCAACGAAGTTGAAGATGATGGCATAGTTTTAGGATGACTTTCTATGCAAAAGTTTGCTGGCTTTGCTTTAGAGACTTGTTTGGGCCTGGCGCCAGGTGTCTTTTCTTGCAGCTTTTCAGGCCTTATCTTGGAGTTATCGAATATTGCATATGTTTGATTGACGGCCCCATGTGCTGAGTACTTATTAGCTTAATGTTGGGCGCACTCATCAACAATAAGTACGACTCCTTTAGCTTTAGCCATTGAAATCGGAATTGAATTTGTTTTTTTTTTGTTGTATTGGTTAGAGGCTCACCAACAGCTAAACCTGTAGGGGCCTGGTTTGTTGTTGTCAAGTCAATGAAGGGGGCAGACACCGTGGCTAAAGCCGGTTTTTCTAAGGGAAGATCGGCATGTTTTTCCGGTTCCGCTTGAATCTTCTCCATGGCCTGGAGCCATGTTGTTAAAGCCTCAAGAATTGAGTTTGAGTGTTTGGCTCTTTCCACTTGCGCCATTGTGTATCCTTCTATCTTTCTTAGGGCTCTGACACGGATTTGTTTGAGTCAAGTCTGCCATGATTTCTGGCCGTGTGTAGCCACGGGCCGGTGGTGTTTTGGATGTCAGAATCTCTTGGTCTTCTGTTTTAGTGGTACCCTTTGTTGTGCCCATAGATTTTTGACCTGAATCACTAGGCTCCCCGAGCCTTGGTTGAGTTCTAGAGTCTTTCTCGGTCAGCTGACTTTCTTGAAGCAGAGGATTATTCCGCTTAGGGGCTGGGCTGGCTATAGGAAGGACGTCCAATATTATTGGCTGCTCCGGAACAAATTCATCGTTAGTGGTTTGTTTCTACGCGTCGCTTGGTGAGCTGGGCATTGAATCCAGGCTTTTTAGCTGCAGTGTCTCTGGTCTAGGTGTGACTGTTAAAGCCAGGACCATTGGAAGGGGGTCTTTCAATGGCACAAAGTTTCCCAGATCCGAAGTTTCCAGATTTTCTAGGAGGTTTGAGGGCCCCATCAAGGTTTCCTTTAATTCAGAGTTTGTACTGTTCAGTCCTGATTTTGTTACAGTCTTATCATCGGTTCTTCTGAGTTTATGGGCCGGTTGATTGTCTTGGAGTCCCTCTAGAATCTCTGCATCCGACAGTTCACTACCATTGCTGGTAAGGTGATTTGTCTGTTTGTTAAAGAAATTTGCCAGCAGGGTTGGGGGAGATGTTTTCCTAACACCTTTATTCGAGGTTGTGGTTTTTCTGCCGTAGGAGCTGGTTTTATTTTTCGGAATTCTAGTCGGATGAGCTTTTTTTTTGTTTGACATTTTCGGTGGATTCCAAATTTTTGTTTTGCAAAACGGGGTTTCCAGCACCGGTTTGTCTCGTTTTTTGGGATTAAAGGTTGGAGCTAAGTCTAATGCCCCCAATTATACATCTGCTTCAGTCAGCATGAGATCGTAGTTGGCAGATCCGGAGGCGGAGCCTCCATCCTCGGAGCTCCCCACAGAGGAGGAGCCGGGAGCCGGGTCTGCGGAATCCAATGGCTCTCCTACAGGGAGGAAGGGCGATCCCTCCGGTGCAGCCATGTGTATCAGCACTCAGACCGGAATGGTGACCGGCATTCCGTCCGCGGCTCGGCTCAAGGTCAACTTTTGGGCAGATCCAGCCACCATGGGCAGCGGAGTCTCCGTGTCACAGGAGATGGTGTCTGGGCTTTCGTCGCCACAATCGAACTCGGGCCCCCGAACAAAAGCGGATGCCCCGGCCCTCGGCGCTGCATGGTCTGGTGCACAACCAGAAGAGAGCTCCTCCAACCCACGCTGCGCTCCACGTCAGCTGGCTCCCCCGAACCTCTTCTTGGGTAGCTGGTAAGCGAACTGAGGGTGGGCTACTGGCCGCGGGAGGCGAAGGTGGTTGTTCAGAAGTAGAGAGTTCTTGTTGGTGACTCAGAGTTTGAAGGAAGGGGGACACCTCCTATAAGGCAAAACTCAGGCTGGGATCTAAGGGTGACTGGGGACTTCTCGGCATGGCACTTCCAACCTGTGTCTCAGTTTTCCGCATCTTCTTTTTGCTTTGCAACCGGGGTAGAGGAGTACAGTCCGATGGTTCAAGAGTAGAGACTGTATTGATGTTCGTACGCAGACGAGTACTGCTGAGCCATCTCCCTTCTTCGCTCTGAGGGGATGTTTGTGGTGTGGCAGCCCTTGCAGCCAAGCCTGCCATGACTGCAGGACTGCCACTCACTGCCACTGTGCGTCCACTCCGCCTCTGCTCCGCGTCCGCTCCGTGCTAGCAGGCAGTCTATGTAGTAGGGTTTAGTGTAGACTCCTCCTTCCAGAAAAGAGTAGCAGAGAAGACAGACCAACAGAGAGGGTGCTGCAGGACTGCCACTCACCGCCACTCCGCGTCCACTCCGCGGTAGTAGGTAGTCTGCGTAGTAGGGTGAAGTGTAGACTCCTCCTTCCAGAAAAGAGTAGCAGAGAAGACAGACCAACAGAGAGGGTGCTGCAGGACTACCACTCACCGCCACAAGTTATAATGCAGACAGTGATATATATATAGACTTTTATACTTTGGAAAGTGATGAAAGGAGTACCAGTGATTTGGGAGACAATTTGGTGTCAAGAAACAATTTCATTTGTGTTTTCCATAGCCAAACTAAAAACTGAAGAGTTTTGTATGTCAACATCTTTTCAAAAAATATGCACACCCACACCACGGAATTGGCTGACAATGTTTGGACATCAGGGACAGAAACATTATTTTGCTGAACCACACTGTATACATTTTGCAGCAAACAGTGTACAAATAAAGTGAAATGGCCAAAAGGTAGCAGTAGTGTGCGGTAAATAAATAAGAATACGTTTCTGACACTTGATTGAAAAAAGTAAAACATACCTCTCTTTTGCAAGGCAGTGGAATGAGTTTGTTTTCCTGCGTTAAAAGTTGGGAAGAATTTCATGCCCCATTTCCGATTACAGCTTTTGTTTATGATGCTATATGATACCGTTGGAAGACTGCAGGGCTGGAAAAGCCCCCTGCCTACCTATGGGAGGTGTTAGAGGTCTCTTTACATTATAAAGGGATATTAACTCTGGCGAAAACCAACATTTCCAGTAAGAGGTCTGTTGGCTGCATAATTGTGCTTTGTTGCCATGGAAACTGTCTGCCTTGCCCCTGGGTGCTGCTGTTTTGCAGGCGCGTATAGAATGTCTGATTGTAAGATGGCTTTAGGCTGAAAAGTTCACAATCCTTTGACCATCTAATTTTCGATAAAGTGAGCAGAAAAATATTGTATCACACATCTAAAACGGATTCTAGTCGTGCTTTAATAAATGATGTAAATGCATTTCAGGTAGATCACACGCATACAAATACAAATTACAGCACGGCAAAGACACTTTTATTCGGTATAAAAACCTTTAAGCGCAAAGTACATCTTGAAATCACTTCATTCGATAAAATATCTAAAAGTTTACATTATAGAATAAAAATGTGTTGGTGATAACTCTAAAACACAATTAGAAAAACATTTCTAAAAACAGCTATACATAAAAGACAGACCATAGTTGTCAAACATAAAATAACGTATACATTTACCCGGAACTGAATGTACATTTCAGACGATGACAAACATACATTTCTGTTGCTTAAATAGCACTATTGGGTCATAATTCCACACTCATTTCGACGAGGAGGGCCTTGCTCGCAACACCACAGTCAGTAGCCAACATATGTATTGGTCCAAGTAAAACTCCTCATGGTTAGAGAGGTGATTCCCTAAAGAAAGATCCTTACCCTCATCCTCATAATAAAGGCCCATATTCTTAGCAAGGCTGGCCAAGCTCTTACAAAACATACACTACGTGAACGGGGGTACATCAGTTTGCTATTTGAACTCCGTGAGAGGTGTCTTTCATAATCGTCCTTCCTTCTTTGGACCCATGCTCTACGTGTGTGTGTATATCGCAGTTGCAAACATTACCTGAAGTCGCATGGACTGTCTGAAAATACATCAGGGCTTCTCTTGCGCGACGGATCCCTGCTTCCTTCAGTATCGGGTTCAAATAGGTACATCTGAAGTTCAGGGTCATAGGACAGATTAGCAAATAATGTTTTATAGTTCCATTTGCTGTCTTATACATGAGGCACATCCCTGACCCTGTGTCGGTCCTTTACCGTGTGAGGGACGCTATTCGTAGTATCCCCAGTCTTAGGCGAACATACAAGGATCGTTCATATGTGGGTACGATTTTGTCAAGGTAGGTATTGTTATAACCAGCCACCATCCGAACTGTCAGATACTCTGAGCCTAATTCACAGAAGCGCTTTATAATGGCAAAACCCCATTGGAAATGCTCTGTGAATTAGGCCCTCTGTGCGTTGCTTGAGGGATGCAGCTTTTATCTCAAGTCTTTCCCTTGCTCTTATTGTTGCCTCCTCTTTTATGCATACTACATTCAGGCCAGAACAATCCACCAGATTTCCCCATAAACCACTGGCTCCTATATAAAAAAAAACATGTTTTACATGTACAACCCACTTGCAGCTTTTACCCACTTCCAGTGACATTAGATGGATTAAAGCATCCTGATATATCTCCAAGCCCTCTGTTTTCCATATTCCTATCCAGTATAGGACAGTCTTCAGAACGACCAGATCACTAATCGTAGAAATGCTTAATTTCAGATGAATCAATGATGATGGAGCACTACTAGAGAGAAAGGCCGTTTTTTTCAGGAAACTTATTTTCTAAGATACTCGAGTTCCCTGTGTTGGCAAAGCCCCAAACATCAGAGCCATAATTGGATGCGGGTAGGGCCTGGTTCTTATGTAGATCTAATGCCGGGGATATGGCACCACTGCTGTGCCTGGTAAAGAAAGATCAGATGACCCCACCACATCTGACCTGCCAGGGGCACCGGCCCCTGCAGGCATGGTTTTCACAGAAGCACCAGCACCGTTATCAATGGTGCCAGTGCTTTGGTGTCCCCATTCCGGTGTGGTGGACAGTTAAGCTGCGTCTTCAGAGATCCGAGTATAAAAATGGGATTACATCAACAAAAAAAAAGGAATTCGCCCCCATGAGCAGTGGTGGAGGATGAGGACAAAACGCTCTTTTGGAAATCGGTTGTAGCAAAAAAACTGAATGGGGACCAGACTCAGCAATGTTCCTGTAGGACTCCACAGGAATTGGGACTTACACTTTCCGCCGCCTGATGTCCCGTGCTGCCAGGACTTGTAATGTCCCGGTAGCACCGGGATATCAAGCAACGGTACAGTGTTACGAGTTTGGCCGTAACCTGCCGGTAGCACCAGCAGGTTACCACCAAACTCGGAATGAGGCCCGTTGTCTTTTATTTCCCTACAGAGAGGTGCCACAATAAGGGTTTTTTTTTAGCCCATTTAAACATCTATTGGACACCCTGTGTTCAAAAGATATTTAAGTGGGCTAGCACAAATATCAGCACACATACCAGCTATTATTTCCAAGAGTTAGGCCTCTGTTACACTTTCTCTTCAAATTGTTTCCAAGGTAGTCAAGCAAATGATACAATCATGGTTTTCGGGCCTTGGAACAAGTATGCAATAGTAATGAGGACAGGCTTTCAGCTGGGAGAAACTGCAGGTGCAGGGAGTAGCATGGAATGTCAAGATAGCTAGTCTCAATGAAGAGAATGGCCTTGCATTTAGTTCATCGCTGGAATGGCAAATTTCACTCATCATACTGAATGAGCACGATTAAGTCATGTTCAGGGGTATGCAAATCTAAAATGTAACCTCTTATCGTACTAACCAATTAGAGAATGGCAAGGTACTAACCGATTAGAAGAGGGCGGTTTTATGTAGGCAGGAGTCAATAGGATACTTAGAATATAGTTATAAATAATGTTTAGATTATATGCAAATACATTCTAAGTTTGTGTTTTTTGCCTTTAAATACTACTGTCTGATGTGGGTGTGGCAAGTGCTCATATTTTCAGTCCTGCAAGACTGACTCGCCGGGCCGTTATTTTACGTTTTGCAATAAAGTTGTGCTACCTACAATTTGGGCCCTCTCATCATTGTTTCCATTTTCTTTATGGTCTACACTTCCTTCACCATAGATATGGTAAAGGACGTAAGGGAAACACCCCTATACTTCACCCATTTTAAATGTGGTGGACTATATGATGGGTCAGTGGAAGAGAAGGGCTCTCCTTATGGCTGAGGCTAATGACAAGCTACAGGCTGGCCAAAAGGCCTCACTTGTTATTTTTTCCTATGCCCAGGAAGGATCATAGACCTTATAAGGCCTAGAGGTTTGCAGGCAAATGGTCAGGACCTTACAGAGTGGTAGACTGACTAGGTGAGGAGAATTATTTTGTGGATATAGGACACCCCAAGGAGCCTCCTAACATGTTCCAAATCACTATGGTTGAAATGGGAGCCCTGCTTTTGGTATTAGACAGGGAAGAAGAGCATTCTGAACCTCCCCCTTACTTGTTCAAAATAGGCCCTTCTGATGCCTCCATTAAGGATACCAAACTTGTAAGGAGGCCCATAGCCATGTGGAATAAGTGGGCAATGACATTAAGAGGATAGAGTGAAAATAATAATAATATAGTCGAGACACCATCGTGAGCAGTTCCTGCGAATACGGTTGAACGCCATTGACACAAGAGCCATGTTGTGGCTTCGGCATTCCAAAGAAGTAACTGATGACACATGCCGATTTTGCTTGAAAGAGCCCGAAACCCTTGACCACTTAATAACTAAATGCACGTCAATTAAGGCAAAACGTATTCTACATCTTGGGAACTTTTGTCCTGCGAGCCCAGATTCTCGAGATTGGTGGTCTCATGCAATGGCAGGCAACTCGGTGAAACTGTGCTGTGCGATAGTTGATTTCATCGCCTCTCTCAACTTGAAGGCTGTGGGTCAATTAACTCAGTCTGTGCCGCCTTAATCACGAAGCTAGATGGCACTTGCACGGTGGCTTCGGTTGCTCCTGTGTGTTCTCCTTGCACTTATTTTTATTTTTTTAATGTATTTTCTCCCTCGGTTGATCTAATGGTAGCGTTTTTGGAGGAACACGCGAAACAAAACGTTTGTAATAAAAGTCTGATGTCACAGTGTTACGCTTAGACATATTAGACTGATGATGCAAAAAAAAAAAAAAAAAAAAAAAAATATATCTTTTGCATTTTGTGGCTGAGTGCAGGGTCGGATTGGCCCCTCGGCCTTTCGGCCCGTGGCCGGGCCGAAATGGTCCCTGGGGTGAGGGGGCCGGTTTTTCTGCCCACTCCTGGGCTGGTTTTGAAAAAAAAAAATGTGAAGAAAAAAAAAATTTGGTTTAAGAAAAAAAAACACCTGCAAAGCCATCATTCATCAACGCAATTAATCCAAATCTGGATGGTGGGGTGTCATGCAAAACTACTACTGCCGTGCCCATAAGTTGGGGAGAAGAGTGTGATCTGGCGCAGGCGCAGTAGTAGCAGCAGCGTCCCCAGCCCTTCTGATGCTTCCAGCCTCTGTGCTGCGTTTTTGTGTAATGGCCATCGCCCAAGGGCACTGCCATGCGCGTGGACCAGAGCGATCAATGCTCAACTCCCCTTCTCACAGCCCCTGTGATGCAGGGAACTCCTGCATGCAGTGGTTTCAGAGGCCTGACCTCTCTGTGTTTCAGCCCCTTGCAAATTGGAGGAGGAGGGGGAGCATCCTGCTGTGAAGACCAGGCCACATGCAGTGGCTTCTGGTGGACTGGTATGGGGGCGTGTGGCGTGGGCGGGCCAAGTTAGGTTTACTGCTCAAGTAAGGCCGCAGTAAGGAGAGAACATCCTTGGATCAACATGGACATGTTTTAGACTTTTTCTATCGCTTGACTTTGAGAGCAGACAAAAAGTGCCATTAATGTCTGCACAAAAGCCAATTCCCAACAATGCATATTTGACAATAACCTCCAATGGAATATCTAAAACTCTAAAAAGTCCTCATTTATTTCCTTGACAGTGACTGTAATGCAGCGCGTGCTGCGTCGCCATTGCTTCAGTGTGTGATCCTGGTCTTCTGTACGTGATCCTGGTAGCCTTTGCGTGGTTTGGCAAAGCTGGCCCATGTCACCCCATGGTATTATAATGCCATCCACGGGGGTTTCTTTCAGGCCCAGGTTTTATTCATTTATTTATTGGTGATTTATAAGGTGCTAGCATCCTCACGAGGCGATGGGGAGTGGGCGAAGGTTCTGATTTTCAAATTCTTGGAACATTCAGACAAGTAAAGTGCGAGGGGAGGAGTGTTGGTGGTAATCCGGTAGTGAACAAATGCAAGAATGCAAACTGAAAATTGCAGTAGGAACACAGTCCAGATGCTCCTGAAGGTAATGTGAGTAGTCTTCAGTATTTGCCACAATCGGTGGCCTCACTTTGTGTGGCTCTGTAAGAAAAAGGGGAGGGGTCATCAGTGGGAGAGGCAAATGAGAACCCTGTGGTGGTGATCAGTGATCAACGTGTAGAAAAGTAGTTGAATTATGTTCCCAACTTGCCTGCCACCGCACGCACAATCCCTATTGCCGTGCCCCCACTGACGCACAATAAAACCCTCAAACACATGCACCTGCGGTTTAAGGGAACGCTCAGTGCAGTGCACTTAAAGTGCACGTTTCAAATTCTTGCTAAACTTTTGTTTTTAAATGAAACCATTCCGGAAGGGTTTATTTTTAAAACAAAAGTATATAAACAGTAAAACTTAATAAAAAGTAGAGGTGCACTACTTCCACCCATTTCGATCACCTTGCTGATGGATGCAGATCAGAAGAAGCTGTCTCGTGTGCCGATCTGCTTTCTATGCCTTTCGCTAGAGGAGAGCTTGGTCATAATTTGGTTAGAGCTCATGGTCTAATGCCTAGTCGTGTGGCGGCCGTCTGTGGGGTTGGTGTAAGGTGTTCAGAGATCTTAGGGCGGTGTTGGCTAGTCGGGCAAGGGGGAGTGGGCCTTACAAGGAAAAACAACTCGTAACCCTGCACTCCTACCACTGGCCTCTTTCAGATAGGTGCCATTTTGCTAACTTACATTGTCACCTAATTCTCTCTCTCTCTCTCTCTCTGTCTCTCTCTCTGTCTCTCTCTCTCTCTCTCTCTTTCTCTCTCTGTGATACATTGTATCCAAGCAGATGAGGGAAAATGACAGTCTGGAAACTCCACTCATTACCATAAGGTACATCTGAAGGGTAGATGAACTTAGAATTCTCATGGAGAAAAACCTTATCATTTTTTATGCAGATCAGAAGGCCTTGAGCCATGGTGGTCTCATCTCAGTTACCAGTTTAATGGTATCCACTACAGAATAATTGCTCATTTTACTATAGCTGACAGGATGGCTCAGTGGGTTGAGCGTTCGCTGCTGTGAGGTGTGTGTGATTTGCAGGTTCGAATCCCAGCTATCCCAATACATCCTTCTTAGGTTGATAAATGAGTACCAACACAGGTTGGGTGATATTGTATGCATGTTTGTTCTATAAAAAAAGAGCTTAAGTGTAAGTGCTATACAATAACATATTATCATTTGGCCTTGGACGTCTGCTTGCATTCACAGTAATTTTATAATATGCATCTATACACACAGATGATATTAATGATACATATGGTGATCCATTCTTGTATGAAATGTATATCACATTAGTGAAATCATAACCATATTTTTCGTAGTGTAGTTAGGAACAATGCTATTCGATGACACTTCCTGTTTTGTCAAGGGGTGAAAGGTCGTCTTTCATCGCTTCCCGATGGCACTTTGGGGTGGGGTCAAATGACATCACTTCCGGTGATGTCATCAGAGGTCAAGGGTAGTGAGGCCAGGGGTGTGCCTCTTTTTTGAGGCGAGATGTGGGCCACTTTTTTTTGGGTGTCCGGGCCTATTTCTTGTCCCAGTCCGACCCTGGCTGAGTGATAGTGCGAGAGAATGTGTTAGAGGAGGGGTTGCTATGCACATTATTTGCACTCTAATGCTGCCAGTTGTTGATGTGTCATTCCCAACTACAAAAACACGAAAATAAATAAGTAAATAAGTAAATAAAATGCACCTCCAGCTAAAATAAAAAACATAGATTTGAAAACTTTGATGGGGACATTGAAAAGTAAATCCGGAGGGAGAGATTGCTGCAAAAATATCTGGATGTATGGGTGTTAGATATATTTTCTGGAGGAGTTACACCTAATCTTGTGGTATTTTATTATTGTGGTAAATGGTGGTATCTTATTGTGGTTTATTACTATTGTAGTGATGTAATGATGGGTTCACTTTATAGTGCCAAAACTCTCCTCAGGATATAGTCTAACACCTGTCCTTTATCCAGGGGTTATTCACAATCCCAGATACAGAACTTATTACACTTAACTTGGTGTGGTACCTCTACCTTTCAGCACCTTATCTACGATGCTGATGTATGCCCTGGTGGCTGATATGCACAGCTGTAAATAGGCAAAATGAAATACTACACACTTGTTCACTTTCTAACTATAGAGTTCACATCAAATTATTCACATGGAAATATTTATTATCACGCACTTGGCTGTGTGTGCAGATCAAATAGAATGACCAACTGCCACAAAATACATCAGAATACAAAGTAATTTTTATGCTGTGTCTTTATCCGGACAGATAAAATTAACAATTACACATGACAACAGCTATGCGTAGAGCAGATTTGCTATTGTGAGTGTTTAAAAAAATGCAAAAGGCAAAATCAAACTGTAAAGCAAGCTTGTAAATTCGGAAGGGAATGCACTTATGTCAACAGAACAGATGAAATGACCTAATCCTGACTGACTATCCGACAGACATATCCAGCACACCCTCACTTCAACCTATATTTACCTAGAAATTGGCAAGATTCCTTGCAACGCTGAACGTGGGAATTCCTCTCTCTTGGTTCACCCACGATAAGGCTTATCAGGAACCCAGGATACCTGCCAGACTGTCACTCCCGGGATGCCGGTGGATGTCTGCCCAGCACACCCACTGACAGTCCCTTTTAGGACCTACCCCTGTCAGTCAACAGGTATCCTCCCCCTCTCCCAAATCATGCTATTTCATCCGTCCTGACCAGTATTTTTCCTTTTGAGACTGCCAATCCTGCTAACTACAAACTAACATCTTCTTCATCTTGCGCCCACATCGATGTTGTTCATTAGAAGCATAATTTCACATTCACAGCTTCTGCTACGCTACACATTTAAAACTCTCATTGAATGAAGCCACACAGCTCATAACTGTACACTTACCCCATTGCATGAGAGCACTTTTCAAAATCGTTGAAATTCGTTTTCAAGTTATTTCATCCGGACAAATTTGCACTAATTTGTTGAGGACATGTTACGGGTTGCTGGGAAGGGGTTTGCCTATTAGTTTATATTAGTATTTAGATGTAATTGCAAGCCAGTCAAATGAAATATTATCTTAAAATAAAACATGTTTAACATGTGCTCTCTGTGAAAATGTGTGCATTTCCATCTGGTGCATGCGCCGGCTGCATTTGTTCGAGTCACAATTGCTCGAATGACAATTGACCTTTTCACAATTGACCGAATTGTGAAGGTCAATTGTTGCATATATGCGGGGGAAACCCCCTGCAAACCCCCACCCAACGCAAAACCCACCACCAAAACCCCATATATATATATATATGTATATATATATATATATATATATTCAGTGAAAAAACTTTGTTAAAGGGACGTTATGGTTAAGTTGCACTACGAAAAACCTATGAAATTCAGTAAAAAAACGTTGTTAAAGGGACGTTATGGTTCAAAGTAAAACTGAAAAACCCCTGAAATTCGGCAGTTATGGTAAGATAAGCAACCATAACTCGCGCCACCGTGCACTGCTAACACTAACACCCAGGACATCAAAGATGACATCACAAATGTCATTGATGACATCACTGATGACATCACATGTGCATTTAATTTTCATGAAAACTCTGTACAAGGGATTCTTATAATGCTGACCAAAAACTGTCAAGGATCATTGGGATAAATATCATGAGCTAATTAGTGCATTAAGCAATGCATTGATATAAATAGCATTCTGTTATGAAGTTCTATACAGTATACTAAGCTACTCATGCAGAAACATAGGCAGTGTGTGCAGCATACATGATGAAGGTGCAATATTCATAATCTTGTCATGTTGAATAGTGAAATGATAACTGCTTTCTTATTAGAGTTTTGCGTAGATAATAAAACCCACTTAATACATAATTATTACCGACAAAATACAAAGAGACAACAACACATACAAATATGAGTATATACAGGGACAGTGAAGTAAACAAAAAAGCAGAGGTAGTAGCAGAAAGAGTTCATAACCTAACTGATTGTCTTTATGCAGAGAAACTATTGCTCTGTTTCAAAGCTGCTACTTTCCATATGTATGTGTATCACATGATGTGACTGCACCCAAAGGAAAGGAGAGTGAGTACAATGTATACAAATATGAGCATATACAGGGAAGGTAGAGTAATAAAAATAAAACTATGAGAAAGTGCTGATAACCCTAATGATTATCTTCATGCACAGAAAGGATTGCTCTCTTTCAAGCCTTTGTCTTCCGCTATGTATATGTTTCATATGATGTGACTTGACCCTAAGTCTACAAATATAGTACCTTTTCAATGTTTACTTCCTGACTGTTACTGAAGAAAACTATGTGGCTTAGATATATCAGTAAAGGGAAAAAAGGGAGAGCCAGACATGTGATGTCATCAGTGATGTCATCAATGACATTTGTGATGTCATCTTTGATGTCCTGGGTGTTAGTGTTAGCAGTGCACGGTGGCGCGAGTTATGGTTGCTTATCTTACCATAACTGCCGAATTTCAGGGGTTTTTCGGTTTTACTTTGAACCATAACTTCCCTTTACCAAAGTTTTTTTACTGAATTTCATAGGTTTTTCATAGTGCAACTTAACCATAACGTCGCTTTAACAAAGTTTTTTCACTGAATTTCATAGGTTTTTCGTAGCGCAACTTAACCATAACGCCCCTTTAACAAAGTTTTTTCACTGAATTTCATAGGTTTTTAGTAGCACAACTTAACCATAATATCCCTGACTTCATATACATGTAACATAGAACATACTGAACTACATAATATTGATTATGATGTCCGCGGACTACCGCCATGTCCGCGGACATATCGAGAATCTGAGCGTGGTGAATGTAAATTTAAATAGTGTGCCCCATTTCCCCTTTGAAGTTGGCTCTGAAAAGAGCCGTTTTTTTTGTTTTTTTTACAGATGTTTGACAGACACCTGTTATTTTGTATTTTTTTTCTTGTTTTTTTTTCTTACTTTACTCCTAAAATCTTCACATAACCTTCTCCAAAGCAACCCTTACATTCCAAAATAGAAAGGCATTTCCCGTAAAAGATAAAGAGTTTCTATCTTCTTTAAAATTAACAGTATTACTGGCATCAATATTCTCATTATTACAGAAGAACATACCAGCTCTAAGCATGAAGGCACACATGCCTCGGTTGATGACACACCTAGCAATGTTTTGCAGAGGACAAAAAACTGAACTATTGTCCCATATTGCCCTAGGTAGTAATCCAGAAAAAATTACTTTTGCATTTGGATGGATCTTCATTGCGGCTTGAACCAAGCGTTCCAAGTCAGCCAACAAAGTAGGGGCATTGACGTTGCCCAAATGGAAAGCACCATAGTGCAAAACTACCACATGCGGACTGTTCATCGTGGCCATATCCTCACAAACTTGTACAATTCCCTGTACATTGCAATCAGGCACAGTGCTCCTCACCACCTCCATTCCTTTCACATCAAAGTTCTTTTCAACATGCCTGCATCGAGCGTACTGTTGTAAACCATGCACAAGCATATCTCCAAGCACCAACACGCTGACTTTCTCTACTTCTGCCATCTTCACCACACACAGTCTCTTTCAACACAAATCCACAACCTCGACATCTGATTGGCTAATCCGTACAGTCTTCTTTCCATGTTGGATTTGCTGGAAAACCCCGGATGTAGCACGCCCTGTCCACGGACAGCCGCGGTGTCCGCGGACCGCATAACTCTTCAACACCCCTTCTACCATTTCCACTTTACTCTCTGTGCCATTCCCTCATTGCATACAGCTAAGCAGTCACACAATACGAAGAACGTCCTCAGAACACCCCCATTTTGTTTATTTTCGAACATTTCACGACAATTATCATTTCATTATTCAACATATTAACATTACAAATATTATACTTTCATCTTGTACGCTGCACACAATGCTATGTTTCTCCATTAGTACCTCAGTATACTAGATAGAACCCCATAATACAATGCTATTTATATCAATGCATCGTTCAAAGCACTAATTATGGTATGATATTTATTGCAATGATCCTTGACACTTTTTTTTCGCAACATTATAATAAAAATCCCTAGTACACAAATTTCATGAAAGTAAATGCACATGTGATGTCATCAGTGATGTCATCAATGACATTTGCGATGTCATCTTTGATGTCCTGGGTGTTAGTCTCAGCAGTGCACGGTGGTGGCGCGAGTTATGGTTGCTTAGCTTACCATAACTGGCGAATTTCAGGTTTTTTTTGGCTTTACTTGGAACCATAACGTCCCTTAAACAAACTTTTTTTATTAGCACACAAACAATATACAAAGATGTTTAGTTCTCACAGATGGCTTTACACAAAATGTTGCAAAGTGAGCATTTATGCTCGTTCACAGTGAAGGTCAGCTGCTTCCATTTTTATCTCGCGGCCCGGAGAGGCCCACAACTCCCAGTATAAGGTTCTATTTTTTTTTTACCTTGACAGACAGAGATTGTGCTGAAAGACGTCTTTTGAAGAAGTGTAGCAAAAACGTAAGACACGATAAAGATGAAATTTCTGAAACGAAACCAATTTTGTATATTATATCACTTTGAGAAAGATCGTTGGCACACGCGGAGACATATTTTGGGACTGCACTACACTTGGACAATGGAAAATGCAATTATAATGTAAGTAACCCTTTAGATTATTTTATACCAGAATATAATAACAATAGCGTGGCATTAAAGCCCGGTCAAGTTGTACTTGTTCGTTCAATGTGGCATATTGTTTTCTACCGCGCACTATCACCGCCGAATTGATCCCCTGTCGTTTAGAGGGCTCTGAAAAAGGCAGACGACACAGGGTGGGTTAATTGAAATAATTTAACCGGTCTGTAGCCGGTCAAGCGCTCTACTCGCTGTGCCACTTCACTGTAGCCGGTCAAGTGGCACAGCAAGTAGAGCACTCGCTTTGACATCCGTGCACAGCTTGCTAACGCAGGTTCGGCATATCCAAACTCAGCCTTTCATCCTTCCGTGGTCGATAAATGAGCACCACACACCGTGGGTAATAATAAGCAGCGCTGAGATACGTTCTTAGCGCTATATAAATGCGAAAATATTATTATTTTATTATTAACATACTCCGTTGCACTATCTTCGCTAGCAAATAGTTTCACGCCCTAATAAATAAAATGAATATTTTTAATAAAGATCGGCTGGTGAGACTAATTTATGTTTTTTAAAACAGGTATGTTGCCCCATTTTGCCAATGTCACGATTTTCAGACTCCAGCGGATGGATTTTTCAACTGCCAGGTGCAGCTCCATGTAAGCAACTTCATGACCCTCACCATTTTATGGGACAATCGCCAAGGACCAATATGCCCTTACGCAGTACTAGCGGCTAGAAGCAACATACCAACCATTATGGTGGTCTAATGCCTCGCTGTTGGAGCAACCTTCCGATTATCAGTGCGACCATTTACTGCTTTTATCATAAACCAACAACCTATCTACCGCAAAGGAACAGCGCGTGGCTCAAAATAAACGTTTGCTGATCGACAGCAGAGACAATTGCAAATCGCTGAATATTCACTAAACATTTAATGTGAAATAAATGTACTTTACCAAATGTACAATCCTGCTGTTTACTTTTAAACCACATTTTTATATTCCGAATTGTGGCGCACTGTGTTCTAAGCTGATCTAACACCATTTGTACCGCAAAGGAACATCGCGTGGCTCAACATGAACTTTTGCGGATCGACAACAAAGACAAATGCAAATCGCTGAATATTCTCTAAACATTTGATGTCAAATAAATGTACTTTCCAAAATTTACAATCTTGCTGTTTGCTTTTAAATCACAGTTTCATATTCCGAATTGTGGCTCGCTGTGTTGTGACATAATGTGTGTTGTCTAACGGGTTCTGTGTAAAGTCGCGTAGGACTGGAGACGACTGGGCGCGTTTGATGACGCACCCTGTAACGTCACGGAGAGAGGCGGGAATATGAATGCTTTCATAATGTCAGGCTTAGGGGCGGGAGATATGATTTAGGGGGTAATTCATAGAATTCAGCGCACAAGTGGCGCACGCGGCTGGCGCACAGTGTGCGCGTGCGAATCCCTGCGCCAGCCGCGTGCGCTAAAATCCATTTCCGCGCACAGCGTATTCATGGATTCCAGCCACCAAAACCAGCCATGGCGCACAGTGGCGCAGCGACCCTGCAGCAGCGCCAGTTACGCCCCAAGAACGCCTCTCGCGCAGGGAAAAGCCATCAATATACCCAATCCAGCGCAAAGGGCTGCGCTAACCCTGTACCAGCACAGCAAGCGGGCTACGTGTATCACTGGGGTGCACGGGAAGTACCTCACGCGATTGGCCCCGTGCGAGCAGGGTACGCATATTTCAGGGGTGCGCGGGAAGTTCCACACGCGATTACATCATGGTACGTGTATTTCAGGGGTGCGCGGGAATTTCCACATGCGATTGGGCCCGTGCGAGCAGGATAAGCGTATCTCGGGGTGCGCGGGAAGTTCCACACACGATTCCATCAGGGTACGTGTATTTCGGGGTGCGTGTGAAGTTCCACACGCGATATCAGCAGGGTACGTGTATTTCAGGGTGCAGGGGAAGTTACACACGCGATTTCAGCAGGGTACGTGTATTTCAGGGGTGCACGGGAATTTCCACACGCGATTGGGCCTGTGCGAGCAGGGTACACGTATCTCAGGGTTGCGCGGGAAGTTCCACACGCGATTCCATCAGGGTACGTGTATTTTGGGGCGCGGGGGAAGTTTCACACGCGATATCAGCAGGGTACGTGTATTTCAGGGTGCAGGGGAAGTTACACACGCAATTTCATCATGGTACGTGTATTTCAGGGGTGCGCGGGAATTTCCACACGCGATTGGGCCCTTGCGAGCAGGGTACGCGTATTTCAGGGGTGCGCGGGAAGTTCCACACGCGATTTCATCATGGTACGTGTATTTCAGGGGTGCGCGGGAAGTTCCACAGGCGATTCCATCAGGGTACGTGTATTACAGGGGTGCGCGGGGAACACCACACGTGAATTGCACGTGTGGGTCCTCCCAGGTGTTCCCTCTACACCCTCCATGGCCCCTGCAGGTGGCTCACACCACAGGGGCCTACCCTGCACATGTCCTGCAGGCACCCCATCCACCATGGCCTGCCCCCCAGCAAACCCACATGTCAACTTGCACTACTGCCCACCAACGCATGTCCCCCTGCACCCCCAGCCACCAGGGGCAGCCTCCACCAGGCCCCACCCATGTCTCCCAGCACCCCCACCCCCCAGCAGTGCAGGGGCACCCACCACCAGGCCCCCACCCATGTCTCCCACCACCCCCACCCCCCAGCCACCAGGGGCAGCCTCCACCAGGCCCCCACCCATGTCTCCCAGCACCCCCACCCCCCAGCAGTGCAGGGGCACCCACCACCAGGCCCCCACCCATGTCTCCCACCACCCCCACCCCCCAGCAGTGCAGGGGCACCCACCACCAGGCCCCCACCCATGTCTCCACCACCCCCACCCCCCAGCACTGTGGGGCACCTGCCAGCAGGCCCCCACCCATGTCCAACTCATGTTCACCACCCCCCCAACCCCCAGCACTGTGGGCCACCTGCCAGCAGGCCCCCACCCATGTCCAACTCATGTCTCCCACCACCCCCACCCCCCAGCACTGTGGGTCACCTGCCAGCAGGCCCCCACCCATGTCCAACTCATGTGCCCCACCCCCCAAGCCCCCCAGCACTGTGGGGCACCTGCCAGCAGGCCCCCACCCATGTCCAACTCATGTCTCCCACCACCCCCACCCCCCAGCACTGTGGGGCACCTGCCAGCAGGCCCCCACCCATGTCCAACTTATGTTCCCCACCCCCCACCCCCCAGCACTGTGGGGCACCTGCCAGCAGGCCCCCACCCATGTCCAACTCATGTTCCCCACCCCCCACCCCGCAGCACTGTGGGGCACCTGCCAGCAGGCCCCCACCCATGTCCAACACATGTCTCCCACCACCCCCAGCACTGTCCGTAATGGCCATCCTCCCCTGCCAAAAGGCCCAACCAAATATCACATCCACCCACATATCAAAGGCAATGACATGTTACACACCCAATGTAAATAATGCAAATGAACACATGTCTGTCACACACAATGGCTGCAAGTGAATGTTAAGACACCCAACATGACATGCATGAAAGCAATGAGATGATACGACACATTGAAGGATGAAAATAAAAATGTATTTAAAATCAACTTGAATGGAAATGAAATGAGAAAAACCACAAAGCAAAACAACCAAAAGAAGAAGAATGTCCATGAAAAAAATCAAAAACACACAGCACAATCCAAAAAAATGGTGTCCAAAGTCACAGTCAGAAAAGTAATCCAAGTGTAAATGATAAACAAAAACCATTGCTACATGGCGATGAAAAAAATCCAAAAAATAGACAAATCCATTGAAGAACTATTTACAAGATAATCCCGGGTCCATGAGCCCAACCAAATGAAACCTAACTATGACAACTAACTAAAAACTGAACTACATACAAAAATGTGGCGCATTGTCCAATTGCAACCAAATAAAAAAAATAAATAAAGGAAACCTAACACTAACTTTATAACTATATACAAAGGCGGCGGGCAAGTCCAGCGGCTCACTCCGTGGTGTTCCGGGCCAGGGCATCATCGAACTCCTGTTCGATGTCCCAGAGGCGGTCCTGTTCCATGGCCCCCCGCATGGAGTTCTCCGCCCTGACCATTGTGAGCCGCGCCTCTTCCGCCCGCCGCCGCTCCGCACCTATCTGCTGGCCCAACCGCTGCCACACGGAAGACACTTCCCGTCCTGGGTCCTCCTGCCCTCCGGCCGATGCCTGCCCCTCCGATGTTGATGGCCCGAGCCATGATACCTCCCACGTTGACTCCGCTGCTGCCTCCGACGCCACTGCCTCTGCCAGCACGACGGCATCCAGGCTGATGGAATCCAACGACGCCGTCGTGCACTTGCCCTGCCTGATGATGCCGGCACATCCTCCATCTGCTGGGGTACAGTTGCTGTGGTCTCCACCCCTGCTGGACCTCTGACTCCCGACTGTGGCAGGGATGGGATCCCCACCGAGCTGGCTGCATTGGTCAGGGCAGGTCCACAGGGAGCCCTGGTGGCATCTGGGCCGGAAGACGGCAAGGAGAACGACTGGCGTATAGTCTCCACAGAGGAGGAGAGGGCCGCCAGATTGGCCGACACATGCAGGAAACCCCCGAACATGGACGAACCAAATTGGGCCACGTCGGCACGGTGCTCTTCGTGATGACGTGTGTGCTCCTCCTGGGAAGCACGCACGGCATCACGAATCACAGCCGTGCGCATCGCGACCCCAATCAGGACCTTCTCCATACAGCCAGGGGTCCCCTCGTCCGCAGGTGGAGGGGAGTCAGATGAAATGGACATCCCCTCTACCTGCGGACGGGCCTGGGACGGGGCATCCCTAGTGGTGCATGGTGGTGCACCCACAGGGTCAGGGACAGCAACATGCACACGCCCCTCCCGGTGACCTGTGCTGCCTCCTGCCCCTGCCCCTGGACTGCACCACTTGCACCAGCAGGGATGCCCCCACCAGGCCCCATGTGCGCCTCAGTGGCGGCCTCCTCCTCCTCTGTGGAAACCACCAACCTGGATGGCTCCTCACCGTCTTCCGCCGTAGCAGGCCCCTGTGGGGGCTCACCCACCCCTTCCGCTGCAGCCGTGGGGGCATCCCCGCTGCCTTGCTCCACAGCGCCGTCTCCGCCCTCTTCTTCACTAGCCGCTGCGTAGAGGGAGACATAGAACACAAGCATCAGGGTACTGTACAATGGTCCCCTAGACAGGAAGCAATAGCAGATGAGTGCCACTGTCAAAGTGCACTTCCATCATGTCCCTCCACAACACATGTGCCAGTCCAGGCAAAACACACACAGTGACAGTCATGGTGCATGCCATGGACATTTCCATACATGCCCAATGGACTCTCGAAACATACAATGTAATGGAACTCACATGCATCATGGGTCATGCCTATCACATGCACACACTTCACCTCAGTCACATCCATCTGGCCCCGTACACCCCAATCACAGTGGATACAAGGATGACTAGGCTGCATCAGTGAATCTGTACATTGTCACAGACATGTGTCATGCATCCATGGCATTCACAAGTCACAGACACGCAGGTCAGGCACACAGACATGGATACCATATATGTACCTGGCATCAGCACCCATCCCTCACCCCCACCCATGTCCAGGAACAGAGACTGCCATGTTCTCATGTGTACAATATGCATAGGGCTCCCCATGTTGCATTTCAACACATGCAACAACCGTGCAGTTCCCACATTACTGGTCGCACATGCATTACCATGATGTCCCTGCACACATACATGCATACATGGCCTATGTCACACATACAGGCAAGTATCAGACAACCAGCACACTGCAACATGCCCTGTCTCACACAGCAATGCTTGGCCACTTACCGCTCAACTCCAGACGGGTCTCCCTCTCAAGGACCTGGGCGTGGAGCGCTGGGTGTACGCGTTCCAGGACCCTCATCTGGATGGAACTCATGCGGCCCCGGCCCCCCTCCACGTGGCGCCGGGCCTTTATGAGGGTCCTGGACCTCAAGTCCTCCCAGCGCTTCTTGACCTTCTGGATGGTGCGGGTTGCCACCCCCTCCGCGTTGATGGCAACCACACAGTCGGCCCAGATCCTCTCCTGTCCTTCCTTGTTGGCGCGGGACGATCCGAAGAGGGCATCATACTGCCCCAGGACTTGCTCCACCAGGACACCAACTTCGGTGGCAGTGAAGCTGATGCCCCTCTGCCCCTCTGGCCGGGGGTTGCCACTGGTGCCAGATGTGGATGTGCCCGACATGGCAACCCCACGGGCAGGAGTGGGTGGGCAACTGGGTCCTGGGGCTGGGCTGTGGAGCGATGTTATCCGAGTCGGGAGTCTTCTGTTCCAGCAGGGGTGGACACAGCAACTGGACCCCTGCAGATGGCTGATGTGCAGGCACCAAATGGCAGGGCACGGTGGCAGCAGGCAGGCAGGCAGGCAGGCAGCAGCAGACGGCACGTGGGAGGCTGCTCGGGGCACTGGGGGGCAGTAATTCGGCCTTCTGGGCAGGAGCGTGGTCTTCCGTGTGTTTTCGCGTGGCCAGCTTGATACGGAGTGATTTGGCACGTGAAAATCCTGCACGTCAGCGTGAAAATTGAGGAAAGGCCCTTAGCGCGTAAGCACGTCAGCACGCGTACGCGATTTCATTGAACCAAAGGCCCTTACAGCGTAAGCGCGTCTGTGATGTTTTGCGCACGGGCTTTGCCCTGGCAGGGCTTGGAGATCCTGCGTGCCTTTACACTGTTCTGTACGTGCTTTTCGTGCGGTGTGTGTGTTTTCCATCCGTTGGGGTTCACACACTATTACTTCACAGCGGGTGTTGGCTACGCGTTCTTCTACACGCAAGGCAGACGGTGAGTGGTACCCCGCTCCCCCAGGCCCGATCGCGTGAAAAAGTTCATGCGGACCCCTGAAATACACGTAGCCCGCTCCCCCAGGCCCGATCGCGTGAAAAACTTCACGCGAACCCCTGAAATACACGTAGCCCGCTCCCCCAGGCCCGATCGCGTGAAAAACTTCATGCGAACCCCTGAAATACACATAGCCCACTCCCCCAGGCCCGATCGCGTGAAAAACTTCACGCGAACCCTTGATATACACGTAGCCCGCTCCCCCAGACCCAATTGCGTGAAAGAGTTCACGCGCACCCCCGAAATACACATGCCCCGCTCGCACAGGCCCAATTGCTGTATGTTGCCACTATTGTAATGCGCAGGGACGCTACCGCCTGCCTTCGTGTGGCGGACATGTTTCGGCTTGTGCGTGTCTTTGGCTGTGCGTGGCTTTGCCCTATTCGATTCCATGAATACGTGTGGTTCGAGTGCGTGTGGGCGTTCCGTCTGCTTCCCTGCAGTACAACCCCAGTAACGCCCTTATTTTCGGGCGTTGTTCCACATTCCGCGCGTTACGCCCTGTGTCCCACCCACTTTCTGGTGTATGCGCCGAGGTTGTGCGCTTTCACTGTGCGCGTCGCGCACGCCTTTCGGGATGTTGCAGTGACTTGTGCGCCATGCACGGGTTTGGCGCACATCCCGGGGTGTACACGCGCAGGGACTTCCATGAATCGCACGCGTGCGCGTGCGCCTGTTTTTTCCCGCTTGCGCCTGCTTGCGCCTGCTTGCGCGAAGATTTTCGGCGCACGTTTGTTCCATGAATCGGCCCCTTTGTGTCACAAAAGCAAGTCAGCCAGTTCAATAGCGCCAGTCATAGGATTATCACATAATGTCGGCGCACACCAGCCTGATTTATCGTTTCTTTAGTGGACAAAAAGTCGGGTGAGGCCCATAAGAAATTGTACGGACAAAAGGAGGGTTCGTAGAACACTTTCAACCTGACAACGAACAATACAAACAACATTCTCAGAACACCCCCATTTTGTGTAATTGCAACCATTTCGGGACAACGCAAGTGTTCTTAGAACACATTCAACTTGACAGATTACAATACGGACAGCGTCCTCAGGACAACCCCAGTTTGTGTATTTACGAACATTTAAATACACTGCGAGTGTTTTTAGCTCAATTTTACCTTCCTTGCGAACAAAAAGGACACATACTCCGTCCTCTGAACACCCCACCATTTAGTTTATTTACAAAATGTCAGAACAGCCGTGTTCTCCGCGGACAAATCGAACACAACAAAAGCATATAGCACATAAAAAAACAAAACATTGAACCTATCTCATACTCCCCCACCCTCCCCAAACACTCTTACACACCAACACACTCCACTAAATACAATTTTTAATCCAAGTTTCACCGCGCTGTACGCGGTCGACGGTGAAGACAAAATGGCGGGTGCCAAAGAAAATCTGACATGCTCCACGCCCTACGCTGTCCAATCAGCGAACACGTCGCATGTCCGCGGACATGACGCAAGGCCATGGGCCAATCGGGGCGCTGTCCGCGGAGCGAACAGGGAAGTCCGTCCACGAAGCGAACACAGATATCACTAATTTTTTTGCCTTACATTTTGGTCATTTTTTAAAAAACTACTGGACGGATTTACACCAAATTTGCAAAAGCACGCTTTCGGGACCAAGCCGCCGCTCCTGCCGCAAATTTGGTGTAAATCCGTCCAGCGGTTCGGGCTGTAGCCGTGCGCAAAGTTTTTTCCCATTATGTCTATAGGAAAAAACAAAAGTTTTGGGACCCCCCCTATAACTTTGCCCCCCCGGACCAAACCTCTCCAAACTTTGCAAAAAAATTCAGACTGGGCCATATACTTTTTTTTGCAAAATTTGGTGAGGATTCGTAGTTATAAGCCACCCAAAAACTGCTCCTCCTATGGAAACACCAACTACCGCGTCCATGTAATATATATATATATATATATATATATATATATATATATATATATATATATATATATATATATATATATATATATATATATATATATATATATATATATATATATATATATGCCACGGTAGTGGCCGTGTAGTTATGGTTAAGTTGCTGTTTCCATAGGAAGAGCACTTTTTGGGTGGCTTATAACTCTGCTCCCCCTGGACGAATCCTCAACAAACTTTGCAAAAAAAGTATATGGCCCACTCTGAATTATTTTGCAAACTTTGGTGAGGTTTGGTCCAGGGGGGGAAAAGTTATAGGGTGGGTCCCAAAACGTATTTGTTTCGCTTAGACTGAATGGGGGAAAAACTTTGCGCATGACTACAGAGGAAACCGATGGACAGATTTTCACCAGATTTGCGGCAGGAGCAGCGGTTTGGTCCCGAAAGCGTGCTTTTGTAAATTTGGTGAAAATCTGTCCAGTAGTTTTCTTTAAAACGATCAAAAAGAAGGTATACAAAAATTAGTGATATCTATGTCCGCTCCGCTGAGACACTTCCCTGTTTGCTCCGTGGGCAGGACACCGATTGGCTAGTGGGCTTGCGTCATGTCCGTGGACATGCAACATGTCCGTCGATTGGCTGGAGTGAGGCGTGATGTGCGTCAGATTGTTCCGATGCGCCCGCCATCTTGGATCCGCCGACAGCGCAGCAGCGAACAGAGGCGAAATGCAGTTTTGGGGAGTGTTTTGGTGTGCAAGAGTGCTTGGGGAGGTTCAGGGGGGAAGAGATGGGTAAAATACTGTATTTGTTTAGGGTGCAGGTGTACTGATTTATTAGCCATGCCCGCGCTGTCCGGGATGTTCGTAATTACTGAAAATGAGAGGTGTTCTAAGGATAGTATTCCCATCCGTGCTGTGCGCAGGCACATTTAAACTGTTCGAAGGACACGCATGGTGTCAGCAGACTTTAAAATTAAGTATATGCCGCAGTTAAAGTTTTTCAATCAATGGGTGTCATACTGAGTTATAAGTCACCATGGTTGTGATATGCAGGCCGTAGGCTGTAGGCAAATGTAGGGGAGGACTGGTCCAGGAGACCCCCCTCGCCTGCGCTTTCTCCCCAGGTGAGGGCTATGGCTCTTTGGGCATCCCCTCATGCCACCCGGGCCCAGGTGGTGGAGGGTTCACCCACTGGAGACATTGCCCGCACGTATTGATTGCCCACATGTATTAAAATTTAGATAGGCCCAAAAACCATTTTGTCTGGTAAAGATGGTGTGAGCTCAGCGCACTGTAGCGCGGCCCCCACCCTTGGAGAGTTTCAGTCATCCCTGTTGCCGCAGCACCCTGGCAGATCCGCTGCGAGCACGTTCCCACGAACAAGACGGAGATGAGCTATCGTAATACACTTACATTGTAACAGTTCACCTCCCGCAGTGTATCATCGCTCCCAGCATGACCCGGCCAGCAGGCCTGGGCAATGAAAAGAACAGTAAAATAGTCATCAGATGGCAGACAGTCTTTATATATTAATGTTGAGACCACTCGCAAAGTATGCTTTCTTCCACAAAATCCCTTATATTACAAAAGCCTGTAAAATGTATAAATATAAGAAAGCATGCTTCCATGATATAAGCGATGGCGAGCCCACACCATTGCAGTTGGGTGCTAATAATAAAGGAACGCACCAGGAATCTATTTGTTACGTGTACCACTGGGAAACTTACACCCCATGGGCTTGCGCCATAACTGAACTAATGCTGCTAGAGGACACAAGAAGACGAATGTAACCATACAGAGGGCCCATGTGAAGGATGCACGAGAAGGCGCATGTCATGTGTGCATGTCTAGGCCCCACATGTGCCACCACCGTCACGAACAGTGGCGGGTTACTTTCTATGTTCTCCACCAATCCTAATTCTACCTCACTTACTGCAAATATATATGCATATAACTAAATACTGTACTTGTTAAAACATAATGTATGAATAAGGTGCTCAGACTGGGTATAATCGAGACACATCCAGCAAAGTTTAAATGCATGTTTTGTATTGCTTTGAATAAGTATTTTAGAGTGTTCAAATGTTTGTGATGTTTTTACCTAAATCAGCAACACACGAGGGAGATACCTTTGTGAAATACGTGCAAGGCCATTCCCCCTCCCACCCTGCGAAGGCTGCCAAGGCATGAGAGCAGAGGCCGTGCTGCGCTGCTTTACCTCCCCCAACCAGACTGGAGCCGCTTCAAAGATTTGTAACCCCCTCTGTAGCACCCAAGGCCGCCGCCCGCCACCTGCATTATTTACAGCACAGCAGTAAACCTCTGCCTGAACACACGCGCCCCCTCGTAAACCTCACAACTCACCGGACCATCTCAGACTTATGGCCCTGTGCAATCAGGACACCCAACACTTTGACAACACACAGCGGAACATCCATAAAAACTTCTAGCAAGGCAGAAAGACCTGTACCGCCCATCCCAGGCCCTGAAGCTTAGCCCCTCGACCTAAGGCCCCGGTCAACAGGACACTGGTAACCATGTCTTGACGTATCACCTCCAGACCCCTCACAAGGTGCATTCCTCCTGTGTTGCATTAACCTGTGGTATAACCTATTGAAAGATTTACTAAAGAAGATAATATTGAAATGACTGAATGACTGCGGTGTGCATGGCCTAGGGCAAATAAGTCAGGAAAAGACATTCATCTCTGACACTGGCCGCGATGGCACAACAACACCGCCCGGATGAACTCTGCCACCCTGCCAGGCCCAGCCCAACCCACGAGGCTGACCAGTGACGTCTTCCAGCCAAAGCCAACCACATCGCAGCAGCACCTATAGTTAGTCGTCGCCACCCAATCCCCTTGAACTTGTGCCCCCTATAGTGTGTAGGTTCTTATGACGTTTTTTATAAATATATACGCCTGTCTTTGCTATTGTCAGACAGAGCGCTCTCGGAGTTTGCAGAGTTCTTTGCATGCCCTATTCTGATTGATAAACTCCCATTTACGCTCACCCGCACTCTGTCTTGGCCTTATTCCCATTTTGGGAGAGTCCTTCATTGTCTCTCATTGCGGGGAGGATCGTGCTGTTTGGGGACGCTTGCTTTCAGTGGTGACCCCGATAGCGTGATTTTTATTTCTTCCTAACTCATTATAACCGTCCCCTTTTGGCACGAGAATCTGCGGTCGAAAAGGGATACGCACGGTGAGCCGGCTCCGGGAGGCTGCCCGCCAACGGCGACCGGTACACTAAGAAGTGCGCACTCAATAGAGAAAGGGTACGGGATCCCGGTTGAAAAATCCCCTTTGAGTACCGCTCGCCGGAGCCGGGGCTGACTGTTGAGCTGACGGCGACACTGCCTGGACGGACCCAGTTTCGGAGACTATCGGTTCAAGACGGGCACGTGAGTACTGAGTGTGAGCGATTGTAAAGGGAGCGGGGAGAGAAGTGTAGGACAGGGAACGAGGAGGGGGTACGAAGATATACTAAAGATCATCCTAAAATTTCCTTGCTTTTTCTTTGCATATGGCCATTAGGATTAAGAGGTGAATAAGAGATAAAAGTGACGGGAACCTAGCTCCGAAAGGGGGTGGAAGGCGGCGCCGCATAGTGCTATATTGACTAGTACTGGGAATATATGACGAAGTGAAATACAAGATAAAAGTGTTCAGCAAAAGGGGGCACTGAGAATATATTAGTGATCGCTATTACTTCTTTCTTTTCTTTTTCTTTAGGGGTAGGGGGAGAATAAAAAGCGAGATTAGCACGAACTTGGGAAGAAAGTAAGAGAAAAAGGGTCCTACTAGAAGGGGGAGAGCAGGTTAAAACATATACATATATGCATATGCGCATCCATCTATCCAAATAAGACGGACAGGGACAGCCGGCTAGGGAGGAAAGGGAGGGCAGCTTGAATGGTGCATTGAGTGTTGCCAAGAGGTGTGTGCACCTCGTATGTGTCAGGGGACAATTTGATGTTGTGAATGTGCATAACGGTTATAAATGTATAATAGTTAAATGGTCATGGTAAGTGTGACCGGATAAAACTTTTTTGAAGGCAAAATTGATACAGTGAAGTGAGTGTGTACCTTTTTGATTTCCAGATTGATATTGTCGAAATAAATGATGGGTTGCCCTTGTATGTGCCCCCCCAAGAGAACAGAGTAGACACTGTGTATAGCCAGTTTTGTATTGTGCAATCAGGGGAAGGGGGGAGAGCCCAAACGAGCCCAACATTGAATGTGAAGTAGCATAAAAAAATAAAATAAATAATAATATTGATACTACATTTACATTGTAGTTGCAGACACACAGAGACACACAAGCACTAGGAGAGCACAGAGATGGGGGCTGAAACACCCTTATCACATATTTGTAAGAATCTCCCAGGGTACGCGGAGCGGATTAAGCAATACCACGACCAATGGATAACTGAGTTGAAGGGAGAGGGGTTATCCCAGATATGGCCAGAGGGAGGGTCATTTGATAAAAGTGTTCTGGATATGGTGGCCACATGCATTTATTTGAAGTACAAAGGAAAGCAGTTGCAAAATAGGAGGGAAATATAAGATCTTTGGAGGTTATTTGAAGAGATACCACCGCCTAAAACACCAGCATTAAATCCTGATCTCCCATCCACCACAGACAATCCACTGATGATACAGAAAGATGTCAAAGAATTGTCAAGTGTAGCGCCACCAGTAGAGGTAATAAGTTTGTACCCGATATTAAAAAAGCCTGTACCCGCAGAAGGATACAGTGATCCGACGTATGTGCCTCCCCCGACAACCACTACACCCCACCGGCCCACTGCACCCCCACCATACGAAAGTACGAGGGAGCGAGGCCAGGCGAGTACACAAAGGGTGGACATAGAGAAACTCACAGATGATTTACAGTCAAGACTCTCAATAGCAAAAGATGAGCTCTCGAGGATAAAAGACATGTGCGGACAAACAGCACTTACCGCGGCTAGATCAGGGCGCACGTCTAGAGCACCAGGTGAGAATAGAAAACCTGAAGAGGGGTGGAAGAAAGGTGAGATACTGTTCAGAATTGAAGAAGAACCGACACGAATAATTGAAATAGAGACACGCGAGGGAGATACTGACAATGATGAAAGGCCTATGGGGGATAGAGAGGAATTACTATGTGACATAAGGGACGAGTTAGAAGAAAGTGACAGGTTGAGCATGGCAATGGGAGGGGGAAGCAAAGGGGGGGATGGTACATGTTCAGTGAGAACCCTGGACGATGAGTGGACGGGACGACTAAGGAACAGAGTAGGGAAAATGGCATCACTGGGAACATCAGCAGCCAATAGGTGCGGATGCCACGACGAAAGGAGGGCTACAGCTCCCGTTGATACACAGGGGAGGAGGGAGGCCTAACTATATCCCATGGGCACAGATGGATAAAGCCAATTTATTAAAGCTATTGCCCCCGTTATCAGGAGGGGCAAGTAAGTGGATATACGCCTTTGAGAAACATACTGCTGGGGTACCCCTAGCTATAGGAGATGTGAAAAGTCTGCTCGTATCAGCAGTGGGCGATCAGGCTGAAAGAGTATGGGTTAAAGCCGGTTTTCCGGGAGTAACGTTAGACTGTGACCGCCATGATGGAGCCTCCTTTAACACAGTGCGTGCTAGGGTGTGGGATGCCTTACGCGAAACATTCCCAGACACACCGGACTTACAGTCAGTGATGCAGTGTACAATGAATGACGGGGAGGAGGCTATGGATTACATTTTTCGGGTCCAAGAGATGTGGAGAGCGGAAACGGGCACGCCCTGGTATCAATCGACATCTTTATTTTACTTCATTATAAAAAGAGGGCTCCCAAAGGAAGTGCAGAAGGCGCTCGACAAGATAGCAGGTATTGAAGCAAAGGGATGGCCAGAAATTCAGAGCATAATAGTACACCATTGTAAACGAATAAAGGAGAGGGAGAAGGAGGTGGCGCAGAAAAGATTGGCAGACGAGGCGAAGTTAGTACAGACAAAGTTGGTGAAGGTCGCAGCAGCAGTAGCCGCGCTCCCACACAGCAGGGAGGGAGACGATGAGGAGGAGGGGCTGATAGCACTACAAGGAAGGGTGGCAACTAATTGGGCGGGAACAGGACAGCGGCAGTGGAATGAGCAGGAGCAATGTGGAGGTCCACAGTGGCAAGAGTGGACCCCTCGAGGGGGACGAGGTGGGTACAGGGGCCAAAGAGGAGGTGGAACGGGGTACGGAGGAATGGGAGGAAATGGATGGCAGGGTCCTAGAGGTGCACAAGGAAGTTGCTGGAACTGCGGGCGATGGGGGCATTACTCTAGAGAGTGCAGAAGCAGACCCAATAACGGGTTCCAAGAGGTAGAACAATATGGCCATCCCCACCCGGGAAGCCCATATGGCCTCCCAATGGGACAACAGCAGCTAAGAAACCCAGGCCAAGGTAATGCTGGCCAGCAACAAGGACCCCAGTATAGAACACAGAACCACCCACAAAACAATGACAATATGCAATATACGCCAGGTAACCCTTTCGCGACAACAGCAAACGGGGCCCCCGCACCAGCCCCTTACAACGGCATGTCAGTGGTTTCAGGAAATGTCTTTAATGAGGGGGGGGGCGATGAGACACCCCGCATAGGACAGCCCACAGAGAACACTTGCGTGTCCAGTTCTATCTACCACCTACAATGCAGCAGAGGAACCATTGGTAGGGGCGCAGATAGGAGACAAGCAATTTATATTCATGGTTGATTCGGGAGCGGAGAAATCATGTGTCAGAGAGGGCCGGTTCCCGTTATCTAACAGGAAGTTAGAGACGCAGGGGTTCTCTGGGGCTGTAATTGAAGTTCCTTACACAGAAGCTTTGGATGTAACAGTGGGGGGCAAGACTGTGAAGGCACCCTTACTGTATTACGAACAGTCCCCAATAAATTTGTTAGGGAGGGATCTTCTGAGTAAACTTAACATGACCATATCATTTACTGAGAGAGCAATAGTGTGTTCTACACCCGGGATATGCCCCTTGCGTGCGATGTTGGTAGTGCAAGCCTACACAACCACACAGGAAATACGAGGGCTGCCACAAAATGAGGAAATGTTTATTGAAGGGCTAAAGACTTTGGCCCTCGTAATTCCAGAGCTAAGAAGCATGGACTGGAGGATTCCAGCGGAGTTCCTCTTCCGCCCCATAGTGTGTCCCAACGCAGCACCAGGATCAGTGGTATCGTTGGACTTGCACGCTGTGCAGGTATCAGCGAAAAGGATCGCTGTGATTGGAATGGACAGGGAAGGATGTGAGTGGCGTACAGTGCTGTGTACAAACGCCAACCTCGCCCTACGAGAGGTAACAGATGAGGATCTCTTTTCAGACACAGAAGGGGATGGTGAGATAGTAATGGAAATAGCGATGCCCTGTGACATTTTGATCCAAGCCAGGGAGACCCCCGTCCAATTGATGGCAGTGGTAGGAACACCACCGTCATTTTTTGATGACGACATGAGGCTCGTACCAAACAATTTATGGACAACAGGCCCCCATGATGTAGGGCTGTTGCACGGAGTACAACCTGTGATAATAAAACTAAAGCAAGGAGCAATTTTACCCCGAGTTAAACAGTATCCATTGTCCCGTGAAGCTGAAGAAGGGATAAAAGAAACAATAAATGCACTACTAGCACAAGGAATAATAGTGCCTTCAAACTCCCCATGTAACACATGTATTTATCCAATCAAAAAAGCGAAAGGAGGGTCTTGGAGGATGATACAGGACTTACGCCCCCTCAATGATGTAATTCAGAAGGAGTTCCCTCTAGTCCCGAACCCTGCATCAATACTATGCAGCATCCCAAAAGCGGCATCACATTTCACAGTAGTAGACTTGAAAAACGCATTTTTCTCAATACCCCTGGCTGAAGAGAGTAGATACCTCACAGCCTTCACACTAGGGGGTAAGAGATATGAACACTGCAGACTACCACAGGGATACTGTGAGAGCCCGAGCATATTCAACCGCATATTGCATGAAGACTTGGGAAACCTATAAGTTGAGAGTACGATTATTCAGTATGTAGACGATTTATTAGTGTGTGCACAAGACGAAGCAACATGTAGAAAAGATTCAACAACGCTCCTGACTTTACTGGCCAACAAGGGATACAAGGTAGACAAGGAGAAGCTACAGTACTGCCTGACTGAGGTCCTATACCTGGGACAGCTCATATCAAAAGATGGAAAAAGAATAATTCCCGACAGGGTAGAAGCAATAAGATTAGTAGGAGAACCCACAACAGTGAAAGATATGCAGAAATTCTTGGGGATGTGCAACTATTGCCGAGCATGGATACTAGACTATGCAGCATACACGAGGCCCCTCCTACAAGCACTCAAGGAAGCACAACAGGAGAATGAAAAAATAAAATGGTCAGAAGAAATGAGCATATCATTTCAATCATTGAAAGAGCTAATTTCAAGCGCTCCAGTACTAGCAAACCCTGATTATGGACGCGAATTTTACCTATTCTCACACTGCAAGGGAACACTCATGACAGCAGTACTGACACAAAAAACATCCTTAGGACACAAGCCATTGGCTTACTATAGTGGTACTTTAGATGGCGTGATGCAGGGTCATTTCGCGTGCGAACAATCACTCGCTGCAGCCGCATTCGCGATTGAGAAAAGTGCCACAATAGTAATGGGTTGCCCTGTGACATTGTTTGTGGAACATTCATTATTTGCAATACTTGAGAGATCAAAAAGCACACTGACCACACAGCGGGCGACAGCCTACGAGATTATATTGTCCAGCGCCAACATCCATATAGTGAGATGCAAGACAGTGAACCCCGCCACATTCATTACAGAAGCGTGCACATTAGAGGATATGCAGAACCACGATTGCGCAACCTACACAGGAGAAGGAGGGGAGGACACAGTGGTGTGTGAGAACGCTCTAAGCGAGGGGGAAGTGTACTTTGTGGATGGGTCTGCATCAATTGATGTGGACACGGGAGAAAAACACGTTGGCATGGCAGTAGTGAGGTTAGAAGACGGTGAGTATGAAACACTAGTACAGTACCGCCTCCCATCACATTACTCTGCACAGGCAGCAGAACTGATTGCGCTCATAGAAGCACTACATGCAGCAAAGGGTTGTGCAGTGACAATATACACAGACTCAGCTTACATGACGACGACAGTACATGGAGGTCTAGCAAGATGGGGGCGTAGGGGATTTAGACGGGCAGACGGAACACCAGTACAGCATGCAGAATTGTTGCAAGAGTTAATTGAGGCCCTACAAAACCCTACTGCAGTAGCAATAGTGAAGTGCCAAGCCCATACATCCAACACAGACGTTGTGTCTTTGGGGAACGCGGCAGCGGACGCTGCCGCCAAGGAGGCTTCCTATTTTCAGAAATATGACACAGGTGAGTACATGCTTAAGCACAAGAGAAACGAAGAGCCCCCAGAAGGGTACAACATGATGCCCATATCACAAATACTAGAATTGCAGGAAGGAGCTAGTGCAGAGGACAAATTGACGTGGACAAAACGGGGGTGCAGCCAGTCGGGAACAGACCTACTGTGGCGGCAAAATAACTCAGGGAAAGTGGTAATGCCACTACAGTTACTAGAAGTTGCATTTCAACAGCTACACTTCCCTGCACATAATACCAAACAGCACATCGCAGCGGAAATATAGGAAGAATGGTTCGTGCCCTGTCTCCAGGAGCAGGTGTCTCGATTGGCAATGGAATGTACAACATGCCAAATATACAATTCAGGAATGACATTACGCACACTCCGGGGAACAATTCCTAAACCCATTGGCCCATTCAGAGAACTGCATATAGATTACGCAGACATGGGGGAAAGGTGTAATGGCGCGCGGTACATGATCGTGGTTGTGTGCCCATTTTCAAGGTGGGTGGAAGCAGGACCCTGTGCGCGACCTGACGCCAAAAGCGCCGCCAAGTTCCTAGTAAGGGAAGTGTTCCCGCGCTGGGGAATTTGTGACGTGATTCGCTCAGACAACGGCACTCATTTTGTGAATGAGCTTTTCAAGGAAGTTACTACATTATTGGGAATAAAACATAAATTGTGTTCGATTTATCATCCCCAAAGTAATGACGTAGTGGAAAAGATGAACGGATTGTTAAAGGGCAGGTTATCAAAACTATGCTTTTCATTGAAGAAGAATTGGATTTACTGTCTACCCCTTGCGCTATTTGAATTGAGAAATCAGCCAAGCAAAGACCGCCATTTGTCCCCGCACGAGATCGTGACTGGGAGACGAATGAATACAGCACACTCTCCACTGCGCGAACACTCAGATGCTCACAGAAGCGCCGCAATATTGGGAGATGAGTTTACAGACTATTTAAGGAAATTGACAAGGGCAGCGCGCGTCATATCAAAGCAACTCTCCCCACCCTTCACTAGAGAAGAGGGAAACGTAACAGGATCTGTCACGGAGCCAGAGCAACAGCTACAGCTGATGCCAGGCGATTCAGTTTATGTCAGAAGCTTTGTGCGTCGGTGGAATGCACCACGATTCCATGGCCCATACGAGGTAATATTTTGCACGCCCACGGCAGTGAAGGTGAAAGGCTTGAGGTACTGGGTGCACTTGACCGATGTACGGAAAGCATACAGCAATGTACAAGAGGAGGTAGATGAGGAGGCACAGACAACAGCAAACGATGCAACTGAGCAGAATGTCTGAATATGAACTTGTGTGTGTGTGTTAGCACTGGACTTGAATGGGAGAATAACTGATAAGAATATTAAAAAAAAAAAAAAAATGTTTTCTTTTTTATCTTGTTGAGTTGTATGTAATTAATGAAATGACCAAATTATGGCCTGTATACACCCTTGTCTGTGAATACCCCTCCCCGCATCCCCACCCGCTTCCATTCCCCGTCAAATATATATTGGCACCGATGGTGCTAGCAAAATGTTAACATGCATGCACTTAATGCACTTTTATATCTCAAACAGGAGCTTCCATGGCATCCTACGGGCAGCCTGCAACGGATAGAGTTAGTAGAATGAGAGAATTAGTACATGAGAGATGCAGATATTCGTATGAGTGTGGATTATCTGTATGCATCACATTGTTTTTTATGATAATGTTTGGCCTGGTTACATATTGGTTTATAGCGTTCATCTCTATCGAGATGAACGAGGGGGGAGGTAGTAACAGCACTACTGGGCGGATTAACAGCACTACCGGGCCCAATACAACTACAAGTGTCAATACTAGGGAAGGTGATTTTTTGATATGGGACGGAACTAAACTTGTATGGGGGTATCATACCACACCATCCAGTGCTGTCACCTTACAAAGAAAAAAGCCACAAGGTGGAATGCAGAACAACACAGTGTCTCCACCAGGGGTATCTAATTACAATGCCCACAGTCTAAATGACCGAAACCCGTCTGCCATATCATGGTTGTATAACACCCCCACCAGCCAGCCTGCCCCCATACTAAAAAACAACCTGCCAGATAACGCCAGGAAAGAAGACGAAAAGCTACTAGCAATGCACGAAATATTATATGATGAATGGGCCAAGGGGGGCGGGAATGAGAAAGGGGGGTCTAGTTTGTCCCTTGCCCAGGGAGTTGGGAAGTACATGAGGAACAAGAACAACAGACGGAAGAGGGAAGCAGGGAGGAGGAAGTATGATGAGTACTATGGGCTAGGTCTAGATAAGATGGAAGACCCACGACACCCCCATCAAACAAATAAGTGGTATGCAGATATGAGTGCCACAGCTAAACAAACAACAAACGAGAGCTGTTATGTCTGTTCCCTCATCCCTCACGCATCAGGTACACCCAAAGTATTGTTACCCAAAGAGTTGCCAATTGTAGATGCCCAATGTCTCCTTCATCTCACGTTATGCAGGATTAAGAACACCTTCCAGGCACACGAAGTGACTTTTCAAATGCTGCAGAACGAGAAAACGTGTTACCCAAAAACGGCAGGGGTGGTATGTTTGAAAGAACCATTTTTTGTAATAGAAGGGACACTTTTTTCTGACAACAAGCGGAAGGATGAAGAAGTATCGTGCAAAGCGGAAGCACTGAGAGGTGTGGCACCGGAGAAATTGCAGTGGATAGAAGAAACATGTACACCAGTATGGAGAGAACACATTTCAAAACTAACTTGGGTAACTGCCATCGAAAAACCTTTCAAACTACAGAGCGAAATGGACTATGAACTGTGTTTTAAAGGAGAAGGGAGGACCCCCATGGGAACAAACAAGAACTGTAACAAGACCCTCACCATCCCAGATCTAAGAAAAGGGACTGCAGCCCTCATGGACACATACTGGGTATGCGGTAACCAGGCATACCTACACCTCCCCCCGTCATGGAGTGGCAGCTGCTCAATGGCCACTCTGCACTCAGCCCTAATGGTGATACCAGAAAGCCACATCGATGGGAGCAAAAGGACACAGGAACGCATGCAACAGAGTGTGGCTCAACCAACTGCAGAGTCACAAATATCCTGTCTTCCGGAAGCAAGGGAGAGGTGCTGACCCGTAACAGACGAGCATCAAATTACATATCAAAGGCATCATCAGAACTATTGGCTCAGATCCCAGACAAATATTGATTATTCAGCTTAGCAGAAACATTTTTTGCCTCGCTCGTCTCAAGTGTCCAAGCAAGGGCAAACGCAAAATGGCTCCAGATAACCCGCTGGGAATTGATTCAGCTGGCAAACGACACTGAAGAAGGGTTCAATATAATAAAGGTGGAACTAAGAGCTTTACGACTAATGACCATGCAAAACAGGTATGTGCTGGACCTGTTGACGGCGATGGACGGCGGTGTTTTGGCGAAAAATAGGAAGTGCCTGCTGCACTTTCGTACCTTCTGAAGACGCAGAGAATGGCTCCCTGTCCCATGTGATCGAAGCAGTCCACAACCTAGGAGAAAAAATGAAAATGGAAGGTGGAGCAGAAGACAGTACATGGTTCGACAACATCTTCTCCTGGGTCCCCTCATGGCTTGGAACAACTGTGACATTTTTGATACCAGCTGTGGTGTTCCTCCTTTTACTTTTTTGCCTGTGCCAGGTGGGTCTTCGAGTTTGTGCTAACGCAGTACCAAATGGTGCAATGATGATGGTGACAATGGGCAACTCACACGGTACAATAAAAACGATGCAAGAAGCACAAGTACAAACAGGGATAGATAACACACCCAGGTACCAACTGGTGCCTATGTACCACGATAAGGATATTGTAGATAAGTTGTGGCACACCACCATCAAAGAGCCCCGTATACTAGAATGGTATGAGGAAGTTTGGGTAGATTTGGAAGGAGATGGTGGATGTATATATCTAACGTGTACCCCAGATGAATACGCCCGGAGAGGTGAGAGCTTAAGGGGGGTGTGCAGAGCATGGATGCCCATCAAAGGAACTCCTGCATGGGATGAGGCGGTGATGGACGAAGCAGAATGTAGGAGGATAGAAGATTTAAAGAATTTGTTACTTTAGTAACGAAAGGGGGGAAATGTAGGGGAGGACTGGTCCAGGAGACCCCCCTCGCCTGCGCTTTCTCCCTAGGTGAGGGCTATGGCTCTTTGGGCGTCCCCTCATGCCACCCGGGCCCAGGTGGTGGAGGGTTCACCCACTGGAGACATTGCCCGCACGTATTGATTGCCCACATGTATTGTCTGGTAAAGATGGTGTGAGCTCAGCGCACTGTAGCGCGGCCCCCACCCTTGGAGAGTTTCAGTCATCCCTGTTGCCGCAGCACCCTGGCAGATCCGCTGCGAGCACGTTCCCACGAACAAGACGGACATGAGCTAGCGTAATACACTAACATTGTAACAGTTCACCTCCCGCAGTGTATCATCGCTCCCAGCATGACCCGGCCAGCAGGCCTGGGCAATGAAAAGAACAGTAAAATAGTCATCAGATGGCAGACAGTCTTTATATATTAATGTTGAGACCACTCGCAAAGTATGCTTTCTTCGACAAAATCCCTTATATTACAAAAGCCTGTAAAATGTATAAATATAAGAAAGCATGCTTCCATGATATAAGCGATGGCGAGCCCACACCATTGCAGTTGGGTGCTAATAATAAAGGAACGCACCAGGAATCTATTTGTTACGTGTACCACTGGGAAACTTACACCCCATGGGCTTGCGCCATACCTGAACTAATGCTGCTAGAGGACACAAGAAGACGAATGTAACCATACAGAGGGCCCATGTGAAGGATGCACGAGAAGGTGCATGTCATGTGTGCATGTCTAGGCCCCACATGTGCCACCACCGTCACGAACAGTGGCGGGTTACTTTCTATGTTCTCCACCAATCCTAATTCTACCTCACTTACTGCAAATATATATGCATATAACTAAATACTGTACTTGTTAAAACATAATGTATGAATAAGGTGCTCAGACTGGGTATAATCGAGACACATCCAGCAAAGTTTAAATGCATGTTTTGTATTGCTTTGAATAAGTATTTTAGAGTGTTCAAATGTTTGTGATGTTTTTACCTAAATCGGCAACACACGAGGGAGATACCTTTGTGAAATACATGCAAGGCCATTCCCCCTCCCACCCTGCGAAGGCTGCCAAGGCATGAGAGCAGAGGCCGTGCCGCGCTGCTTTACCTCCCCCAACCAGACTGGAGCCACTTCAAAGATTTGTAACCCCCTCTGTAGCACCCAAGGCCGCCGCCCACCACCTGCATTATTTACAGCACAGCAGTAAACCTCTGCCTGAACACACGCGCCCCCTCGTAAACCTCACAACCCACCGGACCATCTCAGACTTATGGCCCTGTGCAATCAGGACACCCAACACTTTGACAACACACAGCGGAACATCCATAACAACTTCTAACAAGGCAGAAAGACCTGTACCGCCCGTCCCAGGCCCTGAAGCTTAGCCCCTCAACCTAAGGCCCTGGTCAACAGGACACTGGTAACCATGTCTTGACGTATCACCTCCAGACCCCTCACAAGGTGCATTCCTCCTGTGTTGCATTAACCTGTGGTATAACCTATTGAAAGATTTACTAAAGAAGATAATATTGAAATGACTGAATGACTGCAGTGTGCATGGCCTAGGGCAAATAAGTCAGGAAAAGACATTCATCTCTGACACTGGCCGCGATGGCACAACAACACCGCCCGGATGAACTCTGCCACCCTGCCAGGCCCAGCCCAACCCACGAGGCTGACCAGTGACTTCTTCCAGCCAAAGCCAACCACATCGCAGCAGCACCTATAGTTAGTCGTCGCCACCCAATCCCCTTGAACTTGTGCTCCCTATAGTGTGTAGGTTCTTATGACGTTTTTTGTAAATATATACGCCTGTCTTTGCTATTGTCAGATAGAGCGCTCTCGGAGTTTGCAGAGTTCTTTGCATGCCCTATTCTGATTGATAAACTCCCATTTACGCTCACCCGCACTCTGTCTTGGCCTTATTCCCATTTTGGGAGAGTCCTTCATTGTCTCTCATTGCGGGGAGGATCGTGCTGTTTGGGGACGCTTGCTTTCACCATACACCCAAGACTCTAGGCCCTGGCCACAACCACCACAGCATATCACACCTATAGATCACACCCATAGAATTGAATATCTATTAGGTGGTTGTGGGCAGGGCCTAGAGTCTTGGGTGCTAATTGAGTATATGCCGCAGTTAAAATGTTTCATTCTATGGGTGTGATAATGAATTATAAGCCACCATGGGTGTGATATGCTGCGGTGGTTGTGGCCAGGGCCTAGAGTCTTGGGTGCATGGCTGCACGCCATAGGCCGTAGGCCATATACCCAAGACTCTAGGCCCTGGCCACAACCACCGCAGCATATCACACCCATAGATACACCCATAGAATCGAATATCTAACAGGTGGTTGTGGGCAGGACTAGAGTCTTGGGTGCATGGCCAAAGGCCATAAGCACTGAAGTTAAAATCCACCATGGGTTTCATATAGTGTGCTGGTTGTGGGCAGGACGTAGAGTCTTGACCAAAGTTATAAGTACTGAAGTTATAAGGTAGCATGGGTGTGATATGGTGCAGTGGTTGTGGTTGTGATATGCTGCGGTGGTTGTAGCCAGGGTTTATAGTCTTGGGTGCATGACCGCAGGCCGTAGGCTGTAGGCTGTACACCCAAGACTCTAGGCCTTGACCACAACCACTGCACCATATCACAGCCATAGATCAAACTTATAGATTCGAATATCTATCAAATGTTTGAAATTATACTTACTGTTTCATTTATTGAGATTCGATATATTTTTAACATGAGTTTGGTACCTGGAGGAAGTATTCTTATTCAATTTCTTTGATAAAAGAAAAGAGCATGTTAGTTTATGTATTCTATAAAGATTTATTACATTGCATAATAGACATTTCAGCTTTTTTTTGGACCCTCATATTTGGTTTACAAACCAGTGTACTGTGCATTTTGCTCAGTTACTGTGTTTGTTTTTCAAATCATTGGGTCGATGAAAAAAAAAATCCTTTTCGGATTAAAAAAACCTTTTTTTTGTTATGCTACAGTCTATTTGTTTGTTTCCTTTCGGTGTTCACTTGTTGTTTCTGGTTAATGTTCTATCTGTTGGATTGTTGCATATTTCTGAAGCAGTTAGATACTTGTTGGCGTATTCGAACTGTTTATAGTTTTTTATTTGAATTTTTGTTAATGTTTAAGTACGGATTAGTTATTCAATTTTGGTTTTAAGAAGATTAAATAAGTGTTTCTAAGATTTTCAGCTAATCTCTGCTTTGGAGTAATGGTGCGATCATTACATTCGAACCATCCACATTTTTTTGCAGATTTCTGAAGCAGTTAGATGCCTGTTGGCGTATTCTAACTGTCTATTTTTTGTCACAATTTAGTGATATTCATTTATCTGTTTGGTTGGATTTTGGTTTTAAGAAGATTAAATAAGCATTTGTAAGATTTGCTGCTAATCCCTGCTTTAGAGTAATGGTACTATCATTACATTCGAACCATCCACATTTCTTTTTAATATATGCAGTGTAGTGCCCTGCATTGGTTGTGGCTCCTGCGTGGTAGATTATACCTATTGTTGTGAAGGTTTTCTTACCAAGTGTTTCTTGACCGTGTGTGAATCCAGTCAGCTTGCAGTTTATTTTGGTACCATCTGCATTGTAACGTAGAAGCATTAGTATTACGTAGTTACTATGTGTTTGTATTGGTAAGGTGGAGCGATTATCTGAATTGCAGGTAGTACATGATCTGCCATGGTTTGCATTTTGTACAAGTTGCTGAAATGGAATGGATTCACAATTAGGTATGAATACATACACAAAGCGCTCATTAGGGATTTGTTCTTGTGTCACATTGTTGCAGAGAGTGCGTATATGTTTCCACATGTATGAAATCTGGAAGATTTTATTTATATGTATGTTTTTGTTTTCCAGTACTTGTAGTAAGTACATTAGAAATTCTTGTGGATCTTCTTGTGAGTTTATAGTGAATTTCACCATTCTAGCACAGTAGTCCAATTTTTGTCTTATTCCATGAACACTATAAGTGTTGTCAGGATTGTTTTTTGCATTTCTATAAAAGACTAACATTTGCAAACACAATTGGTCTGTACTGTGTAAGTAAATGTTGTCAACAATTGGTGGCAATTGAAATAGAATATTCATTGCTACATTTCTGTAACAACTTACACCAGTTACATTTGAAAATTTGAAGAACCAGATAGTTCTGTGTCCAAGTCATTTTTTCAGAGTGTGTGTTGCTTCTTTGAAGAAGTACCTGAGTTACTTTGACTTATAGGTTCTTCTTTGGTTGTGGTAATTGATGAAGTATTAGCTTCGTTTACTCTCTTTAGAGGATTTGTAGTCAGATTCTGTTGCATTTCAGTTTGAATTAGTTTTCTTTTGCAACGTTTTCCTTTTTTGTGGAACAGGATATGCTTTTAGGTGGGGGTGTATAGTGAACGTAGTCTATTGTATTCTAGAATGCAAGGAATATCAGCGTTGACTTTACTTGCATCAAAGTTGATTAGAAATAGACTGTCAAGTGTACATAAGCGTGATAGTGCTACGTAGGTCATGCCTTCTTTAAAGACTGTGTTACCAATATCTATCAATGCTTTGTCTAGGGTAAAATCTTGGGATTTATGAATGGTGACTGCATATGCAAGATTTAGAGAAAAGTGTTCTCTGCGTACATACATGTCTTTGAAGAGAAGAAATCGAGCTGTTGAGCGCCCTATCCTTTTTACTTCTGAAAGTTTGTCGAAGAGAATATTGACAAACTGAATGTTGTTGTCATGTGGGTATGTTGGAAAGCCAACAACTGTACCCAGTGCTCCATTAACTAGTCCTTGCTCCACGTCAAGGTTACGTTTAAGCATTACTCTACAGTTTAAGGATAATTTTAATATTTTCTCCAACCCAACTGTGTTGGAGATAGAATTTTCTAAGGTATTTAGTCTTGTTGTGGCTTGTTGACACATTGGTAGTGTCATACCATGTACGTCCAGTTTGTCTGTGGAGCAAATTTCAATTATTGGTTGCATTTCTTTTTTTAACATTGTTTCATTGAATTTAGAACAGCTTGCAAGAGTTGGCATTAAGGCCATACAATTGACATTTGTGTGCGCTAATTGTTCCATAACATCAGTAGCACATGAGTTATCGCCATAAAGTGCATGGATGTGCCGGGTCATTAATATTGTTTGTGCTTCCTTGAGATAGTACACCAACTTTAATACTTTTTAAAATGTTGACATTGGTGAGGTCTGTAGATTGGCGCATGTTTTCTGTTAATTCTTTGTATTGGAAATGCTGACAAAGGTTCACATTTCCTATGCTGCCAACAGTTTTACGGCAGAGTTTGTGTCCTAAGGTTTTAAAAATAGGTTCACCTTTCACTGGTGTCAATTGAAGAAGATCTCCGAAAACAATAATGTGTTTTCCTCCAAAGAGTTCTTTGCAGTTTGTTTTAAGTACTTCTTGCAATCTGAGGTGAGTCAAAGCCAACATTAGGTTGGAGACCATGCTCACTTCATCAATTAGTAGCATTTTCATTTGTTTTAATTACTCTGCGTAGTTCCATTGCATCGTTTGTAATAGTCTTATTTGTTTTGGTGTTCTACTGGAAGGAGTAGTAATCGGTGTAACGTGACAGTGCATATGTTGTAGGCAGTGGTCAAAGTGTATGAAAAGGAGCAGTGGAACTATCTTCCCTGCTGGCCTGCCCCCGCTCCCCACAATCCCCACCACCAAGCCCTCTCCCACACACAATACAAACCCCCAACCACTAGGACCTGCTGTTTAAGGGAACGTTCAGTGCAGTGCACTGAAAGTGCAAGCTGCAACGGCTTCCTACATTTTTATTTTAAAACAAAACCTTTCTTGAACAGTTTCTTTTTAAAATAAAAGTATAGGAGCTATAAACTGTAATTTAAAAAAGTAGAGGAGCACCGCTCCCGACCGCTCCCGCTCACTTCGACCACTGGTTGTAGGCAGCTAAACCTGTGGGGCAGTTACAACAGCTGACAGTTTGTTGTTTGTCATTTGTTGAAGGAACTTGCTGATGATTTTGATTAAGAATGTTTTGCCTGAACCAGCTGCACCACTGACGTATAGCAGTATAGGTTTGTAATTTTGGCAGGTACATTCTTTATTTTCATGTTGTACACCATGTGCAATTTCCTTTGTTACTTCTTCAAAAATGGTGTGCTGGTCTTTGTTAAGTTTTGATTGTAGTACAGTTAAGTCTTCTGTATCTTCTTCATAGTGACACATGATGTTTTAAAATTCTGTCATAGCCAATTCTGCCTCATTTGCTATTAGTGGCTGTCCCAGTGATTCTTGGCTTCCTGTTACAGAAGGTTGACTACTGTCGGAAATGTCCTTATCTAGTTGGGCCTGGAGTTCTTCTTCGTGTTGCTGTTCATTTTGCAACATTGTTTATACTACATAAAGTTCACATTGGTGTTAGTGCTTTCATTTGCTTTGAAAGCTTCTTCATAGCAGTCAGAGTTATCTAGTATCTCTTCTTCTTTTCTCCATGGTTTAAAAAGTTGTAGCAGGGACATGTAATATAGTTATTTCTGTTGAAGAGTTTTTAATGAAAATTTGATATGATTAATTAAGCTTCGTTTGGTAAGTTTCACTGAGCTGCCTTCTCAATCTGTCACTCTATATCTACCTTTGATTTCATCGGGTTTTATGTTATTTTTGTATGCAAAGTTTTGGGCTATGTGGTATAGACACATGTTTTCCAAAGTGGTACTCCTGTTCGGGTAGTATGTGTCTAGTAAATTGTTTTTCACAATGTCTTGGCTGTTGGGATAATTTTTGGCTATTGTTTCTATGTCGTCATATGATTTGAGAACTCTTTTTCTAGATTTAGCAGGACCAAGACTTAGCCATACTATATTTTCAGATTTTCTATACAAAGCAGTACTGGTTAAACGATCTGCAGCTTCGTAGGCGCCACATTCTCTATGAGAGAGCATTTTTATGCCTAATCTGTACAATTTCTAAGATAGTGTTTTGTCTGATGATAGGTCATTCCAGAGGTCTTGAAGCTCTGTTTTTTTCTGCTTTTGTTAAGTAGGCTGTAACATATCGTGTAACTGCAGTGGAATTGTCTGCAATGTACTGCACATCTATGTTTGCATTCCATAAGAGGGCAATGATTGCATTGTAATCATTGATATATTTTGATTCTTCTGTTCTTTTTATGTAATACGTGTTCTTAGGTGATTTACCTTTAACACTATGGGCTTTATTACACGGATGGCGGTGGACCAAGGTGCTATTAGCACCTTGGTCCATGCCGGTAAAATACTGGCACCGCCTTGGTGGAAAGGGGAATTACCGCCCTATTCCAAGGGTGGTGGGGCAGTAATTCCCCCTTCCCCCATTGCCCTTCCCCATTCCCATTATTGCCCCATAGGGCATAATGGGAATGGGGAAGGTGCTAATTGCGGCACTGTAAATTGCGGTACCGTAATTAGCTCCCTGGTCCCTTTGCGGGTTGGTTTTTAATGCCTGCAAAAAGCAAGCGTTAAATTCCCCAACCCGCAAAGGGACCTCGTAGTAAAAAGGCTCAAAAGGTTCCAAAAAGTATGTAGATCGCCAGGGACATTGTCTGGGACATGTGCAATGGCGATCTTTTGCTGTAAAATACTTTGGATTGTCCAAAAAAAGTACTTTTAACATGTTCTGGGACCTGGACAGTGTCCGCAAAACAGGACATACGCTCAGCGTGGGTTCGGTACATGATGACGTTGCGGACACGTTCGTGAATGGGAAGACTGTCCGGAGGACACCAAATGTAGAGGGACGGTTGTGCGCATGCGCGCGGGTGTTCTACGGACAGCGTTCGGGTCCTCAAACTAATTAAAAGTGCGACACACATGCGACGGACAGTTACAGACAGGCGTGATGTTTGTAGGACCTTTGGGTGTGGTGCGCATGTGTGTAGATGTTCTACAGACATTGTGGACAGTTCCATTTAAATTACAAACAGTACGAACAGGTATAGTGTTCTTAGGACGCCTCCATTTTGGTTAATTGCAGACATTCCGGACATCGAGTGTGTTCTAAGAACAGTTCCATTTTGATCGCGGATATTACGGACAGGTATAGTGTTCCTAGGACACCTCCATTTTAGTTAATTGCGGACATTCCGGACATCAAGTTTGTTCTAAGAACAGTTAAATTTTGATTGCGGACATTACGGACAGGTATAGTGTTCTTAAGACACCTCCATTTTGGTTAATTGCGGACATTACAGACATCGAGTGTGTTCCATTTTGATTGCGGACATTACTTTTCATGAAAAGTAAATGCACATGTGATATCATCAGTGATGTCATCAATGACATTTGTGATGTCATCTTGGATGTCCTGGGTGTTAGTCTTTGCAATGCACGGTGGTGGCGCGAGTTATGGTTGCTTAGCTTACCATAACTGGCGAATTTCAGGAGTTTTTCGGTTTTACTTGGAACCATAATGTCCCTTTAACAAAGTTTTTTTAAGGAATTTCATAGGTTTTTAGTAGCGCAGCTTAACCATGACGTCCCTTTAACAAAGTTTTTTTACTGAATATATATAACGTTTGATTTGAGTAATGGATTTGGCTGACATTTCAAAAGTGATTAAAAGTCTATGGGCCCCCCAGACTGCATAGTTTTGTGAAGATTTTTTAAACAATAAAAAAAAGTTATTAAGCATAAAAAAGAAACATTTCCAAAAGTGTGGCCTACTTCCCATTCTTTTTCCCATTGACAGAAAAGGTAAATGTTTTCCAAAGCGCACAGCCTAAACCGCTGAACAGATTTGGACCATGTCCAAAACAACTAGGGCAAGAAGCGTTGACTTGCAAGCCATGCATGTTTTGGGTTTACTCCGTGCCGCAGTTATTTTAAAATTTCATTGAGAAGGGGGTGCCCCTTCTCCAAACATTATAGGTATATCTCCCATGGTGCATTGCAGGATCATGGTTTTCAGAAATGAAACGACCACCATCTTGTTTTTCTCTCGATGCAAGTGATTTTTGTGGCTATAGCCGAGGTAATGGGGAAATGAAATGCTGTAAAAAGCTATTTGCAGGTCAAAAAACAAACACATTCCATCAGGGTAGAGGTGGGGGGTGGAGTTGTAGGGGTTCCGGGGACTGAGTTTGCAACACAAAGCTTTCTGTAGCCTCGGCTACAGCCGTGAATAGCCAACATCTGAAAGAAAATTGCGTCACAGAAGCAGCATGTTCTCTGGGGTGAAAGGGAGCGGGCAGGCCGTCTGTGGAGTGGGGGGAGCTGGCACATATGAGGGGATGCTTGGTGATGGCCTGGGGGGCAGGGAAGCATTTTCTTTTTGGTGTTTTGCTGATATTCGTGGCTATATTCGAGTTTACAAAGGACTACAGAGAACCGTGGGTATGTGTAGTTCGGTACCCGCAGTTACATTTTTTAAAAATAATTATTTATTTAAAGATATCTTTATATTTATAATGACGTCAGGGATGAGCCAGTAACTCAATTGCAATACAGGTCCCCCAATTCATGCAGTAACCAGGACAGATTCTGCTTAGCTTCAAATTGAGAAAGGGGCCAGCCTCCTCAGGCCATGTTGCCTGATAAATGAGCCAAACTTACAAGACCACTTAGAGGAATGGGCCGGTCCTTTTCTTGCTTTGAAGCTAAGCAGGGTCTGCCACGCTTTGAAGTTAAGCAGGGTCAGTCCCTGTTACTGCATGGACGGGTGACCAAATGCACATCTGAAATATTTACTTTTTTAAACCACGCTACTGTCAATTCTTGAAGTATTTGCACCCAGAGACAATTCTTTGCCTTTTGTTGAATTGCATTCTGGTATTTGTAGTCTCCCATTCAATAATAAAAACATCAGTATTTTTACAGCAACAGTGGGTTTCCCAAACACGCAGTAACTGGGACGAACCTTGTTTAGCTTCAAAGTGAGGAAGGTGTCAGCTCACTAAGGCCATGTTGCCTAATATATGGGCACACTTTTAGAAGAACACTTGGAGAAACATGGCCTAAGGATGCTGGATCTCTCCTCGATATGAAACTAAGCAGGATCAGTCCCAGTTACTGCATAGATGGCAGACAGCTCACAGTCCTGAATGCCGTGTGCTTTTTTAGTTTTAAATATCTCATAACACACAGCATCCACATTTTTATAAAACAGAAAAAATCCAGTTAAAGAAAATCACATTTACGCTGAACATTGCTATCCAAGAACCATGGCCTTAAGGAGTTTGAGATGCAGCACTTAACCGGTATGCTACTAAGATGTTATGGTTTGGGTTTTCACAAGTTTTATAACTAGCCTCTTATCATATGAAATGTATGTGGACACTGGCAGAGCAGGGTTCAAGTCGCTATGTATTATTTAACTAATTTAATTTAATAAAAAGAACAGCAATGCAAGTGTGAGGTGGCAAGGTTTGTTGCAGGGCAGTCCTGTGATCTTATTTAACATGAGGGCATTTAGATGTGGCTGCAATGTCAGCCAGGTCCAAACATCCCTTGCTCCAAAATAACAGCAGGCTGAAAAGGGCATGCCAAAATGGGTGCTGCAGGGGAATGTCTGTGCCAAATCAGCCCATGCCAAAATGATGGTTCCAAAAAGGGGTGTGCTTCTTGGAGAACGCTGCTTAACCAAAGTGCGTGCTCCACAGAAAATCATTTAATCTCACTGTGCATTGCCTAAAAACAATGTGAGTTCTCAATTTTTAAATAGTTCATAACACACGGCATCTGCATCATTTATTTTTTTAAACCGTGCTGTCAGTGCTTGCATTTTTGGCACTCAGAGACAGTTTTTGTCACCTTTTGCTGAACTGCATTCTGGTATTTGTAGTCTCACAGTCAAGATGGGTGGAATAACTGTACACTTTTGCCTAACACAGTTCCTATAAGGAGTTATATATTTGAGTGACATTATGGTGTGTGTACTTTTGAAGTTAGCTCTATAGAGCAGAGTATTGTTGAAAGACAGACATGGGGATGAGGATGAGAAATGATGAGAGGCAAGTATGTAATGAGTATTTGCCCACAATGTGTCAAGAGAGTTTGCAATCCTGGACAGTGGTGCAGTTATTTTCCCCTGATTGTGGTTGCTTTACAGGGCACCAGTAAAGGACACATGTGGGTGGACAGCTTAACTTTTTTTTGTGTGCCAAAAAATGCAACATTTTAATCATTATTCAAAAATCTTTCTCTGGGGGAGATCATCCCACCCAAAACCCCTTTGGCTGGTATATTTATTTGAGTTATTTATGCCCCTCCAATTAAAAGATTCACCAGCCGCCACTGTTACAGAGTCCATAGGTGGGACAAAGTGGTAGCAAGCACATTAGCCCACCGAGTTTTAAGGAAAAGCCAACAGCCAATGAGAATAGATCCAAGGGTAAATATATGACAGCGACAAATATACTGCATCCACACTCAATTTAGTAGTTTATGGTTGGTTTACTATTGTTCCAGAAACCTGTAAGTGTTCAGAGGCAGTGCCTGGTAGAGGTCTGCTGGGGAATTACCTGAAAGAGTTCGGTCTTGTAGAAGATTCAGCAAATCATCCCAGTGCAAGGTCTCAGCCAAGAAAGCCTACCTCTGTCAAGTCAAAGGGGAAACCCCTGGTCAAGGAACAAAGATTTCAAAGACTGGGGAAGAAAACATCCAATCCTAAAGTACCTACAACTGGTGTTGACATACCCTATCCAGTATCTGAACTTCACTGAGGAAGAGGTACTGTCTGAGATTCTCAACCATAGTGATCACCCTGAAGTGAACAGTTTACTTTCAGAAAGGGTTCTATCTGGGGAGGAACTCAGAAAAGGTCAGAGAGAGTGTCCATCATACCAGGGTCCAGGGCTGGAGACTATAAGAGGTTGTTGCTTCCTCAGTCTGAGGCACTTCCTCCTGCAGTTGGCACAGGAATTTCCCCTTGCACGTCATTGTGGAACAGAAAAGACCCAGGAGAGGTTAAACATGTTTTTCTATTGGCCTAAAATGGAGGCCCAGATAGAGACTCAAAGCAAAAGCTGCCCCACTTCCCAATAGCCTAGCAATAGTGGAACAAATATCCAAGTTCCTTTGGTCCCACAACCAGTAGTGGGTATACCATTTGAGAGGGCAACAATAGACATTGTTCATTCTATAGACTCCCTCCACATCCCTCTGGCAATAGGTGAATCCTGGTCATCAGCCATCCCACTTAGGGCAGTGACTGCCAAGGCAGTTGCTAGAGCCCTGCTTGTGTCATACAGAGGCATCACCCACTTTATAGCTAACTATATGCAGGCATTTGTGGAAGAAATATGGGATTTTCTACAAGAATTCCTCTGCATACCATCTACAAATGAATGGACTGGTTGAGAGATTAAATAGAACATTAAATCACATGATCGGAGCTCTTGAAAAACCCCAGAGAAGGAAAAGTGACATTCGCTTACAATGGACCTCATTACGAGCCTGGCTGTCTGGAAATAAGGGTGCCGGTATAGCAGCACCCTTTCCAGACTGGCAGACTCTGAGTATGCCTGCAGGGGTTGTTGCTCCCAGCAAGCCCCGAACCTCAGAGCCATAAGTGGATGCGGGTAGGGCCTAGTTCTTATATAGATCTAATTCCGGGGATGTTGTACCACTGCCTTGCATAATAAAGACAGATTGGACTACCCCACCATATTTTTCCAAATGTGTCCCCGCTTTGTGTACCTGCTCTGACTATCCACCTGACTGATGATACCTAACTCCAAGATAATCAAAGTGTCTAACCTGTTCCAATTTGTTTTCATTTACTACTATCAACAAAGGTCTGTGTTTAGTGAACTGTGACTTAAAAACATAACTTTAGTTTTATCTGTGTTTACATCAAGCTATGACTCATTACATTTAGTCATGAAAACATGTAATGACCTTTTCAGGCTTCAGGGGGGGGGGTGGTTTCCAAGATGACCATGTTGTCCACGTAAAAAGGTGCTGTGTATTTCCCTGATGCCATCTTTGGGCAATATAAACAGTCCCTTGCAAGCACATGTATTATTTCCTGAATTGAGAAACAAAAAAGAATGGGTGTCAATACGCACCCCTGTCCCACCCCTTGTTGACAATGAATGGGTGCCTCTGCTACCCACCCAGACCATAACGCACTGTAGCCTGGTTCTCAGAGTACAACAACTTTACAAGTTTTACTAACTGTGGGCACGCATTTTTGTCCAATATAATTTGCCACAGAGTGTCTCTCGACACAACTTGTTCTTACAGAGGGCAGTGTATTTATGAATCAATAAGAACAACAAAAAACAAGGGTCCTCAGTCCCCCAGCTAGACCGAAATCCTGTCGGAAGGTCACTGATCACACGGTTTGTGCCCTCCCATTCTTGAAGGTAGCTATGGACCACTACCCCAAAGGTGTTTCCCACACAATCAAGGAGAGGGATAGGGCGATAATGTCCAGGGGAGTCTCTATCTCCTTTTTTGTAAATGGGTACTATTACTGCATTTAACCAAGATTTTGGAACAATCCCCAATCTAATTACTGTATTAAAAATGTTACACATGATTGGTGCCCATATCCTCACTTCATCGTTGTAGAGATCTATAGGTATAAGATCAGGGCCTGCCGCTCTCCTACTTATTTGAGTTCTCAATGCCCTCCGCAAATCCAAATTGTTATAAGAAAAACCTTGGGTACAGCAATCAGATTTACTATAGAATTTTGGGGCAAGTGTACTGAGTGTTCAGAGCTTTTGTTTAATCTCGAGAAACAGGACCGCCCGAGCACAGCAGGTATGAAACATTGCTGAGTCTGGTCCCCATTCAGCTTTTTGGCTACAACCAATTTCCAAAAGAGCACGTTGTCCCCATCCTCTAATGCTTTTTGAAGAGCACACCACTGCTCATGGGCGAATTCCTGTTTTTTTAGATGTAATCAAATTTGTATACTCAAATCTCAGAAGAGGCAGCTTAACTTTATCCCTCGCAGATTCTGTTCTGGCGCAAGTCACTTATTTTATTTTTGCCTTTGTGCAATCATCATCGTACCTGCTGACTTTCGATAATGTTCTCCTCTTTACAGTTTCTATAGATTGAGGGACATAGGGTGACAAATTGTCACCAAGTATCCCAAATTCAGCCAATGTGTCAGAGCCTGTCGACTCTTATTTACAAATTATGCATAGGTTTTCCAAAATTGAACAATATAAAGCAGGTTTGACTTCATGTTCAACAATACTAGACAATTTTACAGATTTGCAGGCACAAATCACTTGCATGCTCCTGGTTTTATGGTATTTATTTTCCCAACATTTCCCTCTGTATTTATCAATTCTATTTTAGTAATTGTATATGCATGAATCCACGTTTTTATTTGCACTGTTAAAAGATAAGTTACAACTAATGCTTGTCTGCATGTATTTAAATTAAAAGTGTCACATTTTGATGCCTAATGGGAAGCTCACAGGGCTGGGTTGTTGCACTTATACCCAAGATCCTTTTTCAAAGCTCCATCTGCTGAAGTTAGATATTTCATTGTAGCTCTTTAAACAACTTCAAAGAGAAATACACCACTTTTATAACCTATAGCTAATCCAGACACGTGAATTCCTGCATTTCTCTGCTTTTTACAAATAAATACTGGAGGGAAACAGACTAATTTCCAACTGTATTTATATGTAAACATCAGCAAACACAGAAAACTGGGATCCCTACATGGGCATACAATCACACAACACTGTTTATAAAAATGACCCGTACTCAGTGGTGCAGTCAATACCACCTTACACGTACTATATCTGTTTGTCTTTCTTAGTACAGCTACTGTCCCTGTACTAGGGCTTAACTTTTTCCACAAGAGTTTGGCTACAAGAGGTACAGTACAGACACATTGTAGGAAAGGTTGGGGGATTGTATTGCTAGGGGGCTGTGTTACAGGGGTCTATTAGCTTAGCATGTATATGTAGTGTTAGTGGGAGTATGTAGAGAAAGGGCAATAGAAACGGAATTACCCAAATTGTTTGAACACAATTGTTCGAATGAACAATTGACCTAATTTAAAGGGTTAAAGGGTCCGAATTGACCTTTTCACAATTGACCATATGTATGTATATATATTACACAGCCACGGTAGTGGCTGTGTAGTTATGGTTAAGTTGCTGTTTCCATAGGAAGAGCCCTTTTTGGGTGGCTTATAACTCCGCTCCACCTGGACGAAACCTCACAAGACTTTGCAGAGAAAGTATGTGGGTCACCCTGAAATTATTTGCAAAGTTTGGTGAGGTTTGGTCCAGGGGGGGCAAAGTTGTAGGGGGGGTCCCAACACTTCTTTTTTCCCATAGACTGAATGGGGAAAAAAATGTGCTCATGTCTACAGCCCAAACCGCTGGACGGATTTTCACCAAATTTGGACCAGGAGCAGCGGCTTGGTCCCGAAAGCGTGCTTTCGAAAATTGGGTGAAAATCCGTCCAGTAGTTTTTTTTTTAAAAATTACCAAAACGTGGGTCACAAAACATTTGTGATATCTATGTTCGGTCTGCGGACACACTTCCCTGTTTGCTCCGCTGAGAGGGTCCTGATTGGCCAATTGGCTTGAGTCATGTCCGCGGACATGCAACGTGTTCGCTGATTGGACGGTGAAGAGCGTGAAGTGCGTCAGATTTTTGGAAATGTTGGATTAAAAAAAACATTTTTGTTATGATACAGTCTATTTGTTTGTTTGTTTTCAGTGTTCGCTTGTTGTTTCTGGCTTATGTTCTATATGTTTGCTTGTTGCAGATTTTTGAAGCGGTTAGATATCTGTTGACATATTGTAACTGTCTATTTTTTGTTATAATGAAGTGGTATTGATTTATCTGTTTGGATATTGTAAAATCATGGGGCAGTTAGATACCAGTTGGCGTATTCTAACTGTCTATTTTTTGTTATAATGTAGTGGTATTGATTTATTTGTTTGGTTATTGAAAATCTTGGGCAGTTAGATACCAGTTGTCATATTGTAAATGTTTATTTTTTTAATATAATTTAGTGGTATTCATTTATCTGTTTAGTTGTTGTAGAATCTTGGGGCAGTTAGATACCAGTTGGCGCATTCTAACTGTCTATTTTATGATATAATTTAGTGGTATTCATTTATCTGTTTAGTTGTTGTAGAATCTTGGGGCGGTTAGATAGCTGTTAGCATGTTTTAACAGTTTATAGTTTTTAATAGAAGTTTTGTTACTGTTTAAGTACAGTTTAGTTAATAAATGTTGGTTTTAAGAAGATTAAATAAGCGTTTGTAAGATTTGCAGGTAATCTCTGCTTTAGAGTAATGGTACTATCATTATATTTGAACTATCCACATTTCTTTTTTTTATATGCAGTATAGTGACCTGCATTGGTTGTGGCTCCTGTGTGGTAGATTATACCTATTGTTGTGAAGGTTTTCTTACCAAGTGATACTTGACCATGTGTGAATCCAGTCAGCTTGCAGTTGTTTTTGGTACCATCTGCATTGTAACGTAGAAGCATTAGTATTACGTATTTAATATGTGTTTGTATTAGTAAGGTGGAGCGATTATCCGAATTGCAGGTAGTACATAATCTACCATGGTTTGCATTTTGTACAAGTTGCTGAAATGGAACGGATTCACAATTAGGTATTGATACATACACGAAGCACTCATTGGGGATTTGTTCTTGTGTCACATTGTTGCAGAGAGTGCATGTATGTTTCCACATGTATGAACTCTGGAAGATTTCATTTATAGGTATGTTTTTATTTTCCAGTACTTGTAGTAAGTACATTAGACATTCTTGTGAATCTTCCTGTGAGTTTATAGTGAATTTCACCATTCCAGCACAGTAGTCCAATTGTTGTCTTATTCCATAAACACTATACATGTTGTCAGGATTGTTTGTTGCGTTTCTATGAAGTACTAACATTTGCAAACACAATTGGTCTGTACTGTGTAAGTAAATGTTGTCAACAATTGGTGGTAATTGAAATAGAATATTTATTGCTACATTTGCGTAGCAACTTAAACCAATTACATTTGAAAGTTTAAATTGTCCAGGTAGTTCTGTATCTGAGTGTTTGTTTTTTTCAATTTGTCTTCCTTTTTTTAAGAAGTACCTGGGTTTCTTTCTCTAATAGTTTCTTTTTTGTTTGTGGTACTTGATGAAGTATTCGTTTTTTTACACTCTTTGGAGGATTTGCAGTTACATCCTGTTCCATTTCTGTTTGACTGTGTATGCAAGAGTTAGAGAAAATTGTTCTCTGCGTACATACATGTCTTTGAAGAGAAGGAATCGAGCTGTTGAGCATCCTATCCTTTTCACTTCTGAAAGTTTGTCAAAGAGAATATTGACAAACTGAATGTTGTTGTCACGTGGATATGTTTGAAAGCCAACAAATGTACCCAGTGCTCCATTAACGAGTCCTTGATCCACGTCAAGGTTACGTTTAAGCATTACTCTGCAATTTAAGGATAATTTAAATATTTTTTCCAATCCAGCTGTGTTGGAGATTGAATTTTCTAAACTATTCAGTCTTGTTGTGGCTTGTTCACACATGGGTAGTGTCATACCACGTATGTCTAGTTTGTCTGTGGCTCTAATTTCAATGATTGGTTGCATTTCTTTTTTTAACATTGTTTCATTGAATTTGAAACAGCTTGCAAGAGTTGTCATTAAGGCCATACAATTGACATTTTTGTGGGCTAATTGTTACATAACATCCGTACCACATGCATTATCACCATAAAGTGCATGAATGTGCCAGGTTTTCAATATTGCTTGTGCTTCTTGAGATAGTATACCAACTATAATACTTTTTAAGATGTTGGCATAAGTGAGATCTGCAGATTGCCGCATGTTTTCTGTTAATTCTCTGTATTGGAAATGTTGCCAAAGGTTGGCATTTCCTATGCTACCTACAGTTTTACGGCAGAGTTTGTGTCCTAAGGTTTTAAAAATAAGCTCACCTTTCATTTGGTGTCAATTGAAGAAGATCTCTGAAAACAATAATGTGTTTTCCTCCGAAGAGCTTTTCGTAGTTTGTTTTGAGTACTTCTTGTAACGTGAGGTGAATCAAAGCCAACATTAGGGTGGAGACCATGCTCACTTCATCTATTAGTAGCATTTTCATTTGTTTTAATACTCTGCGTAGTTCCATTGCAGCTTCTGTAGAAAGATTGTAATAGTCTAATTTGTTTTGGTGTTCTACTGGCAGGAGTATTAATCGGTGTAAAGAGACACCGCCTATATTGTAGGCAGCTAAAACTGTGGGGGCAGTGACAACAGCTGACAGTTTGTTGTTTGTCAATTGTTGAAGGAATTTACTGATGATTTTGATTAAGAATGTTTTGCCAGAACCAGCTTCACCACTGACGTACAGTAGTATAGGTTTGTAATTTTGGCAGGTGCATTCTTTGTTTTCATGTTGTACACCATGTGGAATTTCTTTTGTTACTTCTTGAAAAATGCTACGTTGCTCATTGTTTAGTTTTGATTGTAATATAGTTAAGTCTTCTTTATCTTCATACTGACACATGGTGTTTTCTACTTCCGTCATAGCTAATTCTGCCTCATGTGTTATTAGTGGCTCTCCTAGTGGTTCTTGGCTTCCTGTTACAGAAGCTTGACTACTGTCAGGAGTGTCCTTATCTAGTTGGGCTGGAGTTCTTCTTTGTGTTGCTGTTCATTGTGCAACATTGTTTTGTACTGTGGAAAGTTTACATCGGTTATAGTGCTTTCATTTGCTTTGAAAGCCTCTTTGTAGGAGTCATAGTTATCTAGTATTTCTTCTTCTTTTCTCCATGGTTTAAAGAGTTGTAGCAGCGACATGTAATATAGTTCTTTATGTTGAGGAGTCTTTAATGACAATTTGATATGATTAATTAAGTTTGGTTTGGTGAGTTTTACTAAGCTGCCTTCACAATTTGATACTCTGCATCTACCTTTGTTTTCATCGGATTTTATATTATTTTTGTATGTGAAGTTTTGGGCTATGTAGTATAGACACATGGTTTCTAAAGTGGTCTTTCTGTTTGGGTAGTATGTGTCCAGCAAATTTTTAAAATGTATATGCTGTTGGGATCATGTTTGGCTATTGTTTCTATATTGTCGTATGATTTCAGAACTCTTTATCTAGATTTAGCAGGACAAAGACTTAGCCATACTATATTTTCAGATTTTCCATACAAAGCAGTACCGGTTAAATGATCTGCTGCTTCATAGGAGCCACATTCTCTATGGGAGAGCATTTTTATGCCCAAGCTGTATAATTTCTGAGACAGTGTTTTTTCTGATGACAGGTCATTCCAGAGGTCTTGGAGCTCTGTTTTTTCTGCTTTGGTTAAGTGTGCTGTAACATATCGTGCAACTGCCATGGAATTGTCTCCAATGTACTGCACATCTTTGATTGCATTCCATAAGTGGGCAATGATTGCATTGTAATCATTGATATATTTTTCTTCTGCTGTTCTTTTTATGTAATATGTATTTTTAGGTGACTTACCTTTAACACTATGTCTAACTGAAAACATGAAGTTGTTTACTTGACCTGTTTTTGTAACTAGTCTAGGGAAACCAAAGCAGCATTTGGTGTAGTAGTTCCCTTTGTTTTTGTATTTGCGACAACAATATTTGCCACATTTGTGTCTTTGAAATTGTAAAATTTGTGCATGAAGATCACTATTATTTGCTTCCGATGGAATTTCACAAGTGACATGTTTTTCGATAAACTGTAACACAGTGGCATCATTGACTTGACCAAATTTTGAAGCATCTTTAATCCATAAATGCATGTGGATATGTTGTGCTCCTCTGGCTTGGTATTCTTTTCTCCAAAAGAAGTGTTGCACTTCTCCGAGGGGAAGAACAGTTTTATTACAAATAAAGTGTAGCATAGAAATGAAGCGATGGTGAGAATATCTTGAAACATTAACGGGATCTAGAAAACAAAGTTCTCCAGGTGTTATCTATGTTTGTTTTGTTTTTGTTTGATATGCGTAGGAAATCATGTAAATCTTCCCATGCATATGCTGCACAACTTAATGTAACAAACCAAGTGGGTGGGCCAAGGTTTCTTATCATACAACATACATCTCCATGACATCAGAACCAGTACTCTTTAGTACCATGCATATTTGCTAATAGATTTGTAATACTTGATTGTAAAACCTCATCTTTTTGTTGCACTTTTTGTAATAATTGTGCAGCTGACATATTTTGAAAGTGGGTTCCTAATTTTAATGGGTGTGCAACTCTGTAACGTAGAGTTGCTAGTTGACTTTCAAAGAGTAGGTGGAATATGTATTCCACATTTTGTCTAAATCTGGGATCTTCAGAATACATCCGTAACGAGGGGTATTCTGATGCTGTTATTTGAATAGGTCTATCATCGTACCTTCCTCCTTTGCCAGTAGGAAAGAATAGAGGAAAAGCATGTGCTTCTATTTTTTTTTCCCATATGCTGATTGGTGATCCTTTTGTTTATCGCATTTGGTACGTTTCTAGTGCATCTTCTACGGTGTCATTAGAGTGCAATGGATGAATTGTATAATGGCCTAAAGTATTGGATATTGTAGCAGGATCTAAAAGCTCAACTTTACCATCTTCTGGTGAGTCTTGAATGATTTCAGTGGTTTCTTTCAAGTTTTCTTCAAAATTAATTTCTTTGTAGTATTTATTATTGTCTTTTAGCTATTGCAAGGCTTGTCTAACTTTATGTAAATCTACCAGTTGTTGCCAATTCTTTTTGTCTTTTGTAGGTACACCATTTACTAAGATAATTAAAGATTGCTCCATTGGACGTTGCACTCCTAGAGTGTGCACATTTTGTTTTAGATCTAATGGTAAATACACTACTTTTCCACGAATGCCTTTCACTAATTCAGAGGGAGGTAATTTTGCTGTTTTGGTTGAAGGCGTATTATTGCTTGAAAGGGGTGCACTGTTTGAATTATGATGCTCTGATATAAATTGAGTTGTTGTAGGGGTTTTGGTAGTGGAAATAATTCCACATTATTTATGATATCACGCAAAGGAGTTTGGTTGTTTTCATGTTTTGTAGTGCAGTAACTGCAAAGTATTAAGGGGTCAGTTATCTCGTATTTGTTTTCTGCTATAAGGTAGAGAGCTAATTCAAACCATTTAGAACCTTCATTGTCTTCTATTTTGTATGTTAGGTCTACAGTTTTTTGTTACTTTTATAAAAAGTTCTGTGGCAACATACACACACATGGTTTGGTACTTCAGCAGATGTACTTTCAAATTTCAGTATTTCTTTTTTGTATGTGTGTAGTAGAAGGTTGCCATGCATAAAATTGTTGCTAATTTGTTTTAAAGCTATTTCATTCTGTAAGTGGCTTGCACTTCCAAAATATTTTTTCTGGATATGGTCGATTTTTTCAAGTAGGTCTTTTGCTGTACCATGTAGAAGAATGTTATTTAAATTGGCTAGTGCTAAAGCAGGACTTTTAGCACAGTACAGTTTATAGACTAGCAGGGTAATTCATAGAATTTCCCACAAAAGTGGCGCACGCGGCTGGCGCACAGTGTGCGCGTGCGAATGTCTGCGCCAGCCACGTGCGCTAAATTCGATTTCTGCGCACAGCGTATTCATGGATTTTAGCCTCCAAAGCTAGCCGTGGCGCAGAGTGGTGCAGCGACCCTGCAGCAGCACCAGTTACGCCCCCAAGAACGCCCTCGCGCAAGGAAAAGCCATCATAATTCCCAATTCAGCGCAAAGGGCTGCGCTAACCCTGGTCCAGTTTACAGGGCTGCCAAACAGCAAACGCCAAGCGGGGAACGTGTATTACTGGGGTGCGCGTGAAGTTTCACAAGCGAAAGGGCCTGTGCGAGTGGGGTACATGTATTACTGGGGTTCGTGGGAAGTTTCACACGCAATTTCAGCAGGGTACATGTATTACGGGGTTCGCAGGAACTTTCACACGCGAAAGGGCCTGTGTGAGTGGGGTACGTGTATTACGGGGGTGCACGGGAAGTTTCACACGCGATTGGCCTGGGTACGTGTATTTCAGGGGTGCGCGGGAAGTTTCACACGCGATTGGCCTGGGTACATGTATTTCAGGGGTGCGCGGGAAGTTTCACATGCGATTGGCCTGGGTACGTGTATTTCAGGGGTTCGTGGGAAGTTTCACACGCGATTAGCCTGGGTACGTGTATTTTAGGGGTGTGCGGGAAGTTTCACACGTGATTGGGCTGGGTACGTGTATTACAGGGGTGCGTGGGAAGTTTCACACGCGATTGGCCTGGGAACGTGTATTTCAGGGGTACGTGGGAAGTTTCACACGCGATTGGGGCAGGGTACGTGTATTACTGGGCTGCGCATAAAGTTTCACACGCGATTTTGCTGTCAGAGCGGCGAATGCGTATTTCAGGGGTGTGCGGGGAGTCCTACACGTGAATTGGCAGTGTGGGTCCTCCCAGGTGTCCCCTCTACCCCCTCCACAGACCCTGCAGGCAGCCCACACCACAGGGGACTACCCTGCACCCCTGGTTATGTCCCGCAGGCAGCCCCCCACCATGGGCATGCCCCCCAGCCAAGCCACATGTCACGTTGCAATATGATCACCAACTCATGTCTCCCAGCACCCCCACCCCCCAGCAGTGAGGGGCACCTGCCAGCAGGCCATGACACATGTCCCCCAGCACCCCCACCCCCCAGCAGTGAGGGGCACCTGCCAGCAGGCCCTGACACATGTCCCCCTGCACCCCTACCCCCAAGCAGTGAGGGGCACCTGCCAGCAGGCTCCCACTCATGTCCCACACATGTCCCCCTGCACCCCCACCCCCCAGCAGTCAGGGGCACCTGCCAGCAGGCCCCCACTCATGTCCCACAAATGTCCCACTGCACCCCCACCCCCCAGCAGTCAGGGGCACTGGCCAGCAGGCCCCAACACATGTCCCCCTGCATCCCCACCCCCCAGCAGTCAGGGGCACCTGCCAGCAGGCCCCCACTCATGTCCCACACATGTCCCCCTGCACCCCCATCCCCCAGCAGTCAGGGGCACCTGCCAACAGGCCCCCACACATGTCCCACACATGTCCCCCAGCACCCCCACCCCCAGCAGTCAGGGGCACTTGCCAGAAGGCCCCCACTCATGTCCCACACATGTCCCCCAGCACCCCACCCCCCAGCAGTCAGGGGCACCTGCCAGCAGGCCCCCACACATGTCCCCCTGCACCCCCACCCCACAGCAGTCAGGGGCACCTGCCAGCAGGCCCCCACACATGTCCCCCTGCACCCCCACCCCCCAGCAGTCAGGGGCATCTGTCAGTAGGCCCCCACTCAAGTCTCCCAGCACCCCCACCCCCCAGCAGTCAGGAGCACCTGCCTGCAGGCCCCCACACATGTCCCACAGCACCCCCACCCCCCATCATTGACAGGCACCTGCCAGCAGGCCCCCAAATATTTCCCCCTGCACCCCCACCCCCAGCAGTCAGGGGCACCTGCCAGCAGGCTCCCACTTATGTCCCACACACGTCCCCCTGCACCCCCAACCCCCCAGCAGTCAGGGGCACCTGCCAGCAGGCGCCCACATATTTCCCCCTGCACCCCCACCCCCCAGCAGTCAGGGGCACCTGCCAGCAGGCCCCCACACATGTCCCCCTGCACCCCCACCCCCCAGCAGTCAGGGTCACCTGCCAGCAGGCCCCCACTCATGTCCCACACATGTCCCCCTGCACCCCCACCCCCCAGCAGTCAGGGGCACCTGCCAACAGGCCCCCACACATGTCCCACACATGTCCCCCAGCACCCCCACCCCCAGCAGTCAGGGGCACTTGCCAGCAGGCCCCCACTCATGTCCCACACATTTCCACCAGCACCCCCACCCCCAGCAGTCAGGGGCACCTGCCAGCAGGCCCCCACACATGTCCCCCTGCACCCCCACCCCACAGCAGTCAGGGGCACCTGCCAGCAGGCCCCCACACATGTCCCCCTGCACCCCCACCCCCCAGCAGTCAGGGGCATCTGTCAGTAGGCCCCCACTCAAGTCTCCCAGCACCCCCACCCCCCAGCAGTCAGGAGCACCTGCCTGCAGGCCCCCACACATGTCCCACAGCACCCCCACCCCCATCATTGACAGGTACCTGCCAGCAGGCCCCCAAATATTTCCCCCTGCACCCCCACCCTCCAGCAGTCAGGGGCACCTGCCAGCAGGCTCACACTTATGTCCCACACACGTCCCCCTGCACCCCCAACCCCCCAGCAGTCAGGGGCACCTGCCAGCAGGCGCCCACACATTTCCCCCTGCACCCCCACCCCCCAGCAGTCAGGGGCACCTGCCAGCAGGCTCCCACACATGTCCCCCTGCACCCCCACCCCCCAGCAGTCAGGGGAACCTGCCAGCAGGCCCCCACTCATGTCCCACACATGTCCCCCTGCACCCCCACCCCCAGCAGTCAGGGGCAGCTGCCAGCAGGCCCCCACACATTTCCCCCTGCACCCTCACCCCCAGCAGTGCAGGGCACCTGCCAGCAGGCCCCCACACATGTCACCCAGCACCCCCACCCCCCAGCAGTAAGGGGCACCTGCCAGCAGGCCCCCACTCATGTCCCACACATGTCCCCCTGCACCCCCACCCCCAGCAGCCAGGGGCACCTGCCAGCAGGCCCCCACACATTTCCCCCTGCACCCCCACCCCCCAGCAGTCAGGGGCACCTGCCAGCAGGCCCCCACACATTTCCCCCTGCACCCCCACCCCCAGCAGTCAGGGGCACCTGCCAGCAGGCCCCCACACATTTCCCCCTGCACCCCCACCCCCCAGCAGTCAGGGGCCCCTGCCAGCAGGCCCCCACTAATGTCCCCCAGCACCCCCAACCCCCAGCAGTCAGGGGCACCTGCCAGCAGGCCCCCACACATGTCCCCCTGCACCCCCACCCCCAGCAGTCAGAGGCCCCTGCCAGCAGGCCCCCACTCATGTCCCCCAGCACCCCCACCCCACAGCAGTCAGGGGCACCTGCAAGCACGCCCCGACACATGTCCCCCAGCCAACACGTCATCACAATCCAGATCCCTGGCTCTTATGGCCACCCAAATCCCACCCCACGCCACCCCAGTCCAAACACCCAACCAAGCTTTACATCCACTCCAAATTGAAATACCCATTACATGATAGATAACAAATAAGCAGTATGCGCATGAGTACAAGTCTGTCAGACCCACACAATGGCAACACATGACTGAGAAAACCCACATTGTGACATGCATGAAACCAATGAGAGAAGACCACATATTGAAGTAAGAAACAAAAATGTATTCAAGTCCAAATGAAGGGAATGAAATCAAAACACACAATAATGCCAAAAATAATCAAAATGCAGCATGTCCCAAAAAATGAGAAATAAATAAAATGAGAATCCAAATTAATCCAAATGAAAATGTGTCCAAAGTCACCATCCAACAAAGCAAATCCAAAGGGAAAGAAAAGCGTAATATCCATTGCTCCATGGTGAAAAAAAAAGATGAAGGAGAAAAATCCACTGTACAAATAGCAAATCCAGGGTCCATGAGCCCAACGACATAAATAAAACCTACAATGAAACCTACCTAATTACTAACTATATACAAAAATGTGGGGCATAGTCCATGCACCCCAAATGAAAGAAAAAAGAAATTAAACTTAACACTAATGAACTATATACAATGGCGGAGGGCAAGTCCAACGGCTCACTTGTTGATGTCATGGGCCAGGGCATCATCGAACTCCTGTTCAATGTCTTGGAGGCGGGCCTGTTCTCTGGCCCTGAGGTCTCGCAGGGATAACGCCATGTCCACCTCCAACTCCCTGCGAATTCCCTCGAGGCACTCAGCCTGCCTCAGCACCCTGCGCATGGAGTTCTCCACCCTGACCATTGTGAGCCGTGCCTCCTCCGCCCGCCGCTGCTCCGCACCTATCTGCTGGCCCAACCGCTGCCACACGGAAGACACTCCCATTCCAGGGTCCTCCTGCCCTCCGGCCGATGCCTGCCCCTCTGATGTAGATGGCCCCGAGCCATGATGCCTCCCCCACGTTGAGCCTGTCGCTGCCTCCGACGCAACTGCCTCTGCCAGCACGACGGCATCCAGGCTGATGGAATCCACCAACGCCGTTGTGCACGTGCCCTGCCCAATGATGCCGGCACATCCTCCATCTGCTGGGGTCCAGTTGCTGGGGTGTCCACCGCTGCTGGACCTCCGACTCTCGACTGTGGCAGGGATGGGATCCCCACCGAGCTGGCTGCGTTGGTCAGGGCAGGACCACAGGGGGCCCTGGTGGCATCTGGGCTGGAAGACGGCAAGGAGAACGTCTGGCACATAGTCTCCACAGAGGAGGAGAGGGCCGCAAGAGTGGCCGACACATGTACAAAACCCCTGACCATGGACACTCCCAACTGGGCCACGTTGGCACGCTGCTCTTCGTGACCCCAGGAAGCACACACGTCATCACGAATGTCACGCGTGCGCAACACGACACCAATCAGGACCTTCTCCATATGGCCAGGGGTCCCCTCATCTGCAGGTAGAGGAGTGTCAGATGACATGGACATCCCCCCTACCTGCGGACGGGCCTGGGATGCAAGTGGTGCAGTCACAGTGTCAGGGACAGTGACATGCACAGGCCCCTCCACGGCGACCTGTGCTGCCTCCTGGCCCTGCCCCTGGACTGCGCCACTTGCACCAGTGGTACCACCCCCACCAGGCCCCATGTGCGGCTCAGTAGCAGCCTCCTCCTCCTCTGTGGAAACCACCAACCTGGATGGCTCCACACTGTCTTCCGCCGCTGCAAGACCCTGTGGGGGCTCACCCACCCCTTCCACTGCAGCCGTAGTGGCAGACGCAGCACCACTCCCCTCACTCCCGGAAGATGGTAATTTCTGGGAGGGTGACTGGGCCTTGCGTCGCCAGCCGGTGGGGGCATCCCCGTCGCTTTGCTCCACAGCGCCGTCTCCGCCCTCTTCATCACTTGCCGCTGTGTAGAGGGAGACATAGAACACAAGCATCAGGGTACTGTACAATGGTCCCCTAGACAGGAAGCAATAGCAGATGAGTGGCACTGTCAAACATCACTTCCATCATGTCCCTCCACAACACATGGGTCTGTGCAGGCAAAACACATGCAGTAACAGGCATGGCGCATGCTATGAACATTAGCATACATGTCCAAGGGACTCTTGAAACATACAATGCTGGTTTGAAACTCAAATGCATCATGAGTCATGCCTATGACATGCACACACTTCTCGGTAGTTTCATCCATCTGGCCTCGTACACCCCAGACACAGTGGATACAAGGATGAGTAGGCTGCATCAGTGAATCTGAACATTGTCACAGACATGTGTCATGCATCCATGGCATTTACAAGTAACAGACATGCAAGTCAGACACACAGACATGGACACCAGACATGTCCATGACAGCAGCTCCCATCTCTCACACCCCATCCATGTCCAATAACAGAGACAGGCATGCATTAATGTGTGCATTCCACATGCTGCTCCGCATGTTGCATTGTAACACATGCACCAACCATGTGGTTCACACATTACTGGTCTCACATGCATGACCATGATGTCCCAGCACACACACATACGTACATGACCTATGTCACACATACAGGCAAGTATCAGACAACCAGCACCCTGCAACATGCCCTGTCTCACACAGCAATGCTTGGCCACTTACGGCTCAACTCCAGCCGGGTCTGCCTCTGAAGGATCTGGGCGTGGAGCGCTGGGTCTACGCGTTCCAGGACCCTCATCTGGATGGTACTCATGCTGCCCCGGTCCCCCTCCACGTGGCGCCGGGCTTTTATGAGGGTCCTGGACCTCAAGTCCTCCTAGCCCTTCTTGACTTGCTTGATGTTGCGGGTTGCCACCCCCTCCACGTTGATTGCAACCACAAAGTCGTCCCGGATCCTATCCTGTCATTCCTTGTTGGCGCGTGATGTTCCGAAGAGGGCATCATAATGCCCCAGGACATGCTCCACTAGGACACCAACTTCCTTCTGACTGAAGCTGGTGGCCCTCTGCCCCTCTGGCTGGGGGTTGCCACTGGTCTCAGATGGTGTCTGCCCCAACATGGTGACCCCCGAGGCAGGCGTGGGTGGGCTACTGTGTCCTGGGGCTGGGCTGTGGAGCGATGGTATCCCAGTTGGGAGTCTTCTGTTCCAGCAGGGGTGGACACAGCAACTGGACCCCTGCAGATGGCTGATGTGCAGGCACCAAATAGCAGGGCACGTGGGCAGCAGGCAGGCAGGCAGCAGCAAATGGCAGGTGGGAGCGTGCTCAGGGCTCTTGGGGGCAGGAAATTGGCCTTCAGGGCAGGAGCGTGGTCTTCCGTGTGTTTTCGCATGGCCAGCTTGATACGGAGTGATTTGGCACGTGAAAAAATTGCACATCAGCGTGTAATTCGAGGGAAGGGCCTTAGCGCGTAAGTGAGTCAGCACACGCATGCGATTCCATTGGACCAAAGGCCCTTAGCGCGTAAGTGCGTAAGTTACATTACGCACACGGGCGTTTCCCTCATAGCACGTGATGACAGAGCACACGTGGAAAAACTGCACGTCCAAGTGGCATCGCGTGTTGGATGAAAGGGCGCGTACACGCGTAAGTGAAGTGTACGTGTGGGCCGGTTTAAAAGGTACGTGTAGGACGCCATTTTCTTGTACATGCTTTTCGTGGAGAGCGAGTGGTTGAAATCTGTACTTCTTGTCGGTTCACACGCGATAGGCCTTGGGCGAGCGGGGTATGTGTATTTCTGGGGTGCGTGGGAAGTTTTACACGCGATTGGGCCTGGGCGAGCGGGCTACCACTCACTGTCTGTCTTGCGTGTAGAAGAACGCGCAGCCAACACCCACCCGCTGTGAAGTAATAGCGTGTGAACCCCAACGCCTGGAAAACACACGCACCGCACCCCACAAAAAGCACATACAGAGCAATGGAAATCGACGAGGGATCTTTAAGCCCTGCCAGGGCAACGCCCATGCGTGATACGTCACAGATGCGCTTATGTGCTAAGGGCCTTTGGTCCAATGGAATCGCGTGCGTGTGCTGACGCGCTCACATGCTAAGGGCCTTTCCTCGAATTACACGCTGATGTGCAATTTTTTCACGTGCCAAATCACTCTGTATCAAGCTGGCCACGCAAAAAGACACGGAAGATCACGCTCCTGCCCTGAAGGCCATTTTCCTGCCCCTAAGAGCCCCGAGCACGCTCCCACCTGCCATCTGCTGCTGCCTGCCTGCCTGCTGCCCATGTGCCCTGCTATTTGCTGCCTGCACATCATCCAGGGGTGCAGTGCGGTGACCACCCCTGCTGGAACTGAAGACTCCTGACTGGGATACCATCGCTCCACAGCCCAGCCCCAGGACCCAGTTGCCCACCCACACCTGCCTCTGGGGTTGCTATGTCGGGCACACCACCATCTGGCACCACTGGCAACCCCCAGCCAGAGAGGCAGAGGGCCACCAGCTTCACTGCCACCGAAGTTGGTGTCCTGGTGGAGCAAGTCCTGGGGCAGTATGATGCCCTCATCGGAGGTTTGCGCGCCGACAAGGAAGAATGGACCAGTATCTGGACGGACATCGTGACTGTCATCAACATGGAGGGGGTGGCAGTCCGCAAATTCAAACATGTCAAGAAGCGCTGGGAGGACTTCAGGTCCAGGACCCTCAACAAGGCCCGGAACCTCTTGAAGGCAGCGGATGCTAAGGGGCACCGGGGCCACCTGTCGGAACATCAAATGAGAGTCCTGGAACGCATATCCCCAGCGCTCCACGTCCAGGTCCTTGAGAGGCAGACCCGTCTGGAGTCGAGCGGTAAGTGTACATGCATGCTGATTGTAAGCTGTGCGTGTGGTGGTTTGCCAGTAGTGTGCAGGTTGGGGCCGTGAGGCTAACAAACGCGGGTCCTCTCATGTGTGAGACACATGGATGGTGCATGTGTGTGTAAGCTTGCATGCCAAATGCAGATGTGTGAGCACATGTTTGACCGACTGTGTATGTAAGTTGGCATGGTTGTGGTGTCACACGTGGATGTCGGTTCCAGCTGCATGTATCTGCACCGTGTACATGTGCATGTGTGTGTATTTCACAAGGGTGCAACAGTGATGCAACATGGATGCTTGGGACACTGATATGTAGAAGACTGATTGCCAGATGTGACATGGATGCCGATTTCATCACTGCGACAGTTGGTGGAGGTGTACACATGCATGTAAGTGTGGTGGCTTGTGTGCATGTCTAGTGTACTCCCTGTGTTTCATGTGATGTCTGGCTCACCTTTGGCTGCTCATGCTGTTGTATGTGTATGGATGGTGCTGGCTGTTGCCATATGGCTGTGGAATTGCTCATGTGTGTGAGTTGACATGCCATGTGTGTTGGGGATTGTGATGCCATGTCTGAAGTTTGACACTGCCACATATGTGCAACTGGCATGTGTGCATCAGTCCATTGTACAGTGTCCTGATGCCTGTCTCCTATCTCTCCCTGTCTGCAGCGTCAACTGATGAAGAGGGCGGAGAGGGTGCTGTGGAGCACAGCGGCGGGATCACACCACCAGCCGGAGACGCAAGGCCCAGCTCCCCTCCCAGGTTGTGATCTTGTCAGGGAGTGAGGAGTCTGGTGCCGTGTCCCAGGCTGCAGCTGCCGATGGTAGGTCCAAGAGGTGGAGGTCGGAGTTAGACTCCTCGGCAGCAGAAGGGGCAACTGAGACCCCACAGGGTCCGACGAAGGAAGATGGCAGAGTCATCCAGGTTGGTGGGAGGTTTGGTGGAGGAGGAGGCCGCGCAAGGGAGAGGGACTGGTTCTGGAGGTGGGGATTCCACTGGTTCCAGTGGTGCAGTGCAGGGGCAGGGACAGGAGGCAGCACAGGCCGCCGTGGAGGTGCCTGTGTGTAATCCTGTCCCCGATCCTGTGACTGCATCATCCCGCACCAGCATGGATGCCTACGTCCAGACCCGTTTTCAGGGAGGGGATCTTCTTACAACAACTGGCCCTCCTCTCCCTGCGGATGTGGCTATCCGGGACCGGGTTCAGCCTGTCCTGGGTGGGGTGGCGTTGCGTCAACGGACCATGCGAGGTGACCTGCAGTCTTTTTATGGGGAGACTGCACGTCATCTTGAATGGCTCGTTGACCACGTCAGCCTACTGGGACGGGTCACCCAGGCCGGATTCCTCCATTTGCTGAATCTTGCTTTGACCCCCTCCTCACCTGAACCCCCTATGCGCCAGTCATCCTCCGTGCCATCTTCCCACCCATGTATCACCTGGGTACCCTGTGGAGCTGCCTCTGACCGTGCGGCCAGGCTGGTGGACACATCCCTGCCACATTCGGGAGTCGGACGTCCAGCAGGGGTGGCCACCTCAACAACTGCACCCCAGCCGGAGGAGGATTTGCAGGCAGCAGGAGCCATGGCACGGGCACAGGCACAGCAGCAACAAGGTGGGAGCCAGGATGGCTCAGGGGCTTCGACATCGGAGGTCCGGATGTCATCGTCCCTGCGAACCTCGGGGCCATGGAAGAGGACCGCCTCCGGGACATCGAGCAGAAGTTCGATGATGCCCTGGCCCGGGAAATCAGGAAGTGAGCCGTCAGACTAGACCGCTGCCGTTGTATATAGTTAATTAGTGTTATGTTTCCTTTTGGTTTTCCTTTCATTTGGGGCGCTTGGACAATGCCCCACCTTTTTGTATATAGTTGTTCATTAGGTAGGGTTTTTATAGGTTTCCTTTCAATGATTGGGCTCATGGACCCTCGATTTGTACTTTGTATATAGTTCAACACTGGATTTCACTTCATTTAAGTTTCTTTTTTATCATAGATCAATGGATGTGTATTATTTTTACACTTTGGATTTGGTTGGACGGACAGACTCTTTGGACCCATTTGCTTTTGGATTGATTTGATTTCTGCTTTCACATATTTTTTTTGAATATTTTGGACATGCAGCTTTTTCTTCATTATTTCCATTATTGTGTGATTTTGTTTTATTCATTTGGTTAATTATTGAATACACATTTATTATATACTTTACTGATGTGGTATTATATTATTTGTTTTGTGCATGTCACAATGTTCATCTTTTCACAGTCATGTGTCACCTTTGCATGGGTCTGAGGGACATTGATTCATGGCCATTCTGGTTATGTATTTTCTATCATGACTTTGGGAATTCAAAGTGGGGTGTTTGGACTGGGGTGGGATTTGGGTGGCCATGAGGGGCATGGGTCTGGAGTGTGATGACCTGTCGGGGGGGACATGTGTGGGGGCCTGCTGGCAGGTGCCCCTGACTGCTGTGGGGTGGGGGTGCAGGGGGACATGTTTGGGGCCTTCTGGCAGGTGCCCCTGACTGCTGGGGCATGGGGGTGCAGGGGGACATGTGTGGGACATGAGTGGGGGCCTGCTGGCAGGTGCCCTGCACTGCTGGGGGGTGGGGTTGCTGGGAGACATGTGTGGGGGCCTGCTGGCAGGTGCCCTCCACTGCTGGGGGACATGTGTGGGGTCCTGCTGGCGGGTGCCCCGGACTGCTTGGGGGTGGGGGTGCAGGGGGACATGTGTGGAGGCCTGCTGGCAGGTGCCCCTGACTGCTGGGGGTACAGGGGGACATGTGTGGGACATGAGTGGGGGCCTGCTGGCAGGTGCCCCTGGCTGCTGGGGGGTGGGGGTGGGGGTGCAGGGGGACATGCGTGGGGCATGAGTGGGGGCCTGCTGGCAGGTGCCCCTGACTGCTGGGGGTGGAGGTGCAGGGGGACATGTGTGGGACAAGAGTGGGGGCCTGCTGGCAGGTGCCCTGCACTGCTGGGGGTTGGGGGTGCTGGGAGACATGTGTGGGGGCCTGCTGGCAGGTGCCCTGCACTGCTTTGGGGGGTGCAGGGGGACATGTGTGGGGGCCTGCTGGCAGGTGCCCTGCACTGTTGGGGGGTGGGGGTGCTGGGGGACATGTGTGGGGGCCTGCTGGCAGGTGCCCTGCACTGCTGGGAGGTGGGGGTGCTGGGGGACATGTTTGGGGGCCTGCTGGCAGGTGCCCCTGACTGCTGGGGGGTGGAGTGCTGGTGACATAAGTGGGACATGAGTGGGGACCTGATGGCAGGTGCCCTGCACTGCTGGGGGGTGGGGATGCTGGGGGACATGAGTGGTGGCCTGCTGGCAGGTGCCCCTGACTGCTGGGGGTTGGGGGTGCAGGGGGACATGC